>NC_079317.1:59448034-59760081 GCF_029931775.1 Euleptes europaea | reverse complement strand
GGATTGAGTTTGTGGAACCAAGGGGGCGGTAGCCCAAAACGTTTGGGAACCACTGGACTCTAGCCTATGTCACAGGGTTGTTGTGAAGATACAATGGGGAAGGAAGAATCTGTGCTGCCGAGACCCTTGTGTAAAGGGTGGGGAAATTTTAATAAAGGTGGAAATAGATTTCTAAGACAGGGTCAGATACCTGTGTGTAGGGAAATTGTGTGAATGTATACAAGGTCCAAAGACAATTACCAAAATTACTTACTTTGGGAAGGGAACTCTACCACCAAAGCCGAGTTGCTCCAAATCCAAACTGTTTAGACAGCTAGTGTGGTGACAGAGTGTTGCACTGGGGATAGACTTGGACCTGGATTCAAATTTCCATTCAGGCATAAAACTTAAATGAGCATCATCTCTCAACATAACTCACAACAGGCCAGAGAGATCGGCTATCACCAGTGTAAGTCATTGTAAATTCCTAAGAGGAGGAGTGGGATATTTGTAGCCACTTGCGGTATGGATTCACTTATTTTTATCATCTGACAAGGAACAGGCTCCACAGAGTTTGGATTTAAAGCTGCCATCTTGTCACTGCTTGTGTCTTTGTAATGTCATTAATTCATAGGGCCGCCATAAATCAGAAGCGACTTGATGGCACTTAACACACACATACACACACAATGACAGAATAGAAAAGGACATAAATGGATAGTAATGACTGAGCTAGGTCCCTGTCATCACCCCCTCCTCCGCTATGCTAACTTTCAAAGAGAAGAAATGGTAGATAAAATGGCTCGAGTCTGGGTGAAAGTTAGGTAGATAGTCATAAAAATGGGACTGAACACTACATGGACCTTTGTCATGAGAATTAGCTGAGAGTAATGACACTTAGTTGACAAGGTAGCTATAAAAAGCAGATACAACAAATGCTACAGGCTTCATGAAATAAATGACAAATAGCATTAGGGGGAAAAAAAACCCTGACTTTAGACAGCCAGAAAACTTATATGTCTTTGATGGATAAATGAGATGTGCCAAAAATGGTGGAAACTTTTAAGGCAGAAGTCAGCTTTGCTAATTGGCTCTGCAGAAAAAGCCTTTGAATGTATTTCCTTGAAATACAGAACACAAACGGGAGATTTTTAATTTGTGGCTTCCCTAAGAAAGCATGTTAGGTTATCCCTGCCAGCTAAAACTTGTGAAAAGTAGTGTTAATTAAAACTGTCAGGCTAGCCCAAAGACTGGCTGCCTTGAAGTTGGCCTACATAACTGTTTCTCTGGGGACATTCTTCCCGTTCTCCAGGAAATACAATACGTATGCAAAAATCCACTGGCAAATATCAATGTATATGGTAAAAGTAGCCGTAAACGTAAATACCGATGCTTTGAGTTGAGATGAAAGAGGCACGGCTAGTCTCATGTGACCTGTGGATCACTGAGAAGGAACATGTGTATGCAACAAGGATGTGCCACATAGGGCTACTCTGAGCACTATGCACCACCAACTCATTTGCACATTTATGTACACATGATAGCAGCTATGGCAAATCCCACCTCTCTAATACATGGACCCATATGGTTGAGAAAATTCATTTTGTATTTGTAAAATATATTTGTAGCCAATGTTGTGTAGTGGTTAGAGATCCAGGTTTGAATCCCCACCCTGCCATGAAAGGTAGCTGGATGACCTTGAGCCAGTCACACACAATCAGCCTAACCTACCTCACAGGGTCACTGGTGTGAGGATAAAACGGAAGAAAGGAGAATGATGTACGCCGCTTTGGGTCCCCAATGGGGAGAAAAGTGGAGTACAAAATGAAATAAAATATATTTTAAATTAATATAAAAATGTTATGTTCACAAATTAAGTTTTGAAGTGTATATATACAATGTTTTATACAGCAGGGTGAATGGTAGTAAAAGTAGCCTTGATGATGGAGGAATTACGCAAAGAAGCAGCCATGCCTGAGGTGAGGAGGGAGAAGCATACCCCCCCAAAGAACTTTTAAAAGATATAAAAAATATTGTAATCAAGTGGGCAGCTTCGAAAAGGAAAAGGGAATCCCCTTGCTGGTGTTCATCGCTGTTTTCTGTTGAAATGGCATACTTCCTCCTCCCCCTACTTGAGCAAGGAACAAGAGCTCACAGAATGATACAGGCTCAGAAAGCTTGTTATTAATCACAATGATGTCCCAGGCATTCACACTATCACAGCCCAGTGCAGTACTCACTGAATCATAGGAGACGGCACTTGCAAGGTGGGAGCATGGGGGAAGTGTTGCTTCTTTCCTAGAGGCTAAATCCTGTATGGCCAACAGGGAAAATGCGACTTCCTTGAAATGGGAGTGCCAGCTTACCCAGTGAGGTATATGGCTGCACATACCATCATCTGACGAACACATTTTCTAGAAAGGCACAGTTTCTCAGCATCAAGGTCTCCTTTCATAGCATGGGAATAACAGGAACATTTTACCTATGATGGAAGGTGTGTTACACAGTTGAACAATTAACAGTGTGTCTCCTGTCTTGTTACTTGCCTGTTCTCTCCTATCTCCACATGTTTATTCCCTATCAGTTGCACATACCACATTCTCACTGCTCAACCCACATAGCAAGTACCATTCCACCTCAATCAGCAACCACATAGGGGCTGAAATATGCATTTGGCATTTTACACCTCATTTCCAAGAGTATTCCATTTGCAAAGCAATCTATTAGACTTCCTCAGGCCAACTTTTGTTTTCAGAACCACACATTTCCACGGGATGGTCCTGTGTGAATTGACTAACAAAGAGTTATGATGCATAAATCCAGTTACATCCAGCACTTTCCTTGCTAATGGGAAGCACAGTAAAATGACCCCCTCCCCAAACAGATATGCAAGCTCTACCAGAAAAGTGTGTTTTAGAAAGGGAGTAGGGATTTGGCACAATGAAATGGACAAGCAGGAGCAATGTCTATTGCCAGCAACAGACTGAGTGCTGTATCCCTTGAATTCCTCACACCCTGGTTTGGATTTGGCAGTGGTTTCCCAGCTTGCAAAGATGGCAGTGATATTTAGTGGCCCCGGCAAAAAAGAAGGTACAGATGTAGTTGCTCTCACTGCACAAGTATCTGCAGAAACGACAGGTTGCTAACTTCACCTTCTTATGAGATCCCCACCTGATCCCAGCCTCTCTGACTAAAGATAGAAAGAGTGCAGTGCAAACCCAATTAGTGCCAATGGTCTCTGACTATAGGTCATAGGTGTCAGGAAACAATATCGTTCAGAAATGCCACTCTAACATGGCTACTGGTGTCCCAGAGTCCTTGACCAGCTTGCGCACTGGACCAAATGAAAGATTCATCAGACTCAGCTGGGGAAAGCTGCTGCTGAATTTAACATCACAGCTTCTAGGGAAAGGAAACATATAAATAAACATTAAAAGTGAGCCAAAAGAGTCTCTGGATTGCATCCAACCAGCCGCACAGGCACAGTCTAGCTCAGGCTCCTTAGCAAAAGGCAGTCTCTGGGCTCCAAGTGACACAAAAAGGCTAGTCTCTGAGTTCCTCCTCAAATAGCAGGCAACATCCTATCTCATCACTGCTAAGGATGGCGGAGAAAGTGGGACAAAGGTCTCTGCAGGTGCTTTAGACCTCACTCTCTGTTGAAGGTTTGCGTTGGTGCTTCCAGCCTGTGTCCAGGAGGGAGCCACGACGCTCCGGAGTAGCCGCTGCACTGATGCTGCTGCATTCCGACTGCTCCTCCTGCAACAACTGCTCCGTTTCGGCATCATCCAGCGAACCAGAACTGGCTTGGATCGAGACCGTGTCAGTCTTCATGCACACGTGGTCTCGGAGAATACATCCCCGAGAACTCCGTATCTGTTTGAGGTCATCCCAATCAGATTCATCACTGGACAAGAGGCACATCCCTTCTACAATCTTGATCTTTTCCTTGGTGTAGTCATGATCAGGGCCAGCCTACAGAGACAACAGAGATGTGGTTAGTCGAACAGCAAAGCAGAAGCTAAAACACGAGAACAAGAACCGATGGAAGGCCGACTCCTGCCATGTACTGAGAAGGCAATAAAAGACCAAGGAGCACAGCCTCCTACTACAAGGCAGAACCGCTCCGCTCCATTAGAAATGTGAAAGCCTGGAAACATTTGGAAAGTGGGAGGGGTCCTCACTTTCCCCCCTCATGTTTACCCCCCTCCCCAGTTTTTCCAATCACAAAGTTGGAAATTCTGGGCAGAACTGGAAAAAAACTCCTGGTAAATATTTTCTCTTTTAGAATCAGTGAAATGTATTTAAAGACAAGGCTTTACTCACTCAAAATGCATAGTATAAAGATTCAGATGGAAGATAATCTACACCATTAAACGATGATAATATATATTGTAGGTAAAGGTCCCCTGTGCAAGCACCAGGTCATTCCTGACCCATGGGGTGATGTCACATGCTGACGTTTACTAGGCAGACTTTGTTTACGGGGTGGTTTGCCAGTGCCTTCCCCAGTCATCTTCCCTTTACCCCCAGCAAGTTGGGTACTCATTTTACCGACCTCGGAAGGATGGAAGGCCGAGTCAACCTTGAGCCGGCTATCTGAAACCAACTTCCGTTGGGATCGAACTCAGGCCGTGAGCAGAGCTTGGACTACAGTACTGCAGCTTACCACTCTGCACCACAGGGCTCATATTGTACATAGACACTATTTTCAAACATATTTGTATAATGTGATTAATTACAATTAATATGCTATAGTTCATATGATAGTATATTATTGAAGATTCAATGTTTTCAGTTATAAAGTGTAGTCTCAATAACCAAATACGTTGCTAGTTCTACTGTGAATTTATGAGACTGTTTCTGTCCAAATAACATAGTTTCTTCTTTTTTCTACAAAATCTGTCCTATTTTCAGCTTTTATTTTTTTCTCTACTTCAGAAGGCAAAGACTAGGTAATAAGGTCACACAGGGTGCTGCAGTTTGCAGATCTCTTTAATATTGGATGTATTCACAGTTTTGCTTACAGCAACAGTGCAATCCTAAACATAATTACACCATTTTAAATACACTAAAGTCTTAGGAGGGTATAACTCTGCTTAGGATAACACTATAAGGCATCTAATTTTTAAATTTCATAAATGTGTCAAATAGTACAATTTTATATGCTGTTCTATAAATTATGCCTTTTATGTGATAAAAATTATTGCATATAATTTGTAGTCTGCTTCCAGCTTGAGAACTGTTTTTATGACACTTGTTTTAAGCTGTGTGTGCGTTAAGTACCATCAAGTCGCTTCCGACTCATGGCAACCCTATGAATGAAAGTCCTCCAAAATGTCCTATCTTTGACAGCCTTGCTCAGATCTTGCAAACTGAAGGCTGTGTCTTCCTTGTTTTAAGCTGCTCAAGGTTTTATGCTGCTTTTATGCTTACACTGGCTCTTTAATAGTTTAACTATTAATATTTATGGTGCTTTCTGTTTTTATTTTGCTTGAGTTTGTAAACTGCCTTCAGCAGGTCCTATGGAAAGATGGCACAGAAACTTTCTAAATAAATAAATACACCTCCCATTTTGCTTTCCCACCAAGGAAAAAAAATGATTTCACAATTTCTGGACATTTTACACCTCATTCTTGCATTTTACAGCACTATCCAGACTATAGTATGCCACTAAGAAGAATTAAGGCTATTGAGAAAAATTGCTCCAGATGACCAACCCAAACACCATACTATGGTACTATTGGAAAGGTTGAGAGTCCCCCGCCTGAGACCGTGCCCTCCTATGTGAGCTTGCTGACAATCCCAGGTCATAGATGTGCCTTTATGCTTGCCAGACTAAATGCTTATCCAACTGCAGAGTTGTCAGGTCGTTTTTCGAAAATTCCCTATTCTGATCGAGTTTGTGAATGTAAATCTGGAGATATTGGGACTGCACCATCTTTTATTGTTTTGCCAGCACTGGTCAGCTCCTAGGTTGCGTTGTGACCTAAAAAGCAGTGATCACTGAGATACTAAGAATAATCCAAATGTTTTGCGAAAATTCCCTACTCAGATCGAGTTTGTGAATGTAAATCTGGAGATATTGGGACTGCACCATCTCTTATTGTTTTGTCAGCACTGGTCAGCTCCTCGGTTGCGTTGGATCACCCCAATATTGTCTAAATACAAACTTCCCTTGGAGTCCTGGGTGATATCCCACATAATGGGAGATACTCACCCTGATATCACTAGTTCTGTTGCAAGATTTTTGGCGGAGGTGATGTCGCTCAAACGTCAAAACAAGCATGTAAGCTGCGAGTTGAATGTTGAAACAAATTTTGTGATTTCAATGAGGCTGGTTCAGGGGGAATCTATTGTTATGGTATTAGTGATGCTATGTTTAGTAATTGTTTTCTACTGTGTTTTAACCTTAAGTATATGTTGGGTGTTGTAAATTGATTATTTGGTGTTGTATTATGTATTATTGTTATGGTTAAGCTCAAGACCTTTGGTCAAAGGAGCTAGTAAATAAATGGAAATAGAATAATCCAAACCTACCCACCAAAACAGATTTTTTTTTGGAGATCTAACTCCAGACCAGAAATCTCTCAAGCTCTGACAGTTTCTGACAAATCTGATAATGAGAGCAAAAATCAGAGATCATGGATGGAAGGGGAGGGGGAAATCTCTTCAAGACTACAACTAAATACCAAACTAAGATAGCCTAAGTACTAAGATAGTACTCAAACTCAGATTTCTGCAAGCATGAACTATGACCAAGAAGTAACACACGCTTTTACCCAGCTGAGACAAACTGGGTTCTCTCAGCTGATGAGAAGGGATAAACGGTAAATGGTGAGGAGAACAGGAACAAACAATATCTCCAAAACCAGAAGAAGGGGAAAAAACACAGAATCATAGGTGAAAACCACTAAAGCATTAAAAACAGGAGTGTGTCTTAAGGTGGAATTCTAAAATGGCTAGTGCACATTGGATCATTAGAATGCAAAAGCCTCTTAAGAAGGATAATCTATTACACAGTTCTTAATTGCCAAATCTGATTAATGCAAAATAAAATTCTGATGAGCATAAACCATAAGAAGAAGAATACAGGTCAGCTATACCAGTAATGATTTTAAGATAAGAACATCAGGTGACTGTCACATTATTTAAGACCCTGGAGACTATTCTGTAAGCAATGGTTAAAGTATATAGATCCTTTTAAAAATGCTAAACATTGTAAAAAAATAATAAATTGACTTACACAAAGATTAAAGGCTGTTTACTAGGAAAGTCTTTCCCAGCACACAAATACAGATTTCAGTGGTGTGTACATGCACATGTATGAACGCATGCGCGTGCACGCAAACACACAGAAAGCCAGCCAAGCAGCAGGTAATATAGGTCAAGATTAGGCCACTCAGCACTGTAGGAATAAGGGAAATTGAGGTTGCACAAACACTGAGCAGTGATACCTGATGTGAGGCTGTGGGTAGAAGTCAAAAGAGGAAAGGTGAAAGGCTATCAGTGGGGTGAGAAAGATGCTGAGGAGGAAAGACAAAGAAGAAACTAAGTGCTACGCAAGAATCATGGCCGATCACTTGCCCTTCATCACCTGTACAGAAGAGCTCACAACAATTGCAATAGCATCTTCACTCCCACCCACTGCCCATCCTTGAGGTACATAATATCCTCTAACACAATTACACTTCACGTAATAAGAGTGTGGGTGGGAGGCTTTGGATATGAAAACACCAAAAGATGTTGCTGGTTAAATAACAGGGGCCATATCAGTGGTCTTCTGGCAGTGTGGGGTGAGGAACAGTTTTTTTTAAGGGTAACAATGATCTGCCTGGGATGAAGGGGGAAAACTGCCAGTTTTTAAACCAGATTTTAAAGCTACAGTAGCCTGACATTGGTTTCTGGAGTTCCGAAACCAGCTCTTACCTCCTTCTTATAGCATAGCTGATTATACATAGCTGGCTTGGGAACGGTTTCAATCTTCACCTCCTGGGTAGATGTCCGGTAGGAGGGGTTACTGTAGGTAAGGTTACTCAGACCAGGATCTGTGAACTTGGACTTTTTGTGCCTGCAGGAATACAACATTAATCACTGCCACAGTTAGGAGATACTACAGCCAATATCCCACCCTAGACCATCAGAGAGAAAATAATTGTGTACACTTGTTTATTTACTTCATTTATACCCCGCTTTTCTCCCTAATGGGGACCCAAAGCGGCTTACCTCATTCCCCTCTCCTTTTTATCCTCACAACAACCCTGTGAGGTAGATTAGGCTGAGTGTGTGACTGGCCCAAGGGCACCCATCAAGCCGCCTCGGCAGAGTGGGGATTCAAACCTGGGTCACCTAAATCCTAACCCAACGCTCTAACCACTACTTCACTACGCTACACTGGCTCTTAACGGAGGCATGTGCAAACTTCACTGTCTTCCTATGTATGATTTCCAGGCAACGAAGACAAGAGCTAGAAGTATCAACACCTTTTATAAGAGGAAAACGTGAGCATCTGTTGCTACTGAATCCTCTTTGTATCATCTATGTGATCCATGCTGGGAATTTTCAGAGGCCAATGGGAGACAAGAACTGCTTGCTGCAAACAGTATGAGTAAGAAGGGTAATTTGGGAGTATTAGCATCTTAACCGTCTTCTGTGTTTCTAAATTTTCTTCTTCAGTTAGCCTCTAAAACTACAACAGTGTTGCAAACTAACCCACCTACTTCTTGAGGAATTTACTCTGCTGATCTTTGTTGAAAGCGACCTGAACAAATACTGAAGGGCAGAGAGACAGGAAAAAAAATGAAGAAATTACCTGTATGTAATCACTGCACCAATTAGCAGCAGAATGATCAAGATGCTAAGAAGGCCTCCAATAATATAACTGACATGCAGCCCTTCCCCTGAAAGAGAACAAGGGTAAAATGAAGGATGACAGTCTTGTGCCACATAGATAACTTCACCTTTGTAAAAATCTCTGTATATATTTGTAAATATTTTATGGAAATATCAACAAATATTATAACACATTTTTATGGCACCTGCAAACAAAGCCTCGTTAACAAAAATATCACACCAATGGCAATTCTTGTTGTGCTTCTGATACACATAAACTGTCCCAGTTGATCAAGGAGCAACCCATCTCATTTGTTCCTTCCCACAAATGTTTGTAAAAGATCGGCTCATTCATTTGCTAACAATCAGCAGTCATTCTTCTACTGTAGGCAACAATCCACCATGTAGCAAAAAGAATAAATGTTACAAACAAAATTGCTCACAAGAGCTTTATGTATTTTAAAGACATAAGATTTCAAGAAACCCAGGAGAATGACTGGAGGCTGTAAAGGCATAATGGAACCTATCAATTATTCTAACAGTGGTCCTACAGTATATAACTCACATTCATATAAGTCTATCATAAATAAAGGAAAGATGCATTGTCTGGATCATATTTTTAGCAAGTATTTCCATACATATGCTTAGTTCAGGATGGAATGTAATATAACAGAAAGAATATTTACAAATGTTTATCTTTCAGATTCACATGTAGGAAACATGTTTTGTCCTTCCCTACTGAATGAACTCGGGAGTGTCTGAAACTGACAATCACAAATCCTTTCATCGTTTACCTTTATGATAACACAACAACAATAACCACAATTAATGAATTGAATCCAATTCCCCCCTCCACTGGTGTCAGTCACTTCTGCAGCAGAAAGGGGGGGGGGGTTTAGCCAATTCTCTCCCTCCAGCTGAAGCCAACGAAGCTTTCTGAAATGCCTCTCTAGGGAATGGGAGACTCTCAGCATTAGTGCAGGGGGTTGTAGTTTGAGTGAGGAACTAGTGAAAACACAACTATATAGATATTTTAGGGGGGGGAAATTTTATGCAAATAATGGGCAATACTAGAAGCTGCTCAAATATTGCCAAGCTTCATGTAAGAACTAAGTTTCTTTGTATTTCTTGAGCTGAGTTGAACTGAAAGCTGGGGAAATGCATAAAGCAAACACATTGCTAATACATTATTCAGCACTTGGAGACATTAGAACATTTCTGGGCTGATAAATTGTTGTGAATTGATCTCATGTTCGAGCTTCCAGTATATTACACTGAAAAAACACTGGTGTAGCCTGGGACAATGAGCAGTAACGGAGAACCCACCTGTGGTTGCTAGCACTGCTTCTTCTGCACGGGTGCACAGACCTTGGCCAGCCTCTTGGTTGGAGCAGCTATACAACAAAAAGGTACAAAATGGTCACCTTCAAAGTAAAGGTATAGCCAGTCATTTGCCTGTAAAGGACTGAACCATGCTGGGATGAACCGAAGGGGACTGATCAGACTTGGAGTACAACAAAGCCCTATTTTCTCTACCCCAAATAACATTTCATACAGGTAACAGAATACTTTTGGAATCTCAATATACTTTATGAAATTCAGTAACCTCTTTCATCATTAGGAAAGATTACAATAGCTTAAGAAGTTAAACAGAATGATTAAACATCAGAATGATTCTAAATGGTAAAACAACAGTATAACTCTACTCCCACTTGTTTTCATCCCTACAAAGTAGTGCAGGAACTCCATTTTATGGTGCCTAAAACTGCAGTTTCTTTTTTTTTGGGGGGGGGGAATCTACGAAGGAAGAAAACTGGAAACCACCTGCTCTTTTTGACATTCACATTTTACTCAGCAAAGCCACTCACTTTCCTTCAGCTGTTTCCAATGATGTGTGAGGCTTAGGTGTTGTTGAGCCTGGTCTACTAGCCAGAGTCTGACTCTTCTTAGTTGCACCAGTGGTCTCAGGAAACGGCAGCACCATGTCAGGAACTACACACGAGAAAGAAAAACAGAACCTGAGGCAGGGCCAATAATTAGGCCCCAGTGTTTCAGAAATGGGAAAATTAGCAAGTTTCATGAGGTCTGCAACAAATAGGCTAGAATGCTGACTGACCAAATATATAAGGAAGAACTAAGACTCATCCCATGGTAAAACAGAAATCTTCTAATAAACATATCAAAAATTGGAAAGTACATAGGATGCTCTTATGCCGAAGTGGTTTACTAAGCTGCTACAACTATGGAAGCAGCCAAAGATAAACTTTTATTAATCTGAAAAAATTCTCTAGGCAGTACCTCAGTGTTATGTAGGTACCTTTTAAACAGTCCAGCACACAATGAAATCAAAAACCACTTTGAGCTGTATTCTCCTGAGCCCGTGCTGAAATATGCAACTGGGATGTGGGAAGGAATTTCAAATGCACAAGGGCACTTGACAGACAAGATGAGACAAAGCAAAGGTCTCTTGCATGGAGGCATTTCAATCATAAAGCTTTGCCAAGGAGAAATTCTACAATACATGCTAATTTATTATCTGAAGTTGTTTTGTTTCAGAGCACACAGCAACGTTGCACTGGTTAAGCAGGAATACAGACTGTGGATCACGCACAGAAGCCCACACCCCGAATAGCTTACCAACAGAGCAGGGTCGTCCATCTGGTTCATCTGGACATGCACAAACAAAGTCAGAAGCCCTGGCAAAGCAGAGGTGGGTACAACCTCCGTTGTTCACTCCACATGCATTTGTACCTAATGGATACAGACAAAAGATCTAGCACAGAGTATAGTTTTCTTTTCCCAACCACAGGGGTTTCATATTCTTCTCACCAGGATACACTGGCCAGATGGTCAATATGAAAGCCCATCACCCACAGAATCACCACAATCTCGGCAATTAAGTAAGGGAAGAGAATCGATAAGCAAAGGAAAGAGGGACGCTAATGTTACCAAAGGGACACCCTTGCCTGGTCACTATATGTAGTATGAACCTCTGTATACATCAGCACTTGATTGTACAAGTATGATTTGTCTTATATGCTATGAGCAAAGCTTGAACCATTTTTATACACCCAAGCACAGCTTAAAAGTGACAACTATAAATAAGCTATATATAACAATCTAAAGAAGTGAGCTGTGACTCACGAAAGCTGATGTCCTGCCAGAAATTTTATTAGTCTTTAAGGTGCTACTGAACTCTTGCTCTTTTCTACTGCGTAAGTGAATATAAATCAGAGTATGCAAGTTGGATTGTCATTTATTTTGGTAAAGTTTTTAGCAGTCTCTTCAATTTTGGAGGTTCCTTCTGTGCAAAATGAAGGACCCACAGCATTCAGAACCTTACACATTCTCAATACTGCCATTTGTTTCAGGAGCTATTAGAAGATTACTATATGTAACATGTTTGGCTCCACTATGAAGGAACCAGGATCATTGCACATACCTGTCTGCCTCTGTGGAGAGACCACAATGATGTCCATAAGCCCCTCAACATTGGCCAACACTGTCTCTTTGTTCCGACCAGAGTATTTGTCCACTCGCTGGATAGATTTGGTTTGCCAGTCAGTCCAATAAAGCCATCTGTCCTGCTGCTCAGAAACCAAAAAGAAAAAGAAAAAAAAGTCATAGTATTAGGAAAATGTACCAATCATAAAAGCCTGCTCATAGGAGTCTAAACAAAGAATGAAACAGCAAAACATCATCTTCACCACCACCTAAATTAGAACGTGTTACTTCTTTGGAACTTGAAGCTGCCTTATATTGTTTCAGACTCTTGGTCTTTTAAAATCAGCATTGTCTAGTCTGATGGCAGCAGCTCTCCAGAGTCTCAGGTTGAGGTCTTTCATATCACCTACTACATGATCCTTTTAACTGGAGATGCCAGGAATTTGAACTTAGGACCTTCTGCATGGAATGCAGATGCTCTGCAGTTGAGCAATTGCCCCTCCCTTACTACCTAATGAAATTCCAGCATTCGCTACCCAGTTCCTTTGTACCTGTGTCAAGGCAAAGGGATGAGCCACTTGGCTGAGTAACACTTGACGCAGCTTTCCATGGAGATCAGCACTCTCTATGCGGTCTAGGTGAGCGTCTACCCAATAAATCCTAGAAGAACAGAAAACAAAGAAGTAAAACCAACTTTTATGAGAAGACAAAAATCACTGGAAAAGACAATCATGCTAGGAAAAATTGAAGGCTGCAGGAAAAGAGGAAGACCCAACATGAGATGGTTTGACTCTAAAAAGGAAGCTACAGCCCTCAGTTGGCAAGACCTGAGCAAGGATGTTAACAATACGACATTTTGGAGCACACTGATTTATCATCAGCCTCAAGTTGTCTTAAAAGCAAAAGAAACACTTTGGCTGAGTTGAACCGCCCTCCCCAAAAAACACACCTCAAATGTACCATGTCAGTGGCGATGCTATGCTCACCTTCTGGTGTCGTAATCTAAGGTCAGGCCATTGGGCCAGCCTAAATCAGTGTTGATCAATATCTTGCGATCAGAACCATCCAAGTTTGCACGTTCAATTTTAGCAATGTGCCCCCAGTCAGTCCAGAAGAGGTATCTGAAAGTGGAGAAAACAGGCTGAAAGGCACATGCGTGCACACACACACACACACACACACACACACACGCAATTAGGATGCCCAAACACCAGGCACTTCTGTCTTGGCACCAGCTTTCCTTCTCAAAACATTCTGCTGCTGTAATCTGCTGGCATGCAGTTCACGCTTCAGCTGGCACGGTTCCTTCCAAATTAGTAGAGCTGCTAGCTGGGTGGGCTCCTCTCTGCCTCTTTCAAGAGGCAAGAGCCTCCTCCAGACAGTTGCAGCCCACTGAGTACAGCAGGTCAGCTAACTGGGAGGGACTCCTTTCAACCATCAAATAGCAGTCCTTCCTGCCTTTGGTCTAGCAGCTGTCCCTGCCCTCGTCCAGGGTGTTTGGACATGAGTAGAACCCCTGCAGACATGAGTAGAACCCCTGTAGACAACTATCGAACAGCAGACCTTCCTGCCGTTGGTCTAGCAGTCTCTCTCCTCCCACCCCCATCCAGGATGTTTAGACATGAGTAGAGCCCCTGCAGAAAGGGTTCCAGCCAGCTGCTTGAAATGAGCCCTTCCCAACCAACCAATATGCTGTACCGGAAGATGGGCAGCTTGTTCATGACTTGATCTGCTGGCAAGAGGCGCCCTTCCCAGCAAACAAATGCTCTTGGAAGTTTAAAGTGGGTCTCCATTTTTAGGGCACTTCCCTCCACCTCCCTTTCTGTCCTCTATACTTTCTCTGTGACCTTATCCTTAGAAATCCCTGCCTGTAGCTGACCCCATACTTACCCCTTTCTGGGAAAGACAGCAATTGCTCGAGGCTCATCCAAACTGTTGTTAATTAGCACTTTTCTGGAGATGCCATCTAGTCTTGCAACTTCAATTGTGTTGCGACCTGTGTCCGTCCAGTACAGATTTCTAGCCACCCAGTCCACTGCCAGACCATCTGTTGTCTTTAGTCCCTGGCCAATAACTGTTTCCATATGGCTGCCATTCAAGTTTGCTCGCCTGGAAGAATGTTAATACCACAGAAAATGAGGGAAAGACTCCTTATACTACTCAACAATCCCACTGCAGAAGAAGCCCTAGTGACATACAGACTAATCAAGCAAAGAAGATAGGTTTTAGGTAAACACTTAATATGTAGGCAGGGAGCTCAAGGGTACCTACCTGATGACATCCAAGAAAACATCTGTGTAGTAAATCTTGCCATCCACGCTGTCATAGTCCAGAGAGATGACATTATTGAGCTCTGGAACAGGAACGTGAACATCAGTATGATCACTAGTGTCTAGCGAGATACGTCGGATGGAGCCACGACTGGAAAAAAGCAGGTATGTTTCAGGAGACGGGTCACAAGTTTGCTCATCACTCTTCAGCTGGATACCGGTAGGACAGGCACAGGAGAAGCCTTCAGGATTTGGTAAACAGAGATGTGAGCAGCCTCCATTCCTCATGCCACACTTGTTAGCACCTTAAGAAAAAGGAGAAAGGAAAAGCCAATCTTGACTCCATTACTATGTCAACGTTTTTCTGTTTGAACATGCATTTCCCAGGCAACTAACCATGCTCCTTAGAGTCTATGGGTCATTGTTAAGGCTACCTACCTAGCATACCTTAATCATTTTTGCAGGGTCATGGGAGAAGTTGGAGGGATAATTGGAGACAGGATTTCAGAAAGAGAAGTCCTAAAGGCTCTGAATATCAGAAACCTGCCATCACTCCAAGGTGATCAACAGTTTGCTGGCAAAGGATCTTGATTTTGCACTGTCATTTGCCATCTCAATGGCAGTGGCAACACAATTCTAAACTGTGAGAAAATCCCATCCATGGTGAAACAACAAGATCAGTGCCCAGCCTCTGAATCACAAAACAGAACAATGACAGGATAAAGTCAAGATTGTGATGATTATAAGGAAGCTTTTACAGGATAAAGTTTGCCAGCGTTTTAGTGGCTTTAATAAACAGGGTGTTTAAAGCCTGAATAGTAATAAAGGAATGAAGGGAGATCACGGACAAGCTTTAGTAGAAAACTTAGAGATGACAAGATGTAGTGTAGAATAGATGGTAGAAACAAAAATTATAACAGAAGATCGATTTAGATTCAAGCAAGGCACATTTGGTAATATATTAAATGTTATGTATGTCATGTGTTATGTAGATGTTATGTCTTATTCTTTTTTTTGTAATTTGTAAATTTAAAATAAAAAATTATTTAAAAAGAAAAAAAGAACCCAAGCTTTAAAGAGAAAATTTCAAGAATTAAGGATGTAATGGATAACATTAACTACACATCCCATCAGTAGAGGACATGGGCTTGGGAGAACAGAGTAGAAACTGTTCTGTTCCTTCCACATGCAGTCCTCCATGCCCTCCTCTCATCTTCCAAGAGCTGCAGCAGTGGCTGCTTTTAATAGGAATCCCAAACCAAGATCCCAGGACTTTTTCTGGCATGCATGGAACCTGGAAACTTACCAAGAGAATGCCCCCGGTCAATAGCCTGGATATCCATCAGGCCAGGCAGGTTTGCCCTGACAAGGATGACATTGGCTCCAGTACCCTTGTCAGCTCTGTGAATGCTACGAGTCTGCCAATCCGTCCAGTAGATGTAGGAGTCCAGTAGAGTGAGGCCGTAAGGGTGCTGCACTGGTGAGAGCAGGGTGCGGCGGTTTGCACCGTTCAGGTCAGCAGCCTCGATACGCTAAGAAGAGAGCTATAATGAACTTTTATTCCTTTTCAGAGACTGTCTGGAAAAAGGTGGAGTCTCAAAATGTTATGACTCCAAGTTACCATACGCAACATTCTCAACAGTCTGGACTTGCACATACATATGTATCATATGGTACCTCTTCACCTGACAACTTGTCGTGTTTTGTAATATTGCACCAAACATGGGGTCATGTGCCTCATACAGCCCTTCCAGGGGGTTACGGACAATCAGATATGAGGGCCCAGTGCAAAAGAAACCCAGTTATGGTGGCTGTATCTATTAAGCCGCACAGAGAAAGAGAACCATTTGTTCATGAATGCTTTTTCTGCTGAGAGGAGTTAACAAGTGAGAAAAGGACTCCCGAGCAGGGTAAGAAACTGGGGAGCATTTTACTAGCAGCGATAGAGCAAGAGCCCTGACCTAGATAGCCCAGGTTACCCTGATCTTGTCAGATCTCAGTAGCTAAGCAGGGTCGACCCTGGCTAGTATTTGCATGGGAGATCACCAAGGAAGTCCAGGGTTGCTACGTAGAGGCAAGCAATGGCAAACCACCTCTGTTCGTCTCTTGACTTGAAAACCCTACGGAGTCGCCACTAGTTAGCTGTGACTTGATGGCAAAAAAAGAAAAAGAAGAAGGGCAGAGCAAGGTCTGAGTTTGTTTCTTCCTTGTCTGCAGGTGTTTCACATGCGCACAGCCAGAGGCCTTGAAGTGGACAGGGATAGTGGATCCAAGACCTGTCCAAGTTTCAGAGTATTCGGGGGGGGGGTGTCCCATTTGCTTATTTAAACTGTATCTTGGCTCCCCATAGGAGAGAAAATCAGGACAAATTCTTTAAAATAAATAAGTGCTTTTAAAAAGTTCTTCTGTATAAATGTGGTCATAATTTTGTAGGCTGAGTTATAGTTGGACAGGCAAATAGCCTGTACTAAAACAACGTCGGCAGTAACATCAGCTAATAGTAAAGTCTTGTTGTTAGCTTTTGATCTGTGATGGCTGTTTCACATAGGCACATCATCATGTGGTGTTTGATCAACACTCATATACGAATTTGTTTTCAGATTGCAAGTGTTCTTTAATCAGTCCTATCCCATCTCATTCTTTTTGTCAAAGTATTAAAATCAACCCCCCCACAAGGACCACTCCACACCTCTCATGTGAATTCTAACCTCAGTGTGCGCATCAGCCCAGAGCAGCTGTGATCCAGTCTTATCCACTGCTAGGCCATTTGGCCAGCCCAGGTTGTTGTTGATAAGCACCCTGCGGTTAGAGCCATCCATCCAAGCTCGCTCCAGTTTGGCATTCTCACCCCAGTCTGTCCAATACATAAACCTGGAGGGAGGAAGGAGAAAGCCAACCAGTTATTAACAGAAAAGCCAGAAGATTTAATATTCCCATATCTTCTCACCTTCTGCCTTTCTGCTACCAGCACTTACCCCATCTCATGATACAGAGCAATTGCTCTTGGGCTGTCCAAGTTCTCCCACACCAAAACTTTTCTCATTGTTCCATCCAGGTTACCCACTTCAATTCTATTGGTTCCAGTGTCCGTCCAGTACACTTTGCGACCAATGGCATCCACTGCTAATCCATCCGTGGTCTGTAGCCCTGTAGGAAAGCAAAGTCACTGCTGTTCTTGATGCCCACCCAAAAGCTTAGGACCTTTCCCACTTTAAAAGCATTCACAGGATACCCCAGACCATCTATAGTTCTAGAAACTCCATTAACAAATTTGGAGAAGACTATACTACCCCGCCCCCCAAAAAAAACAGCCCTTCACAAAAAGCCATACACAAAACCAATTGAATTGTTTTCTGAAAGTACTCTGGATGAAGACAGGAAGGTTCTGGCAAAGCATTTTGTTACCTGTAGTAATGATATCTTCATACTGGGAGCCATCCAGGGCAGCCCTGCAGATTTTCCGCAGTGTACTGTCTGACCAGTAAACCTTCCCTAGTAAGAAAACAGGATAACATCAGCAACACCTACCTAAATAAAACTTCCCCTGCAAATCAAACACACTTCAGCCTAGTTTAAGCATAACCCAAAATCAGGGTTGCAAATACCAATGAACTGTTGTTCACTGAGTGGTATTTGCACAGGCACACAATGGGACTGTGTGCGCACAGGCAAGGCCTGGAAAAGACTTCCAAAGCTTTCTAGCAGACTAGGAGTGCCCCTCCTCCCTCTGCTGCTTTCCCACCAAAACCATCACATGCAATGCCGGATTTAGATGAAGAGAGGTCCTATTCCACTTGGGAGGCCCCACCCAATCCCCCACCCTCATGGCTAGAGGAAGATAGAAGAGAGTTTTAAACAATATTCAGTAAAGCTGAGGATGATGACAGGCGTTTAAAATTCAGCAAATTCACAATTCCTCCTCTAAAGGATATAAGATGTTATTGTTAAATACCATAGTGATTGGTGGGGGGGAAGGCATAAATGTCAAAATTAACACTGTGAAAAACTTTTGCAATAACTGAACTTTGTAAACATTTTGTGGAATAAACAGGAATTTTTAGGGAAAAAATTAAGTTTACTGTTATATTCTTTAAAATTCATACATTCTTTTAAAATACATATTAAAATATTCTTTAAAATTCATATATTCTTTTAAAATACATATTAAAATACTAATCTTATCTCACTGCTTTCCTGGAAGAACAACATTAATACAGAAATCAATGCTAGTGTCGAGTTATTGCCTTAAGACTGTGTTATTCTGAAATGGAGTGCAAGGAACATTACTGAAGGGTTGTTTAGAGACTACAGTGCATTATGACAGCATGTGTAAGCAAGGCCTATGACCGTGTCAAAAAATATTATACACCTTGTCCGGAGGCCCCCTAGATTTTGAGACCCTAAGCTTCAGCCTGCCAAGCCTATGGGTAAATCCGGCACTGATCACATGACCAGGAGGAGAGGCGTTACTCCCTCAGTTCTTTCTTATGACCAGGAGGCGTTACTCCCTCAGTCCTTTCAATGCCACTGCTGGAGAAAGTTCCATCTGTAATGTTTCTACATTCCAGCCTGATATCTAAGATATCAGTTAGAAGGTGGCACTTTACCTGTCAACTGCAGCGGACAGGCTTTACTAAGGAAACACAAGAGCCACAGGTGCTGTGAAACACTCTCTGTCCAAAAATAAATTCCTTACATGTTGTGAATGGTGTGTTCTTCATTGGGGTAGAAGCAATAACATTATTTGAAAATTTATTTTTTACCATGTCTAAGAATAAGACCTAGAAACAGGGGATTTCTTGGGGGGAAATTTCACAGCATTTTGCAAAAATTTAGAAAGACCAACTCTCAGCCTGCATTTACATGTCTAACAGCGCAATCCTATGACTGCACTGTTTGAGCATTTTATTGCTGCAACCACAGTATGTAGCAACATGTCTCAGAGGGGGGAAAAGAAAGGCCTACTGAGATTCAGCTACATTTGTTGCCTAGCAGGAATCACTTATACATTAGCACTGTCTAGGGAAGAAAGGGAAAATCTGTTGCGTGCTTTCTGAAAATCAACCAGTACTGTCTATTCCTATAGAGTCACTAGTAGCTATTGACATTTAAATGATTACACTGCAAAATATTTCATACCTTCCAGAGGATCCACCCCAACAGCAATGGCGTTTTTCATAGTAACATTGACTGAGACAACTACATCAGCAAAATATGGGATGTCAAGTGAAACCAGGCGAATGTCTGACCTTCTGGCAAAAATCAAGAAGCTGGTCATCCCTGCAGAATTGGGGACAAGATTACTATTAGAATCAAGAAATATGGTTTAGTCAGCAGGATCAGGATACGACTGAAACCTTTCTCCCCATGTGCTCCCCATCAAAATTGTAACCTTCCTGGTATAGAAGCAAGCACAATTTGTCATGGCATCCAAATTAAGCACTTTCACAAACTGGTTTGTTCTTTGCCTCTTAAACAGGATTCTAAAGCAAAATCAACTTACAGTTTAGAATCCTTATTGGTAGAACAAGAACACTGGAAGAATTTCTTGCATTATTGTGTTCTAAGATTCAGAACCTTGAGGCCTGAGAGGAGCAGGATGTGTGCTTCAGCGAACAGGAAGATACCTACCTGGTGAGCAAGTCTTGCCATCTGGCTGCAGATTGATGCCGGTGGGACAAGTACAGGTGTAACCTTTAGGGAGAGGGGCCAGGAGGCAAAGATGACTGCATCCACCATTATCAACTTTGCATGGTGTGTGTACTGGAGGAGAGGAGGGGGAAAGACAACATAATGCATCCAAATGTCAGACTCAAAAGCCCAGTGAAAGGAGCGTTAGCAACTTTTAAATGCTGTAAAGGCATGTATATGAAAGTGAATTGGGGAGAAGGAGAAGGAGAAGAAGAGTTGGGTTTTATATGCCGACTTTCTCCATCACTTAAGGAAGAATCAAACTAGCTTACAATCACCTTCCCTTCCCCTCCCCACAACTGACATCTAGTGAGGTGGGTGGGGCTGAGAGAGTGTGACTAGCTCAGGGTCACCCAGCTGGCTTTATGTGTAGGAGCGGGGAAACAAATCCAGTTCAGCAGATTAGCCTCCACCACTCATGTGGAGGAGGGGAATCAAACCTGGTTCTCCAGATCAGAGTCCACTGTTCAAACCACTGCTCTTAACCACTACACCATGCTGGCTCTCTGGGTAATGGGACCCTTTCCATTAGATAGTTATTAAGAAGTCTCTCTCACATTTCTCACGTTAGACTTCTGCTGGGAAGCAAGATGAGGTATATAATTTGATATATGATATTTGATATATAATGAGGAAGAAAGCCTGGGCAGGCTCTCATGGTAATCTTCCACACCTGGAGGCCTGTGCCGATGAAAGACGTGGATATCCATGAGGTTCTCCAGGTTATCTTGCAGAGTTTCACGATCCTGTCCTGTCCTTTTGTCAGCGCTCTGAATGCTCTTCACCTGCCAATCGGTCCAGTAGATCCGCCCTCCATAAACAGTAAGTCCAAAGGGGTGAGGGAGATTGCTTCCAATCAATACCTGCCAGTAATATCCAGAGGGCGTCATGAGTCAAGTCCATGAACACCAGCAATCAACTACTAGAAACCTTGAACAACCTTAAAACAACAGCACATAGTTGTTGCAGCACTGATGAGCAGAAAGATTAGAAAGTGAGTGGAGACCGCAAGAGTCTCAGCAAGGCAACCTTTCACTCTCCACACTCTTCACTGTATCTTTCCTTCACTCCAGAGCAATCCCATTTTATTGCAGTGTTGATAACATTATTATATTGCTCTGACTGCACTATTTTAATTGTGTAATCCACCTTGAGTCTTGGTGAGAAAGGCAGACCACAAACGAAGCAAATATACAAATTTTTATCCCCAAGTAAGTTTATGCCTTTCCTACTTATTACCCCTTTTCCAGAAGCCTTCCCTTCCCTTCAGCCAGGCTCTCTTACCCTCCTGTGAGAGCCATCCAGTCCAGCATACTCAATAGTCTTCATACCAGCATCTGCCCAGTAAAGACGCTGAGATTCATAGTCAATGGCTAGTCCATTGGGCCAGGTCAAGTTAGAAGAGATGATCACCAAGCGACCAGAAGCGTCCATTCCTGCACGCTCAATCTTCGGGCTAGCCCCCCAGTCAGTCCAGTACATGAATCTGCACACAAGCCCAAAAAAACAATGTATGACTCTGCTAATCTGTACACTCCTATCAATCTTTTGCCACCAAAATCCACAATCTAATTGGCCCAGTGATTTCAAAAGCCACTTTTCTAGAGTCTACATTCAACCAGAATCTGCACTCCCTAGGAAGAAATGAAGAGTAAGGATTCAAATAGCCTCTCAGATTGCATTTACTTGTACACTACCTCAATAAAATTCAGTTCAATTACTCCAGGTTTACAATACAGAAATAGGAAGCAGAGGTGGCTAATCAGTATGAAAGAAATCTAAGACCAGTGTGGTATGCCACCTGCATAGAGAAGATGCTTCACAGAGAAGCTGCTTTCAGTCAGCGACAATAAGAGATATTACACAGTCAGAGATAGAACACGAGTCAATAAATAGATCTGTGCTGATAAGCTAAGAATATTTTCTCTTGGGGTAAGAATTTAGTGGCTTAAAACCAAGTCTGTGGTCAGGAAGAAAAGTCTGAATTCCAGATCAGTACAGTCGAAAGACCATTTTCTTTCTAGGGCTTCGAAAGGAAGCCTCTCAGGGATAGGCACTGCCACTAAAAATCAAAAGCCCAGTGACACCAAGGCATTACTTCTATGCTGTATCAAGAGAGGAAGGTTTCTCACCCTCCAACAGGGTCTACCACAATGTCTCTAGGTCTGTCTAGGTTCTCCCATATCAGCACAGTCCGCATAGTCCCGTCTGTGTTGGACACCTCTATCCGGTCTGTCCCTGCAATGATTAGAGGAGGAACAAAAAAACCACAAAACATAAAGTTATATAACCAAGGGAGAGATCACAAAATAAAACACCAGCATGGTCTTCACTGCACTCACTGCACTGCCATCCCCTCACCCCCCAAGGGAAGACACACTTTAATACGCTCAAGATTATTTGCTCAGCAGACCTCTCTCCCTGGAATCCCACATCTCAGCCTTTCAAGTTATTGACAAACTAGGCTGCCAATTCTCAGTGCATTTATTTTGAAGCAACTTTCACCGAAATCAGTAGAATGGAGGGACACAGCTGGCAGAATCCAGTGGTCAAGATTGGCCTGGACTGCAGGCTTCACACTGAGGAAAGTCCATCTTTGAATGCTCATCAACTATAGCGAAAAACCCATTTTGAAAATGGAAAAACAACTTCTCAGGAAAAGAATAGGCTGAGTGACCTTTTTACCTCAACATACTCATTTTCTATATGGAGAGGGTAGATATTTCCCCCCAGGGGAACATTCAGAGCTACAATCCACAACTTGCAGTCTGTAATGGTATAATACAGGGAAGTTTTATCATTGGATTTCTAATGAATCAATAATGTGTGTACTTCTACCAGAGTGCTGACCACTGTGATTTACTGTGAAAGTCATACTTCTCATGTTGTTTATAAACTTCTCATGTTGTTTATTATTCATGCTTTCAAAAACACATCTTTGGTATAGGCTGGTTAGAATTACAAAGACAATCTTCAAAAGACTACTGAGCTTAATAAGTGATGATGATCTTGTTATTTTGTATGGAGCAGAGAGCTTTAGTACCTGCATCAGTCCAATACAACTTGTTGGTGACCCAGTCAATAGCCAAACCAGCTGGACTTTCCAGGCTTGTGTCCACCACAACCTAAGCAACAAACAAAATAAGAGTCTTAAAGAGAATAGTCCTCTGTCTGTTCTCTCTCAGCAATACAAATGTGTTTAGCAACTATTTAATCTAACTATTAAAAAAATTCACAATGGAGTCTCAGATTTTACTAAATCTCTACATACAAACAGATGGATACAGAACAACCTGAGCTCTGGTACTCATTTTTTGGCTCTTTGGATGATAAAATTGTGGACACTCAAACAATGGTTGGAGAGAGAATGTGTTATTTGCCAAACAAGTTTCTCTAATTACCTTTAAATAATGTTTTACACTTCCTTATCTCATTCTCTTGCACAGTTTTACAGAAAATTGTCATGCTGTGTGCAACCTCAAATGTCTTTGGGCAGAGAAAGCAGCTAATACCATCAAACAATAAGATGAGAGTGTTTGTATCACAGTATAAATTAGTAAACTGAAGATTCAGATGAATGCTTCTTTGTATTCTAACAATCAGCTGAGACAAATTAAGTTGTGTAACCAAAATGGACATCTAAGAGATAAGCCCAGGTCATCATACAAATACATCATACATGTATTTAGACATCTTCAAGCTGGATGCAGATTATCTAAACAGATAAAAGAAGCTTGTTCTTACTAGTTCCCATTCAGACAGCTGCCCCTTCATTTCAAAAGACATTACCTCCTGTCCTGTTCCATCCCATTTTGCCCGACTAATGGAATCAGTGCCGACATCTGTCCAGTAGACATAGTCATCCTTTGCATCCCAGTCCAGAGCCACAGCGCTGCGCACCTCAGCCAAGGGGATAACATCATCAGACAGGTCTTCTGTGTCGAAGCTGATACGACGGATGTCCATCCTTCGGGCAAAAAGCAGGAACTTGTCAAGACCTGATCAAAGGTCGAAAGGTCTTCTTTTAATTTCTCTAAGTTCAACAACATGGTAACAGACACAGAAAAATCTCTTGTGACATCTAACCTCTGACGCACCAATGCCCCTCTAAATGGATTTATATATCTGACCCATAGCTGGGGGGCAGACCAGGTTACCTAACAACATGAGTAGAATAGAGAAGGGAAAATAAGCATATATTGCTAGGAAAGAGCTCTTGGGAGGAGACTAGAGAACATATTATTGGGGGGAAATTATCCAAGTGGAACAAGTATGGATTTTAAAAAGTGAGTTATCAGTTCTATCACTGTAGAAGTGAGGGGAGGTGAATTCTATCACTAGCCTCCCCCCCTCCAAGGAATAAGTCCATAAAAAGAGCTTTCTTAGATCACATCAAGTGTCTATGTAGTCTTATTGCTAACAGTAGCCAGTCAGATGGCTCCAGGCCGTGAAGGCAAAAGCCTGCTATCCCAGTTGGCCCCCAGGATACTGGTATTCACAATGCTTCTAAAAACGGAGGTTCAGTTTAGCTAACAGCTAGTGACAGACGTATCTTCCACGAATTTATCTAATCCTTTTCACAATCTTCTAAGCCAGTGGCTATAACCACATCTTGCAGCAGCAAATTCCATAAAGTTAAATTACATATCATGGGAAAAGCACATTCTTTTGTCTGTCCTGAACATTTTTCCAGTCAATTCCACTGAGAGAACCCAAGTTCCAGTATTATGGAAGAGGAAACGGTAGAGGCTTATACAACTATGTATTGTAAAGACAATACTTAGTTGTATAAGCCTCTCTTTACAATACATAGTTGTATAAGCCTCTACCGTTTCCTCTTCTTCACCCCCAATATTTTTTTCTTCAAAAAAGAGTGCCAAATGCATTAGCTTTTTTATCATGTGCCAAGCCCTTGAACATCTTGGTTGCCTTTTTCCTATACCCATTCCAGCTATAAGGCATCCCTATTGAGATGGGGCTACTAGAACTACTACGCAATATTTGACATGTGGCCCCACAGCCCAAATGTATATAAATGCACTACTACACTGGACATTTTATTGCTAATTGCTTTCCTTTTACCCCTCTACCAGTCACTGAACTGCACATTGTTTTTGCTTGCTCTCTCTCTCTCTCTCTCTCTCTCTCACACACACACACACACACACACACATACACCACTCTACCAAACTTCCACTCCTGTCAGTAGCCCCTTCCAAGCCCCTTTCAAGTCTAGACTACAGATTTCAACAAATTACACCTAGACTGGACATATTTAAAACAATTTAGTCAAAGTGCATCAACTTTTCTCCATCACACTTACTGTGGGCACAAGCATGGCTGCTGGTCTTCCGAAAGCCTGTGGGACAGGCACAGGTGTAGTTTTTGTTGTTTGGCAGGCACAGGTGGGTGCAGCCCCCATTGTTAGCTCCACAGCGATTTCTCCCTGCTCAAATAGCCAAAGAACAAACAACACGTAAGGAAGCCAATAAAGAAAACAAAGACACAGTTTGGGGCACAGGGCAGAGTGACAGCTACAAGGCAACCAGTTTTGATCTCTGCATACACGTGCATACCCAGACACATAATAACTAAAAGATTCCTATTGCACAAACTCCTGCTATTGGTCCTTTTAAAAAAAGAGGGTTGGTTTCATTTCCAAGGGCATGGCCAAGTTGTGTGTGTGTTTTTTTTTGTACATTTCAAATAAAGTACTCCTTGCTTATAATGGCACAATTCTCAGATAGCTCACATACTGTGTACATTTGGTATTTTAGGGTACTGGTATTTTTCCTTACCTTCTACTAAGATGGTGAAATATGAACAATAAAGATTGCCATTAATATTAAGACTACTTACTAAAGTTACAATATGCCTCAGCTTCCCTACAGCCAGCAGAGGGAGTTGAGGTTACAGTTAAAAGTATTCCCAAAGATCACTGTCCATAAATATCCCTCCAGCTTCAAGCCTCAACAATAAATAAGATTACCGGATGATACCTCCCCCCCCCCCTTGCACTGCTTGTGAGCTTCTGGGGCATTGCAAAGGACAGAATGCTAGTATTATGTAGACATTTGGTCTGATTCTGCAAGACAACTCATATCCTTCTGTGAGTGTCACAGTTGAAACACACAACAAACTGGAAGACTGGAACCAAATGTGCATATTTCCTCCCCCATATTACTAGCATCAGCATGATGGTTTCCAAGTCACTGATAACAGACAAGTATTATTATCACCTGAACATTCAAGCTCAGCAGGGGTAATTAAGATCCCTAAAATTGCTTATGTTCAAATATTAAAATTCATGACTCGGCCTCTACGAGTTAAGTTCCTAAATTAAAATAAATGTGGAGTCCTTATATGCCTCCTGGCTTTTCACACACACTGTCCTGGGTTGTTGTTTTTTAGCTTATTTTCACAATCACCAGAGCTAGAAGCATTGGGGGAGGGGTGTTTAAAGATGAAAACCATCATACTAGAATATCATACTCAGAATTCTAGTAAGACATACATTCCAGGAGTATTTCTTAATGACATGGGATTGGCAAACCACCTTTTTCACACCTTGACTTATCATTTCCTTGTTAGGGGTATGGCAAATCAAGTCTACCATTGTTTGGATAATAAATGGCAGTCCTTGTGTCCCCCTATGCCTCTGCAGTTACCTGCTGGCTGACGTTGAGGGTGCAATGTATGGATATCCATGGGGAAGTGAAGCTTGTTGCGAATGATCTCCTGATTCTTGCCAGTAAATTTGTTGGCACTGTTTATGCTCTTGGTATGCCAGTCAGTCCAATACAGGCTGTCTTCGAACACCGTGATAGCAAAAGGATGTGGAAGGCCTGCAGGAAGAATCCAGCACAAACACAAATTACTCCAAGCCTTCAGAGGGGTTAGGATAGGTCTTTATTCTGTCTCCCCAACCCAAGGGTATTTTCTATTAGAATAAGAACAGCCATATCTAACATATAACCATGAAAGATGCCCTTAGCTGGCTGCATAAAGCTCATTCTAAGGAAAAGCATGACCAAGCTCAACCCTTGCTGATATTGAGCAGGGAAGAAGAGTTAACGAGAACACTATTTGTAAGGAAGTGCGAATAACTGTGACAAACTGTAGACAGTGTGTTTAATTTCAACATGACATAATGGTGCAAACCTCACTTTGTTGGCTTAGGAGCTTGCCAGTAACTTCATTACTGCCTGCACTCTTTGCCCAGCACAGTTAAGCACTATGCAGGATGGGTGCACGGCATACATGTTGCCTTTGCCTCTCTTGGTACTAAATTTGTTGACACTGTTTATGCTCTTGGAGAGCCAGCGTGGCGTAGTGGTTAAGAGCAGTGGTTTGGAGTGGTGGACTTTAATCTGGAGAATCGGGTTTGATTCCCCACTCCTCCACATGAGTGGTGCATGCTAATCTGGTGAAGTGGGTTGGTCTCCCCACTCCTACACATGAAGCCAGCTGGGTGACCTTGGGCTAGTCACAGCTCTCTTAGAGCTCTCTCAGCCTCACCTACCTCACAGGGTGTCTGTTGTGGGGAGGGGAAGGGAAGGAGATTGTAAGCTGGTTTGATTCTCCCTTAAGTGGTAGAGAAGGTCGGCATATAAAAACCAACTCTTCTTCTTCCTCTTCTACACTCTTCACCACCCCTCTTCCTCTTCACCACCCCTACCACCCCATTTTTCTTATCTCACCTTGACTAATTACAGCTTTCCTATTCTGTCCATCCAAGTCAGCCCTTTCAATGACGTGATGTTTGGCATCTACCCAGTACATCCGGCGCCCTGCATAGTCAATGGTTAGCCCATTTGGCCAGAAAAGGTGAGTGTCTGCGATGATACGCCGATTGGAGCCATCCATATTAGAGTATTCTATGCGAGGAGTATTTCCCCAGTCGGTCCAGTAGATGGTGCTATTGGAGAAGAGAGAGGAAATTCAGGCAACCTGTGATCTACTGGCTGTTCTGATGAGAAATCTGAAGCCAAAGAAATGGGAGGGAGACGGTGACCAGAATTTCATTCTCCCAACACCTGAACAAGTATCTCTGAACAAGCATCTTCACAAGGCAGGGGGTCATCAGTTACAGAAACCATTCGTCTATAGTAAATGAGCAACCCAAGTACGGAGAGGCCTTTACCCAGGAGCATCTGTACAGGAAAGCAAGAAGACTTTTACTGATAAGAAGAATGTACTTGGGCAGGTTTCAGCCCAGTAAGCTTCTACACAGAAACTAACAGGGGAATCCTTGGTCATCATCCTTCACTCACCCTTCCATGGGGTGAAGAGCAATTGCTCGAGGCTTTTCTAGGTTTTGCCAGAGAAGCACCTTCCTGTGGGTTCCATCTAAGTTTGCCACTTCGATACGAGACGTCCCAGAGTCTGTCCAGTACAATTTGTCATGGATCCAATCAATGGCCAGTCCACCTAGGATCCAAAGGAGAAAAGAAGCCACTAATGCGTGCAGGCTGTGCTCAGTTGTAATGAGTTTTTTTCCACTGAAGGAAAACTGAAGGGAGTACTCCATTTACCCTTGTCCAACAAAATCAGCAATACTCTAAAAAATCAAATAAATCTAGGTATCCATTAGTCTCCATGCCTGTGCGTACTTCCTCACTTTCCTTACCCTGTGACTCTGCAATCATTAAAGACACTCACCTGGTTGGTTAAAGTAAAAGAAATATATGTATTAATTAAGCTAACAACACATCAGAAAAATGGTGATACAATGAGCCTAGATGAGCTATGGTTACGAACTGTAAATAAAATGGAAAATCTTATAATCAAGGGTGACAAAGGACAATGTGCTGCAATGACAGTCTAGCTATTTTATAGAGGTCTAAACCATGTATTTGGTGTGGTAGTATGTATGAGGATATTGAAATAAGCTGTAATATAGAAATTCGGTTAATTTTTTTAAGTTTTTATATATATATATATATATATATATATATATATACACACACACACACACACACACACACACACACACACACACATGTATAGTATTTTAAATTATGAAGATTGCTGTATGGGTTTTTTTTTTTTTTTTTTTTTTTTGCTGTTTATTTTATTGAATAAATAATTTTTTAAAAAAGACACTCACCTGGACTCTCCAGCCCCGTGGACACCACCTCTTCCACATTGCTGCCGTTCAGGTTAGCCCTCATGATGCGGTCCAGTGTGACATCAGACCAGAACACCAGCTCCTTGCTGTGGTGGAAATCAAGCGCAATGGCATTCTCGAGGTTGTTCAGGAGTAAGGTGTACTCCGAGCGGTGGGGCAAGACCTGCCGGATATCAATACGATTGGCGAAAAGCAGCACAGGCTCTGGCCCTGAGGGACACATTGAGAGAGAAGTGAGTGGGTCAGTAAGACAAAAAAGCAACAAAGCTCATGGGCACAGAAAGATTGTTCAAGGGAATAAAAACTTCACACCAGCAGCACTAGACCCTATCCACGCAGCTTCCTATAACACTGATCTGGCTTTTCAGTCTTCAGTCAGAAATGTAGCGAGTAATATCATTCTTAAAAAGTAGTACTATGTTGAGCAGGTTTGGCTCAATACGGCCCTAAATGGATTGTGCCACTCAGGCCAACGCTGCCATTTCTTTGTTTTGCTGTTGGCACAGAAAAGAACAGTGCCAGGCACAGATATAGCTGCCATGTGGCTTGGGGAAATCAGATGATTAAGCACATCTAAGCCTCAACAAAGACCTCATGTGAACATGCAAATCTCTTGTCTCAACCCTCAGCAGCCTCAAAGCATTTAATTCTCTGCAGGTTAATCATGTAAAATTTTGTTCCCAGGTCTCTCATATCCACCCACACAAGCAGCTCTGACATACAAAGCACCTGCTATCCAGTCCAAAGCATACCGGGATAGTTCTACACACACCCCACCCCCAATGAATCCATTTCCTATTTTCAACTGGAGCACACAAGCAGAAATAGGACAAAGAAAGGGCACAGTGCAAGCAGTGACCAACGATGAAATGCCAAAAACTAAAGATTCTGTACAAAGCGAGCAGTACGTTTTCAGCCAGATTTACAGCTTTTAGGTACTGATCCAATGACTCTGCCAGGAAATCAAATCAGGCCGCAGGAGCCAAGAATCCTTTCTCACCCAGGGCTTTGCAGCTGCGCTTGTCTGGGCGAAGTTCATAGCCTTGCTCACACCAACACTGGAAACCACCTTCGCTGTTGGTGCATCCTTGGCTGCAATAACCTTCCTCTGCACATTCATTTACATCTGCAACAGAAAAAGGGGGAGAGAGTTACCATGTCTTTAGATGTTCAAAGGAAGACTAGCTGCATCTTCCTTAGGTTCTGGATTCCACTCTGCTCTGGATATTATTCATATAAATAAGACACGGAAATCTTTTCAGAACAATGGGCTTTTCAGAAATGGGCTGTGTTCAAACAGCTGAGAAGCTTGCCAGAATCTCCAGAGTAAACAGGGAATTGCCTCTGAATTTGCTTAGCTCCATCTATGGCAGCACTGAAGTCGCAGGTCAGCCCAGGTTCTGAGCATGAACCAAAATCCCCCTCCCATCCTGACAACAGCTATTCATGTGTTGAGCTTCAAGCTCTTCACCTTGACATGATCTGCCATCCTCCAGGAGCCTGTAGCCAGTGTGGCAAGTACACTGCACTGTCCCTCGAGACATCTGGCACTTATGGGCACAGCCGCCGTTGCTGAAGTTGCAGTTTTCCTCTCCAGTTCGAGGACCTGTGAAATGCATACATCAAGTAGAAAGCAACCCTTACTCATGCAGATCAGCTACTGTTTGGCTTAACTTGATTTTAGAAAGTAACAGAAGACCGCACACTGATGAGTTTGTGCCTGAGACAGAAAAGACACCTAACACCAGGTGTGTTGAACTCATTTGTTATGAGGGCCCGATATGACATAAATGTCACTTGGTTGAGCTGGGCCGTGCCTCACCAGCCCAGATTGAGAGGTGGGGGGGGGGGTTGCTGCCATAGCTCACCAGCCCAGATCAGGACTGGGAGGGGTGGCTGCCTCGGCTGGCTTGCGGGCTGGATAAGAGCTCTCAGGGGGCCGGATCCAGGCCGTGGGCTGTATGTTTGACACCCCTGCCTAATGCTATGAGAGAGAAACAGTGAGATCTATTAATTAAGAGTGTCTGGATCTGGGAGTCTGGATCTGGACTAGGATCTGCGAGACCTGGGTTTGAATCCCCACTCTGCCACGGAAGCATGCTAAGTGACCCAGCACCAGGCCACATATTGCAGCCTCACTCAACTCACAGAGTGGTTAAGATGGCGAAGAGGTGAATGATGTAAGTTGCTTTGCATCCCCACCCATTGGGGAGAAAGGCAGAGTATAAATGAAGTGAATAAATCAATATTAAATGTAGAGGACCGTCCCTAGATTCTTCAGGAAAAGATGGATTCCTCTTCCGAAAAGGAGACAATGGGGGTTACCGCACTTTGTATTCCCATCGATGTATTAAGAGTTTGAAAATGTTATAAAAAACATCGCTTTAAAAGGGTTTTTGGATACCATGGCTAATAAATGGTTGGAAGACGTCTTCACAGCTGAAGGGGCCAAACAAAGTGCAAACAGTATTTTTTATAACATTTTCAAACTCTTAATACATCGGTGGGAATACATAGAAAGTGCAAACAGTATTTTTTATAACCTTTTCAAACTCTTAATACATCACTGGGAATACAAGTGCGGTAACCACCAATGATAGAAAATTCTCCCAGTTTTACACCCAAGGTTATTCCCTTCCACAAGCTGGTTGCTTTTTACTTCCATAAGGAAATCCACAGTGTTTGCTACAGGATTTGGAAAGACAATGTGGGTGCAGGGGCTGCTAAGGCCATTTGCAACTCCTCTTGTCTCCTCTTATCTCCACTTCTATATTTAGTTGGACTTTCTTGCCATTCTCAGACACTTCTCGCACCTGCACTTAGACACATCTACTGATATTAGTTATAGTATTTCTAATCTATGGGAGGCCATAATACTCTCTTCTTCCTGTGTTTCTTATCCCTCTGCAGATCTTTTCCATTCTAAGCCTCTCAATTCCCTCTTTGGCGTGTTCAGCTGAGAGACCAGGCCAGCCGTGTTTCTAGCCTGCAGAAGCATCTTCCTTGATGACCAGCAACTGCTCCCCTGTATGTTTGGCTATATCTGAGACAATCAGCTCTGCCTTGCTTTCTTCCAGCATCTTGATTTGTCAGCAGCAAGTGAGAAACTATAATACCACAGATAAAGCAGCGGGACCCAAACAGTGCCCTCAACCACTGTAGTACTATCCAATGGCAGTATAGACTGCAAGGCTCTTAACACTGACGCTAAACACATCTGGGTCAGCATCTGAATGGGAAACCTCTGGGGAACCACTTTGTGCACCCGTCTAGAGTTCCATGGTGAAAGAAAGACAGGATATAAATATAAAAACAAATCCTTGGTTCTGGAGATCTCTGCTCAGACACTCAGAACTGGTTCCTTCAAAACTTTAACAGGTTGATATGATTCCAGAGGAGTAGTTGTGTTACTTTGCTACAGCAGAAACATCTCATGGTACTTCACAAACTAGCAAAAAAAGTCTTTGAATGTGAAGAAGCAGGCTGCAGTCTGTGAGAATTTATGCTGGAATAAAATATTGTTAGTCTTCAATGGGACACCAAATAACAGTCCTCTCTTTCTTGGTGCAACCTCACCAGACATCCAAGCTTAAGCACTTCTTCCTGCCTCCAGCACAGAACTCCCCCTAACATTCCTGGAATCTCTTCCAGCAGCCTTGGATGCCATCCGGATCAACTCTAAAATCAACTGTAAGCCTTTGGGGATGGGAGGGAGGGGAAACTTACGGCAGTTTTGATCTGGGCTCTCATCACTGCCATCTCCGCAGTCATTTGCACCATTGCACAGCTTTCTTTGGCCGATGCAGCGTCCGTTCCCACAGAGAAATTGATCAGGGGCACATTGTGGACTTCCTAAAGGGAGCAGAAAAAAGAAAAGTTATATAGACAGTAAGGGTTGATAATCTAGTTGTGTTTTTTTTTTCAGACCGATCAAGGGATACTAACTTACTTCAATTTCCATCCATCAGATTCCAGAGCTTCTCTTTACTAGTGTTGGTTCTTAGTACCTCAATGAAAACCCTGCACTATATAGGCTCAAAGCATTCCATGCATACTGAATGTTCAAGACCTTCATTCAACACTCATTCACTGTGCCTTTTCTGGTGAAAAATCAGGTGAATAAAAGTCTCTTTTATTTTATTCTCCATGAAGATTGCTCTTAACATGATAATATTATTTCCAGTGACTGACTGTATTCATCCTATTTAGTGTATATTGCCTCAGACACATTTTGGAAAGGCCCCAAATTGAAATTTATGGTTTTGTTAAGATTTTTATCCCATGGTCCATCACCCCTCGCCAACTTTGATTCTTACAATAATCTTATGAGGTAATTTAGGAGGAGAGATGGCATTTAGCACTAACACAGCAATCCTAAAGAGATTTACATCCTTAGTAAGTACATTGAAGTAATAGGCTTAGAAGGGTGTAACTCTAAGGATTGGACTAACAGTCACCTAATGGTAGCAAGTCAACATGCAAGGGCTTCCTCCTCCAAGGGTCATTCAAGTAAAAAATAAGAACAATAAAGCCTGTCTGCTGGAGCAGAGGGAAGGAGTAACTCCACATTCTGGATACCTTTCTCCTCCAGCTGAGAAAATACATTTCTAAAGTAGACATTAAATGTATGACATCAGGGCAAAGAGAAAGCAGTTGCCCTGAGAATCCATATGGATATACTTCAGCATGAAACTGTGTTGGGATCTCTCTTTCTATGATTAGTTTCTCATTTTAAATGGTATCCAAGATGACTGGTCAAGCCTAAGAGAAAATTGATTTACAATATAACTTTTACCTACATTCACAATGGGTAGCCGTGTTAGTCTGTCTGCAGTAGTAGAAAAGAGCAAGAGTCCAGTAGCACCTTAAAGACTAACAAAAATATTTTCTGGCAGGGTATGAGCTTTCGTGAGCCACAGCTCACTTCTTCAGATACCAGAAAGCTCATACCCTGCCAAAAAATATTTTTGTTAGTCTTTAAGGTGCTACTGGACTCTTGCTCTTTTCTACTTTTATCTACATTGTAACTAGAAAATATACTAGCATCAATTCAGGAGACATATATTTCTCCATACAAAAACTCAAAGGCTAACTGGAAATTATCAAGCCTATCCCATGCTGATAATGAAGCCGCCCTCAAATTCCACTACTGGAATAAATCAACACGTGAAGATATTTTTTTTCCAGTGGTGGCTCCTCCCCTTTGGAATGCCCCTCCCCCTTGGCACTCACCAGACATCAACCTTAATGTGATTTAGGTGGCAGGTCAAAACACTTATTTCTACACAGGCGTTTGTTTAACTGATGAGTTCACCTTTTTAGCTCTGCTTCTAAATCTGTTTTATGAATATCATTTTAGGCTTCGAAATTATTATTATTTTTGGCTGATTTTATGCAACTGACTTGTTTTTATGTATTGTTTTTGTTTGTACGTCACCTTGGGCCGGTTTTTGCAGAAGAGGCATATATGTTTTCAAAATAAAATAAATACATTTAAAATGCTTTCGAAATTTTGCTCCTTTGTGACATTTTTTAAGACATTGTACTTTGCGTTTTCTGTATTAAACTCTACCATTGTTAATTCGGGACACACAAAGAGGAATTATACATACATAAGATATAATATACATGTTCTTTTTTACTTTTTCCTGATCCTTTAATTTTCCTCCTATCATCATTTACTATTAGGGCTGCAACAGTTCATTGATTAATTGGTTAGAATAATCTTAAAAGCATTTGATCGATTTAATAGGTGCCCCAATTATTTCAACAGATGTTTAAATGTTTAATACAAATAATTACAACTGCAGATGGCAAACGTCATCTTACTAGAAGCATTTTCTCTCTCACAAGACAAAATGTACCTAAGATGATGCCTGCTATGGCTTACAAATGTATCACCTAAATTCAAAGGAAATATATTTTGATTCAGAACTAATGTTTTTTTATTAATATGGAAATGGATGCAAATTTCACTGATTAATCAGACTAAAATGATGTGATTAATCACTTTCTTTAATTTGGGTGACAGCACTAATTGTTGACCTTTGAAGGGATTTTGACACTGTGGCATACTCACAATTTGAAAGAAAAACAACAACTTCCAAAATCAGGGATGGAGCATCTGGATATACTGCTTTGCTGCATCCAATAACTGCAATCAACATTTAGTACTCCTTTCCTAATTCTGGACATTATTACACTTACAGGGCAACCCTAAACAGAGTACACCCTTCTAAGATCAACTTTGCTTAGGACCACAGTATTACTGAGCTCAGTGCAGGAAGGCTAGCTATAAAAAGAACAACGCAGCAACTCGCTTTCAGGGTTTTTACCTGTATTCTCACAGTTTTCCTCATCACTGTTGTCAGAGCAATCATCGTCCCCATCACAGCGCCAGGACAGGCGGACACATCGGCCAGATTTACAGCGGAACTGGTCGGCTGTGCACATAGATGTAGCTGTGGAAACAAAAACGAAACCAATTTAGTCAGAGAGTGCAAATTTGATGTGTTGCTTTCATGCCCTTATTGTTCACTGTCCCGCATCACTGACGCCATCACCACCAGCAGTCTCCTGATCCCCGTATTACATCATTCCATCTGCCCCAACCCTGATGATAACTCACTGCAGTTTTTTTCATCCGACTGGTCGTCACAGTCAAAGTCACCATCACATCTCCACCCAGCATTGATGCATAAACCACTGTTGCACATGAACTCCCCGGAACGGCATGGCTGGTGAGAGGCTGCAAAGAGGAGGCAGCATATTATAATCTACATCCAATTGTCCCCAAAGGACCAGCCCCAATTACAGTAACAAGCCCAATGGACTCAGTCGCACGATTTGTTTCCCCACTCCTACACACGAAGCCAGCTGGGTGACCTTGGGCAAGTCATGCTCTCTCAGCCTCACCCACCTCACAGGGGGTCTGTTGTGGGGAGGGGAAGGGAAGGTGATTGTCAGCCGGTTTGATTCTGCCTTAAGTGGTAGAGAAAGTCAGCATATAAAAACCAACTCTTCTCTTCCTCGACTACCAGTCCAGCAACCAAGAAGCCAATGATGCTATCTGGCTTTTAAATATCTGGAGGCATCAGTTCTGCTCTGTAGCTTCTAGTCCAAATCCTCAAAGCGCTTAATGCTTATCCAGCACATACCTCCCCACACCTTTCTTGCCTTACTACTCAAATCCTAGATTTCAAGAACATTAACATTTCCAATAGAATAACTGAAAGTAGATTATATTCCAGTTCTTGGATTTGTTCAATCAATTCTGAATATCACATTTGAGGCTTCTTGAAACAGCGTTTTCATTTTCATGGTGAAGAATGTGGAATATTTTAAATCAGCATGCCCCCAACAATGGCTGACTTACAGCAGTCAGATTCGTCGGACCAGTCCCCACAGTCATCGTCTCCATCGCAGTGGTATATGTCCAGGATACAGCGGCCGTACGCACATTGGAACTCCTCCAGGCTACATGTAGGTGCTGGAATATCTGATGCTAATTAAGAGAATGAGGAAACAAGACTAAAATAAAACTGCAAATAGTTTCTGCCTCTGGCATTGTACATTTTAAAAAGAGCTAAGCTGATAGAGAGGTTAAGTGTGGTTTTGGGTGGTATTACAGAAGTTACATGTGCACTTACACAGCTATCCGGGAACTGCACTGGAATGGTGTCACAGTGCTATGAAGCCAAAGTGCCTGCAATTAACTGTGCAATCGTGAAGGGGGGGGAAGCTCCATAGGAGCCAGCATGACCCAGTGCTGGCGTAAGTGCCCATTTAACCAGGGATAATGGGCACTTATGCTGTCCCGGGTGGCCTGGGAGCAGCGGAGCTGTGCCAGCCTCCACCACAAGCCACGCCGGGAGCAAAATCCTGGAAGAGGCAGCAGGTGCCAGCATGGGGTAGCATTCCAGGGGACAGAGCTGATGTCAGCTTCCAAACCCCTTTCGCTCCCTCAAGCTGCGGTGTTGCTGCGCCACCTTTTTTGGTGGCGCAACCTCGCTTTTTGCAATGGAACATTTCCCCCCTTTTCCCATTTTTAAAAATTCTTTTATATTCTCTGTGGTGGCTGGGAAGTCTCTGAGGAGGTGGCGCGGCTGTGCTGCTCCCGGCTGCTGCAGATCTACACCCCCCCACCCCCAGGAATGGGCTGCCCGAAGTCTTGTTTCTAGAAAGCACATTCACTACTTTACAGGCATGCACATCAGGAATGAAACTATGGTGCCATGATGTTATGGTCTTAAGAAAAGAAAAAGAAGAGAAAATTCAAGGACAGTGTTCATATTCGAAGTGCTCGCCTATGGCGATACAGCCCTTATTAGTTCTATCTTCCCAGACAATGATCTATAGCCATCTACCACATGATGTCCAAGGTTTGTGGCTTTACACATCCAAGACTGAATCACGTGTAGCTAAACATGCTGAACTTTTTAAAAATACATGTAGACTCCTCATTGCACACATGTGCAGAAAGAACACCACGCCACTGAAACGTAGTCCTGCGGCGGCTTATCAGTGGTTCTGCTTCTTTATGAATTTAGCCAGAAATAAAACAAGCCCCATTGTATAGGTAGGACACCACCCAAACTGAAGGCTTCCGTGTACTGAACTCACGTGCAAATTCAACCGTTTACCAGGTGCTGACTGCAACTAAAATATGCTTAACATCACATGTTAGTTTACTTGCCATGAACCACCAATGTTCCAAGAGCTTATCAAGTGGTCAGAACACTGCTAGGCCATTCTCCGAGGGCTTGCAGAACAAATTAATCTCTGAGATAGCTAGAGGGAATCACACACCTTTAGATTTCCCTGTGAGTAGAGGCATGCTCCTATATATTTGGCTATGCTGAGGTTTGAAGCCAGTCAAGTTGTAAAACTGAAAAGTGGAGCTGTTATTTCAAGGGCTTAATCTTGACGAATAAAGCTGCTGAGCAGAAGATGCTACCATCAGTGCCAAGCCTTTGAAGAGTGCCGCTTCTCCCCAGTGAAGCCAGAACAAGCATCTCCTTTTCACGTAAGAATCCTCCCCAGACACATAGAGACCCCTGTACAGGAGGACCCACCACAAACTAAGGTAAAGGTGTTACAATGCTGTCCCGGTGCTCACAAAGCAATTCCTTATAATACAGAAAAGAACCCTCCAAGAGAAACAGAACAGGAAGACAACACTCTCTCTATGCACACTATCGCAAGGTCCAAGGAAATTAAAAATAATTAAGACGAAACACAAATAGTTAGATTTTCTGGGAAACCCAGAAGAAATAAAGGTGACTTTGGGATGAAGACTGAAAAAAGCTGGAAGTTCAAGATACCGAGGTTCAAGCTAGATGCAAAAGAGATCACAGGTTTCCATTAGTCTTTTAAATAGCAGCCATGCATGGCCCCAATTCAGGCTGGGCTAGAAGACAGGGTTTAACCCTTCCGTCCTTGCATTATTTTGCTAATGAAAACTGCTGCTCTTCACTATTTTAATGGGAAAAGGCGGCTATACAGTTTTTACCCATCTTTTCTCTCCAAAGCGCTATAACTGCATTAGAAACTGGGTTTTGACTGTCAAGATCATGGGCAGGTAAAAAGTTTCAGTCCCTTTTTCTTCCACTTTTCATCTGGCCTGGACTGAACAGTGACCCATGTGCAGCTATAATTGAGCTCTGAAAAATTGCTAGGAATTTCTCTTGGCACCTCAGCTGTTGTGATCCTCAGGTACAAGTGAAATATAACAGCATTTGAGGGAAGGTGACAGACGATTACTGAGGAGTGAAATGCACTTGAATCCAACCAGGCTTGGGTACAACTTGCTGGCTGTGCATCTTCATTGGCTGCAAACACTAACAAGCAGAGGATATGTATTCTGGGGGCAGATGAGAATAGAAGACGAAGAAGAGAAGTTAGTTTTTATATGCCGACTTTCTCTACCACTTAAGGAAGAATCAAACCGGCTTATAATCACCTTCTCTTCCCTTCCCCACAACAGACCCCCTGTGAGGTAGGTGGGGCTGAGAGCTGTGACTAGCCCAAGATCTCCCAGCTGGCTTCATGTGTAGGAGTGGGGAATCAAACCTGGTTCTCCAGATCAGAGTCCACCGCTCCAGAGTCCAGCTGCTATTCCTATTTTGAAAGACAGACTACACTTCAAAAATTGTGGTTTAGGAGCTAAGGAACAACTCCATACTCAATTTTTCATGAAGGTAAGGTATTAGACACAGATTTATAAATATACAGATGTAAAGGATGGCTTGTTAATGCCATTTTACTCTGTCACTAAACCTGACAAGGTTAGACTATCTGTTCCCTCCCATCCCGGAGGCATGCAGGTATATTAATAACCCACTGGAGAAGGCGCAGCCAATGGAGAGGAGACAGCAAGGTTAGCCTCTCTGAGCTGTTTCCTGGCTCTGAAACCTTAGCAGCCTTGGCTCTCTCCCAGCTTTCAATATCTGGAGAGATAAAAGACACTCCCTCCAACATACACACAACACCGTTCCCCACCCTTGCCCTTCAGAAGCTGGCAGCCCAGATCCCCCCCGAACCTTTTTGAAGTTTCCTCCTATCTAGAATAATTTGTAAAATGCCCTTGAGACAGAAGTTGGGGAGGACAATCCTACAGTTTTCACAGACATTAGTTGCTGCTCAGATAAGGTGTGGACAAAGTAGTGAAAACAGACTTGAAGGAAGTGCCAAATGACCCATAGAAATATGACAGCCCATCAAGACTAATACTGACTCTCGCAATAGTCTATAATTTAACTCCAAACTCTGTAACCTACCTGATAAATTCTTAATTAGCTGGTAGGGAGAAGTTTGGAAGGGACAATCCAATTGTGCACAGATTGGGGAAGTGGACAAAGACTCTTGGGATGCAGCCCACAAAGAAAGGATGAACTGAAGCAGGTTGTCCCTTCCAAAGTTTAATTTATTATTATAGCCAGTTTCACAGGCTCACAGAACATTACTCAAGGTCAAGAACAAAGTAACCAGTGGCCAGAGAACAAAACAGAGAAGCAGCCTCAGATTATCAAAATATACTTGAGAAATACCGTAAGAGCAACCTAATGGCTAATCTAAGAGAATACACAGGTGCTTAATACTTTTAAGGCTTCATCACACAAAATGGAAAAGTAGATTGAAATGGTTAACATATAATTAACTTACATTTTCATACCAACAGTGGTCTATATATTTAAAGCACACTGTTCAATGTGTTTCTGTCACCTTAATCTCACAAAATGAGGGACCCTTTACACATAACCCAATAAAGCAACGGGTTGTTGTTTTTTGTAGAAATATAAAATGCCACACAAGAATGTCTCTGGGGAGGCAGCATATACATTTTCTAAATAAAAAAAGTTTTTCAAGTATCACTAGTTGATGGGCAATAAATTCAGGATGGACAAAAGGAATTTGATTACTTCATTTATATCCCACCTTCTTCCTCCAACGGGGACCCAAAGTGGCTTACATCATTCCTCCTTTTTATCCTCCCAACAACTCTGTGAGGTAGGTTAGGCTGAAAGAGTGTGACTGGCCCAAGGTCACTCAGCAAATTGCCATACAGAGCGGGGATATGAACCTGGGTCTCCCAGATCTTAGTCTGACACTAACTGCTATTCCACACTGAAAGTACTTTACTCAATGGGAAATTAAATTGTAGAATTCACTGCCAGTGGAAGCAGTGATGGCCATGAGCACAGATGGCTTGAAAAGGGGAGCAGAGCTATTCATGGAGGAGAGGTCCATCAGTGCTACTAGCTCATAGCGAATAAAGGGAAGCTCCATATACAGAGGCAGCAACCCTCTGAATACCAGTGCTAACAGGCAACCATCAGCTGAAGTCCTCTGTGCCCTGTTGGGTTTGTCCTCCAGGACTAGTTGGCCACTGTGTGAAATAGAATTCTTGACTAGATGGATCATTCGTCTCATTCTGCTGGGCTCTTACGTTCTTAAAAATATGAACGGAAATTGTTGATCATGACTAAAAGTTATGTTGATTCTTTCCTTGAAAAGAATAGCAACTTCCTGCAAGTTTGTACCTATTGACCTTCCTCGAAAAAATCTACATGAATTTTCAGTTTCAATATATTTACTTGCCCGTAAGAACCATTCTAAAAAGAACTGCTGTGGCAGAAAACATTACTATGGAAAGGGTGGGGGGGAAGACTGGGGGGGGTCACAGATATCCATTCTCATTTCAAAATGTTAAAGATGCACGATGCTATCAAGGAAAGAGAGTAACGTAACACTAAGCAGGGATATAGACTGGAGTCTAATCTGGGGTTCAGAGAAGGCCAGTTTGGCCAATATAGCTGCACATATTTTCACTGCTGATCCGCTACTATATTACACCACAGCTAAGTGATAATAACAGGTCCCCAATGCAAGGGGCGTATGAGCCCCGTGGTGCAGAGTGGTAAGCTGCAGTACGGCAGTCCAAGCTCTGCTCACGACCTGAGTTCGATCCCAATGAAAGTTGGTTCGAACCGGCTCAAGGTAGCCGGCTCAAGGTTGACTCAGCCTTTCATCCTTCCGAGGTCGGTAAAATAAGTACCCAGCTTGCTGGGGGTAAAGGGAAGACGACTGGGGAAGGCAATGGCAGACCACCCTGTAAACAAAGTCTGCCTAGGAAACGTCGGGATGTGATGTCACCCCATGGGTCAGGAATGACCTGGTGCTTGCATGGGGGACCTTTACCTTTACCTTAATGCAAGGGGCATGGCATCCTGAAGTATTCCAAATGTTTATTTCAGAAGCTCCTGAATGATGGGCAGGGTGAGAGAGCTTGACTGCTAAAGGCACTGAAAAAGGGAGGATACTTACGGCAGTTCTCTTCATCTGAGCCATCCTTGCAATCTGTATCGCCATCACAGAACCAGTGCTCAGCTATACAGCTGCCATCGCTGCAGCGGAACTCTTTGTCTGAACACTTTCGCATATCTGCAAAACAGAGCCGGAGATAGCTCACCTGAAAGGTCACACATTCTTACCCCTCCCAGGAATCAGACTCCATTTGTGCAATTTATCTGTCACTCTGGAGCACCTTTAACACCCCCAAGGACACAAATAAGCTCACTGTACAAATCAAGAATTGCTTGCTTCCTCTTTTTAACCATTAGGCTTGGGGTTTTAAAACTGAAATTAACAGGGATCCTAAATAAAATGTAATGTAAAACATTAAAAAGTTCCAGTAGACTGATGATATCACAATGTGGTTAGGCTCGTGCAAAAAAACAAACAAACAGCAGTCCCAGCTCTCAAGCAATGGATTTTAGAAAAAAGTCAAATGGTATGGCTCATACTCCTCAATCCAGCAAGCCAAATGTGTAGCCCTAACTTAAGAGACTGCTACCCAAGCAAAAACCTAAAATTCTAAGCGGACCTACAACTTTAATATTTATCTTTGTTCTGGGCCCATACAGTGAGCCAAAATAACTGACCAACCACCTGCAAGTATCCTGAATAAATACCACCATTGGACTAAAGCCCAAGCAAGCACTTTTTACAATAATCTTTTTAAAAATGGCTGTTCTATGGAATTAGGCTGCACAGGAGCCTAGCAACAGAGTCAGGCTACTAACCACACTGCTCATCACTGTTGTCCCCACAGTCATTGTCACCATCACAGTGCCACAGGCTACGTATGCAGTATCCATTCTGACATGAGAATTCGTCCTCCTCACACTCCCGTGGTGCTGAGGGTTAAAGATAAGCAGCATACGAGTCAAAACATAAAATATTCAGTACTACTCTCTGTGCCACCCAACATCCTTGGAACTCCCCCATCTTTAAATATGGAGCACACCCATGTTGTGGGGGTCCAACCGCAAGAGAGAGGCAGTAAAATAATTCCTAAGGGCTTGTGGAATGGTCTCTCTTCTACCAAAGGACAAGACGGCAGTAGCTCACAGGACACCATTTTGATGCCCTGAGTCAGGGTCAGCGACGACAACACAGTAATTAAAGATAACTGCTAATAAGTATAACTGCTAATAACTATTGTCGAGTTTAATCACATTAATCACAATAGGATTCAACAATGCTGAGAATACACCAGTAGTGCTACAAGAAAAAATATTTTGTATATTAAGACCTACGATGAGGTAACTTACGGCAGTCTTGCTCATCAGAATCATCCTCACAGTCATTGTCTCCATCACAGACCCATGAACGACGGATACACTTGCCATTGTCACAGTGGAAATCCAATGGGGAGCAAGTGGGCAACACTAAAATACAAAAAGAAGAGAGGCAATCCCTACAGGTTTCAATAAACTATGTTTACTTTTGCAATCCCGCACATTTGTGCCAAGGCCATTAATGACAATAAACAAGTTATTGCATATTACAGTTGCTAAAAAAATAAAAACATGAGTCCAGGATATTTGCAGCTGGGCAGTGCTGCCCCACTCAGGAATATTCCCATCTTCTCCCAAAGGGTGCTGCTTTAATGTTTACTTGGTTTGTCCCAAGTTCATGAAAGTTAATGAATCATGAATGTGACTCCCTACAGTCTTATGAGAAGACAACAGCTGTTTTTCCCTTCTTATAGAATAACAACTTATTGCTTTCAATATCTGAGACTAAACAGTATTGATACTTATCAATATAGTTATTGCTGAAGCCCTATATATGTGGAACCCAGGGCTAAATTTCTTGCCGGGTTGGTTTTTGGCCTAAACACTTGTCCTAGAGCAGAGAAACTAGTATTTTTGTTAAAAGATACCGATGGGTTTGTCTCTCATAGGACTGCCCTGTATGCTCTGGCAGCAAAGAATATAAGGGCCAATATGGCTGCTAAGGGAGCAGATTCTTCAAGTTGACTTTAATGGTCGCTAGGTCCCATTGGCCGATTGGGACACCACCACAACTTTTAGTTATTATTTTGTTGTTGTTGTTTTTGTATGCATCGATTTACTATAGTTTTATTATGTATATTATTAATCCAGAATTTTATTAACCTAATATTTTCTTTTATTATGTATCTGTGGTATCCTTGATATGTTTGTAGTGGCCTATGGCTAAATGCAAATAAAACCATTCATGTTCATGTTCATATAGTTATTGCTGGAAGTCATATGGATAGGAAAGACAGGGCTTTATCAGAAAGAAATCCGACCACTGAGCAATACAAAAAGCTAAAGAAGTATTTGCTCATTACATTACTTTCAGCCACCTGATTAGAATTTGCTGATTAGAAAAATCTAGTGGATTCTTTGAACATGGCACTTAGCAGTCACACTTTCATAAAATAAAATGGTTACTGTGGTTATCAGTGAAGACCCTAATGTTGTGAGACCTCCTTCATGCTATGAATTTTTTTAGTTAGACTCAGTGATTATATAAAGATTTTTCCAAGGCTCGTGTTAATTATTTATGATTTATTAATTAGTAGGTTTTATTAATTTTATATCACTATATACTATAGCTGCACACCAGTGTAATCTATGCTCCCTTTGGTAATCCGATGCCTGAAAAACTGCCACTATTTATAGAGTATAAGTCACCCTACTCCCAATGGCAACCAATATTTTCACTTTCTTCAACTGGACTCTATACACATCACTAGAGCAACAATTGTTTATGTATTGCCAACGGTTAGTAGTTGCAAAGGAAACATTTAGATATTTTAAGAAGTGTTATTTCATATTGCCAACGTCACTTGGTGTGTGTGTGTGTGTGTGTGTGTGTGGAGGGGGGAATCCCTGAGAAAGGTGAAGCTGCCACCCCTAAAGGCTGGAATTCAAAAGGGGAGCATAAATCAGCCATAGCCCAACCTCCACTCAAGGATGAAAGAAACACTCGGTCTTGCCAGGGCTGTGCTTCAAAGGCTGCCAGCTATGACGAGAACGGAGCAGCTCAAGATTTTGTTCCTGACAGGTGCATTCTCCAAAAGGAACAATGTTACCTCAACTATTTAAAAAAAAAAAACAGAAAAGCAAGAACAAGGAAAAGACTACGATTGTGGAAACCTTTCATCCCAGCCCAGTCGTAGCTGATATGATCTTCCAGCTGTCATCAAATGGGCTTCTTCTCCAACACTGAAGGGGAATGAATGAATCAGTAACACAAGAACTGGGAGGAAAGGTAGTTCCCCTGAAGGCAAGAAATGAAACTCCAGATGTTCAGTCTTTCTTGCTTCCCAATCCACAGCCCCTCACAGCCTAGGACTGCTGCCACTGTCTGGTGTAATCTACAACGCCTACACAGAATTGTCCCCTTTCCCTGTAAAGGTGTCAGACTGAGGAGCAGATGAATCCAGCAAAGGAAAACAAACCCTCCAATCCTAATACAGTAAGTAATCCTAACCAGGTAAGGCTAATTTTATTCAATAGGCCTTACTATCAGGAAAGTGTTCATAGGATTGCAACCACATAGTCTTGCAGACTCTTAAATCAAATGCCAATGAACATAAATGTTCCCTTTGCAAGATCCACGTTTCCCAACAGTTCATTTATGGCAGGCATACACTGCTTGGAAACTGAGGAACATGAAATACAAACTAATTAAGTGAGAGACAAAAGAAGGGCAAAAACTGCTGCAACATATTACATGACCAAGAATGGACCATAAGAAGAAGAAGTCCCGAAATTCCGGGTGAACTTGGCTGTTGCATAGTTGAGTTTTTTCTTGGCTGTGCGCAGTTTGCTCCCACAGCAGAGGAGCCAAGCTGCCTGCCCGGCTCCGGAGGTTCGGATCCCTATCTGAGCCTCCCCCCTGCAAGAAGCAGGGATTGACTGTTCCAAGCAGGTTAGACCATTTCAACGGGGGCAGGTTCATCAGTGGCTACTAGCCCTGGTGACCAAAGGGATTCATAGGCAGTAAACCTTTGAGAACCAGCATCAGGCAGCAATATCAGGGGCTCTTCATGTTCTTATGTACACATAGTGTGGAGAAAATGGGGAAACATTTTTCAACCTGTTGCATAACACTAGTATGCAAGGTCACCCAAATAAATGGATTGGCAGTAGATTTCAGGACATACAATGTAAAGTATTTCATCTCAAAATCCTCATAACAGTCTGAGACCAGGATACATGAAAAATTGCTTTTCCCATATGAGCCTGGCCATGTTATCCATGTGACGGTCACCTCTTGGCTGGACTACTGTAACTCGCTCTACGTAGGGCTGCCCTTGAGACTGACCCAAAGGCTCCAGCTAGTACAGAACGCAGCAGCGAGGCTCCTTACTGGGGCCTCGCCCCGAGACCATATACAGCCAGTGCTCCGACAACTGCACTGGCTCCAACTGGAGTATCGGATCAGGTTTAAGGTGCTGGTTTTAACCTTTAAAGCCTTACACGGTCTGGGACCCTTGTATCTTCGGGACCGACTCTCTTGGTAAACCCTCCAAAGAGCACTACGCTCTGCTGATAATAACTTGTTGGTGATCCCCAGCCCGAGGTGCAGCTGTCCTCTACTAGGGCCAGGGCCTTTTTGGCCCTGGCTCTGGCCTGGTGGAATGCTCTGTCCAGTAACATCAGGGCCCTGTGGGACCTGAAAGAGTTCCGGCAGGGCCTGTAAGACAGAGCTATTCCGCCAGGCCTATGGTTGAGGACAGCCGCAGGTGAGATCAGTGCTGGCCTCCCTACTCCCCCCCCCTTTAGCTTGTGTGTGTGTGAAGTGCCGTCAAGTCGCAGCCGACTTATGGCGACCCCTTTTGGAGTTTTCATGGCAACAGACTAACAGAGGTGGTTTGCCAGTGCCTTCCTCTGCACAGAAACCCTGGTATTCCTTGGTGGTCTTGTAACCTGGCCTGCAGTACTGCAGACCAAGCTCTGCTCATGACCTGAGTTCGATCCCGACGGAAGTTGGTTTCAGGTAGCCGGCTCAAGGTTGACTCAGCCTTCCATCCTTCCGAGGTCAGTAAAATGAGTACCCAGCTTGCTGGGGGTAAAGGGAGGATGACTGGGGAAGGCACTGGCAAACCACCCCGTAAAACAAAGTCTGCCTAGGAAACATCGGGATGTGACTTCACCCCATGGGTCAGGAATGACCCGGTGCTTGCACAGGGGACCTTTACCTTTTTAACCTGGCCTGGCCAGGGGAGGGCGGGCTAGAAATATGAAAAATAAATAAATAAATAAATAAATTATCAGCTCAGGTTATGTCTTATTGTGGATGATCGGGGATGGGCCGATCCTGGTAGCATCTTTCTGGCCACTGTTAGAATGAGGGTGTTGGATTAGATACAGCCAAGATCTATTTCAGCAGGGCCCATATATTCACTCAGGTTTGTATATACATCCTCATGATTCATCTTACCCTATCCCCTTATAGAATTTGGGGTCCTACCAAAGCTTCTAAATTTTAAGTGCAGTTCTATCCCAACTTTCTCTTCAGTGAAGCAACCGTGTAACTTGATAAGTCACTTTCCACTTTCATTCCAACCTTGCAATAGCAGGGCCTCACCCCACCCTTCAAAACGACAACAAAAATTTTTTCTTAAGCTATATGGGGTAGGGACCTATAGAGGCTCAGTGTGGGGAGGCAAGTATCCCAGGCCAAATCCCACTTGAACCTTCCAGAAAAGAAAGATGACCAAGGTAAGAATTCCTTAATTGGAATTAGGGAAGACATCCTTCTACACTCTTTCTCAAAGGGCCACTTGCAAACATTATAAAAACATGATTACAGTGGGCTCTCAGAGCTTAAGCACATAGGGATACCCAAATTATCTAGGACAAAACTGGCATTATGAATTATGGTCTTGTATTTTTAACTTGATGGCACTTAACACATACACTTTTTTACATTTATTTCTTTAGGGGATTTATATGCCACTTTTCTCCTTTCACAAGCACTCACTTTAACAACACCCACCACTTACCACTTATACAGCACTTCAAATCAACTAACACTGTACATGGTTAAAGAGTGAATGAAAACCAACATGCAAAATTAGTTATCAAGTCACTGCAAAAACTTGTGTTTTTGCCTTGCTGATTAAATGCATTACAGTGAAGAAACGCTTCATAATTTGGTCACTGTCTATCCAAATATGCATTGGTTACAATTCTTTTCTCTATCAGATTCTTTTCATCCTGTCCAACAAAGAGCAGCCTGTCATCAATGTTATTTTTTAGTTCCACTAATTTCAAGAAATATTGTCTTCCTCTTCACAAAAAAAGTCCTAAGATCTGAAGAGCCAACTCAACATTGCCGGCCCCTCTCCCATCAAATCAGCCTCTGTACCTCGACTAGACTCCCAGGCCTCAGCTGCAGCTTCAAGGTTGCAACCCCCTCCCTTCCTCCCCAACATATGTATTGCTGTCTGCTGCCTTGAGCCCCAGCGTGACTAATCACCAAAGGCCTGTGCAGTAGCCGCCTGGAAGGGAATTTGCATGCTAGCTCTCTGGGGGAGAATTCTTCTGGCTCCCACAGGGTTAGACCATTAACGCTGGTTCAGAGCAGATATCATTATCCCATTGAACTGTTGCTACTCTCATGAGGCAACTGCTTAAAATGAAATTCCAACCCTACAGGGAGCAGTTCTTCCCAATTTAATACTCCCCTCAAATATGAAAAATGAGCTTCAGGTTAGGAAAACTGGGGGGAGGGTGACATAAAGAACAACGGTTAAACACAAAGGGGGCCCTTATTCCCTCTTCTACAAGCACATCTGCCATTCCAGTCAGAGCCAGACTATGTTTACATTAGGGCCACTAACATTTTTTTGCCACTGTCACAGATATAGCAGGAAATGCCCCTTCCTATTGCTGCAGGATGACAGTTAAGTGTTTAATCTGAGTTGAACATTGATATAAGATCCAGTGGCCATTCTAAGGATTCCAAAAGAACGCTTAAGGAAAGACCATCTAGATTATCCAGTACCTCAGAACAAACAGCTGTTGTCCTGCTGAACAGATGGACAGTGTGGTGTAATTGAAAGACTTTGATTTGGGAGACAGTGGTTCAAATCCCCAATCAGCCATGAAACCCAGGCCATACCTCACAGGGTTGTTGTAAGAATAAAAAGCAGAGAGTGGACAAGGGATCACGTACACTGGCCTGAACTCCTTGAGAAAGGAGTGGGTAAAATAAATAATGTAAAATAGCCAGACAGAACATAGGATCATCCCTATTTCCTTGCTTATTGTGGGAGAATAATGGATAGTCACAATGGGTATTTGTTCAAGAGGCACAACCCATCGTATTCTCATACAATTCAGATACTCAGAGAAAGGCCATGTGTACAAATGCAGCTCAAGAGAATCTGGCAGGCCAGCCTAATTACTCATATAAAGGAGCACACTTTCCATGGGGAAAGTACTCTTCTCCTTAAGCTAGGAGCTCAGACACCTCAAATAATGAACCTAATCTGCAGATCTGTCATGTTACCAACTGCCCAAAGCCCCTATACCTCTGTAAGATGAGGAAATAAGACACATCTAGGCACCATTCAGCAGTAATGGAGATGTCATGGGTCTTCGTCAACCTTTTGTCCCTCTAAATTCTTGTCAGCTCACAGCTGAAGAAATGGTGCTGAACATTGAACTGCCTTGCCACTGCACACCTGAGCCTCAATCACTTTAAAAGCAATATCTCTCTATAAAGGTCAACTTTGGCCCTGCCCTAATTCTGAACAACTCCTTTTCAAGGCAAGTCCCCCTTTAAGATTTGATTAGGGTTAAACAGTCTTCACAGGATGTCTGGAAGAGGATAGCTGAATGAACTGAGGAGAATGGGAAGACTTGAATGAGAGTGGAATTATGGTTTAGGAAAGAAGGGACAGGTCCATATTTTAGAACTGAACTGAAAAGAAAGGAAATGCAAATGCTCCCAGAATAGATTATCAAAGTTTATCACTGCAAACAAATTGCTGAAACACTTAAGTATAATTAAGACAAAAAAATTCCATTAACAAAATTCACTGTTGCACTAGGTTGTCCGAGGCTCCTGGCAACCCCAGAGACTCCTCGGCCTCGCCAGCCCACCCCAGGCTGGGAAGGAGCCACAGAGGATGTCCAGAAGAGCATGAAGGGAGAAGCTGCTTTAACTTACCCTGGTGCTGTAGCAGGAGCCAATCAGCTGGGCTCACTGGGGCAGAATGTCTCCTCTAGAGCCCTGGAGCTGGAGCGAGATCTCAGCATGGAGACCCCGGAAGAGATTGAGCAGGCCCAGAGGCAGGGCAGTCCCAGGGAGGGGAAAGGCAGTGTCAATGGGCAGTGTCAAGTCCCCATCCTCTCTGATTCATGATTAGAGAGCTCAGAATCTGTGAATGAATATTCTTCCGCTGATCTGTTGAAGGGAAAGATGGAACGTCTGCTTGAAGCAGAGGGATGTTTTTTATGTACTTTCTTGGTTGGCCAGGCGGGGGCTTTGCTGGTGCCCAGTATTTTTGCAGCCTGAGTAGCATGCCTTTTAGGCTTGGGGGGGTGGGGGCAGAGAACTTTCTTGCTAGCCTCACTATGCCTTTTTTTGAAGGTATGCTTGGGCTTATTGGAGTTTTCTTCTTTTTTCTCCATTTGAGTGTTAACAAATTCCTCCAGCCATGAGTGGAAGGAGGGGCAACGCTAATAATCGCTGGTTCATTTTCTACTTGATGACCTTCTGAGGGAGTCAGGGTCGAAGCTTCCCACACATTCACCCCTCCAGGCACTTCTCTGGATGCAGAGGCCTGCCCTAGGGAAGGTTAGGCACAGGGAAGGGAAAGATCAAAGAATCACAGAGTTGGAAGGGACCACCAGGGTCATCTAGTCCAACCCCCAGATCTTGCAATCTAGCTAATCAGTGAGAATTGGTGTCCCACAGAGCTCGAAGAATCTGTGCACTCTCTGAGGAGGCAGGAAAAGAACTGAAGAGGGCGGGCAGTGGCTCACATCGGGGATGGAAACAGCAACCTAGTTCCTGCCTCCTGACGGGAAGAGGAGTACCCAAACGTGCCAGGATGTCTTCCTCGTCTAAAACAAAAATGGACTTGTCAGCCTCAGGAACATCTACAATAGCAACTGTGGCATTGTAAACTGAGGCCAATGTTACTTTTGTTCTGGGGTGGCACAAGTCCTACTGGAGAGACACTGTCCTTCAGTGTTACTTCTCTGAAGATGCCTGCCACAGCTGCTGGCGAAACGTCAGGAAAGAAAATACCAAGACCACGGTTACACAGCCTGGATAACCTACAAGAACCGATGAACTCTGACTGTGAAAGCCTTCGACAATATTCCTACTGGATTGTTATGACCTTTTTACCCAGGAGCCATGATACACATCCCCATCACGTGCACACCTTGGGAGAGAGTGGCAAGGGTTTCCCAATAAAGAAACAACCTAAATTGAGTTGCAAATAAAGTTCTTATACAACGTAAGGGCAAGTGCTGCAGAGCACTGATTGGTAAGTACCCATAAAATCATTAGCATCTAGCAACACAATTTCCATCCCCCAAATCCTGTACCACTAGCAGCCAGTGGTTCTCAAATCAGTCTTTTTAAATGCATGGAAAGGCATAGTGAGGGCCTGTGTGGGTAAACCACAAGCAACTAAAACCTGCACATCACACCCTTCCTAGCCAGATGACTAGCATATTTGACACTCCAGTCCCATCAGTGCGAAATGACTCAACAGATACAGAAGCTATCCAACTAACCAGAAGGCACTTTGGCTTGCTGTCACCTGTGTTTCCTGCTTCAGTGCCTGGCATATATCCAGTCTGACTTCAATACCACTGATCTGTTTTTAACAGATAGTGCTTCATTTCCTTCGCTAATTAGCTTTATAAACCAAATACAATCAAATAACATTTTAAAAATTTACATGCTGGCACCATCGCCCCATTCACACCTCCGGTGTTCTGTTTTTTTGTGCAGTTATCAAAACCGGCTCTTGTGATTCCTCTGTAATAATGAGAATGGGTCCATCTGTAGTAGCCCAGGAAGGCTCATTCTCATTACACATGAACACACGAAGCTGCCTTATACTGAATCAGACCCTTGGTCCATCAAAGTCAGTATTGTCTACTCAGACCGGCAGCAGCTCTCCAGGGTCTCAGGCAGAGGTCTTTCACATCACCAACTTGCCTAGTCCCTTTGACTGGAGATGCCGGGGATTAAACTTGGGACCTTCTGCATGCCAAGCAAATGCTCTACCACTGAGCCACGGCCCCTCCCCTATTATTCAGTTTCTAAGTTTTGCTAGTAACAAGTCCACAGTTGATGACTACTACAAAGGATTTGTATTACAGAATTTGGTCTTGATAACTGCAAAAAAACCTAGGCCAAACTGGCACAGTGTCAAGGTTTTTTGGGCATTATTTTCTTTCTACCTAGGAAAAGATCAGATACAGTGAGGGGGGAAAGTATTTGATCCCCTGCTGAATTTGCCCGTTTGCCCTCTGACGAAGAAATGACCAGTCCATAATTTTAATGGTAGGTTTATTGTAGTTTGAGAGACAGAATAACAACAGGAAAAACCCCAGAAACCCAGAAGACAAAAGTCAGAGATTGATGTGCATTATAATGAGTGAAATAAGTATTTGATCCCCTATCAACCAGCCAGATTGGGGTTAGGGTTCTGCTGTCGACAGAAGCAATCAATCCATCAGATTCCAAACTAGCCACCATGACCAAGACCAAAGAGCTGTCCAAAGATGTCAGGGACAAGATTGTAGACCTGCACAAGGCTGGACTGGGCTACAAGACTATTGCCAAGCAGCTTGGTGAGAAGGTGACAACCCTAACCCTAACTGTCAACCTCCCTCGGTCTGGGGCTCCATGCAAGATCTCATCTCGTGGAGTTGCAATGATCATGAGAACGGTGATGAAGCAGCCCAGAACTACACGGGGGGAACTTGTCAATGATCTCAGGGCAGCTGGGACCATAGTCACCATGAAAACAGTTGGTAACACACTACGCCGTGAAGGACTGAGATCTTGCAGAGCCCACAAGGTCCCCTTGATCAAGACAGCACATGTACAGGCCCGTCTGCAGTTTGCCAATGCATATCTGAATGACCCAGAGGAGAACTGGGTGAAAGTGTTGTGGTCAGATGAGACCAAAATCGAGCTCTTTGGCATCAACTCAACTCGCCATGTTTGGAGGAGGAGGAATGCTGCCTACGACCCCAAGAACACCATCCCCACCGTCAAACATGGAGGGGGACATTATGCTTTGGGGGTGTTTTTCTGCTAAGGAGACAGGACACCTTCACCGCATCGAAGGGACGATGGACGGGACCATGTATCGTCAAATTTTGGATGAGCACCTCCTTCCCTCAGCAAGGGCATTGAAAATGGGTCGAGGATGGGTATTCCAGCATGACAATGACCCAAAACACACAGCCAAGGCAACAAAGGAGTGGCTCAAGAAGAAGCACATTAAGGTCCCGGAGTGGCCTAGCCAGTCTCCAGACCTTAATCCCATCGAAAATCTGTGAAGGGAGCTGAAGGTTCGAGTAGCTACACATCAGCCTCGAAATCTTACTGACTTGGAGAGGATCTGCAAAGAGGAGTGGGACAAAATACCTCCTGAGATGTGTGCAAACCTGGTGGCCACCGACAAGAAACGTCTGACCTCTGTAATTGCCAACAAGGGTTTTGCCACCAAGTACTAAGTCATCTTTTGCAAAGGGATCAAATACTTATTTCACTCATTATAATGCACATCAATCTCTGACTTTTGTCTTCTGGGTTTCTGGGGGTTTTCTGTTGTTATTCTGTCTCTCACAGCTACAATAGACCTACCATTAAAATTATGGCCTGGTCATTTCTTCGTCAGAGGGCAAATGGGCAAATTCAGCAGGGGATCTAATACTTTTTTCCCTCACTATATGGGCCACCCTCTCACATAGTTCTCCCACAGTTGCTTCCAGACATTAGAGAGAACTGAATGTCTGGGCTGGGAGATGGCACAATTATTTGAGTTCAGGATCTTCCTCTGACCCTGGGAAATATTCATCTCCTAAATGAGCTGATCGCCCTGACCTGGATGGTCTAGGCTAGCCTGATCTTGTCAGATCTCAGAAGCTAAGCAGGGACAGCCCTGGTTAGTATTTGGATGGGAGACCACCAAGGAATACCAGGGTTGCTGTTTAGAGGAAGGCACTGGCAAACCACCTCTGTTAGTCTCTTGCCATGAAAACCCCAAAAAGGAGTCGCCATAAGTCGGCTGCAACTTGACGGCACTTTACACACACACACAAATGAGCTGATCACATCTTCTCTTGATAAGGACAACCTTCCCCTCATGAGTTTCTCATCCATAACTCCTATGGCTCTTACAGAAATAATCACTCCTAGCTTTGAAGTGATTTCTCTTTCTGTACCCATCTGCAGACTCCCCCAGCAGGTCTACAAGGAATGGCAACAGATGGGTAAAGAACCTCTTTCCTTCTTTCTCATTACCTGTGTCAGGTAACTAATTATTTAGAAAGTCCCAAAGGTCCCTTGGTGTATTTGGCTGGATCATGCCAGCATTGTGTAGTGCTTAAGAGTAGTGGACTCTTATCTGGAAAACTAGGTTCAAAAAGCTTGTTGGGTGATCTTGGACCAGTCACTCTCTCTCTCTCTCTCTCTCAGCCTAACCTAACTCACAGGAGTATTGTGAAGATAAAAAGTAGGAAGTGAGAATGATGTACACTGCCATGAAATCCTTTGAGGAAGGATGGGATAAAAATGTACTACACAAATAATGCTAATGCACATTTCTCTCTCTGCAACAAAACTTCCCACGCACACAGATTTTTTAAAATTGTGACTCAAACATGAAATAATAATAATAATGCTAGTGACAGTTAACTGGTAACAGGCCTGACCAGGATTTCAGGATTTCAGATCTTATGGGAGCAAAGATCAGTTCTATGAGCTTCCAATATGCTTTGATTAGAGACAGTGTCTAGCAAAGCTACAGGCGCTGGGAACAAGCTGAACGGAGACAGCCAAAGGACATCTCAACCTAGCTTTGATAGCTGAAGGTGCTCATTGCTACTATTATTGTAATACTGGAGCTTGTAAACATGATCCAAGGCAGGAAGCAAATATAACATGGACTAATTGGTTCCTTTCACAGCATGGAGCCAAGCACAGAGAGGAAAGCAATCTTGCTGTTAGGAAGGTAGGCAAGGCAACAAACCCAACTGTTAATCAAGAGAAGATGACCTTTTGCCTTGCCACTTTCCAAAGAAGTGAGAGGATCCTTGCAAAAAATAAATTAAAAAAGCACACCCAGAGCAACAAAGTCAAATAAATGAAAGGAACAAGAAAACCTGTTGGAGAAAATAAACAAAAGGAGAGCAGTGTCTGTGGGTGAATTAATAGGGAAACCTACGCAATTATTCAATTAGAATCAAGGGAGAGTTAGGCTTTAAATTATAATTATACCCCCCTAAGACAAGGCTTGAGCTTCCTGGTTTATACTCTATATATGTTGGTGTACCCTTCCTTCACTTCCTATAAACCCATCCCAATTACTAACCAAACTCTGAGAGATTTTTGTGCAGAGTGACAATGAGAAATGAGGCGAAAAACAGGGAGAGAAAGGAATTACAGCACAATCCTAAATAGAGTTATACCCTAAATCCATTTAACTCAATGGTCTTAGAAGGATGTAACTCAGTTTAGGATTGCGCTGTCAAGACTGTTAGTGGTAATTATTCAGTAAGGGTTGAAACCCCCTGAAATGTAAAGTTTGCTTATAAAGAATCAGATCAGCAAGAACTTTTCTGTAAGTGGGTGTGAGAATTCTTACAGGAGAGTGGCAAGCGGAAAAGCCAATAGCTGAAAATGAAGTGCACGGCTACAAGGGAGATTCGTGAATGGCTTTGTATGGATTTTTTTTAAACAGTGACCAGAAGAGCATGTGTGGTTAATTAAGAAACCACAGCTAGAAGAAAACCCACATTACAACACTTGAACAGACATCCCATATACACACCAGAGGACATCCTGGACAGTTACCAGAGGTGAAAATTAAGTGGCACTATCACATATGCTTGAGATTTGCACCTGTTACCCCCTGTTCGGATCTTAAGAATCTGGTTCACACAGTTTATCCTATGCCTAGCCCCTTTTTGCTGCTTGGACATGCCCGGCCAGTTCTGATTTCTTGTAACTGACATACTATAAGATGGCCTTGTAGCTCCTGCTCACACAAAATTCATGCCCTCTCTTTGCCCATTTCACAATACTGTTTCCCCAACAGCTTGTGCACACACGACAGATGCAGAGCCAGTCGATTTTGTCCTGTACCCCCGAAGAATTTCTTGAACCTCCAGTGGAACTTGAGGGGCAGATGTTAACATACACAAAAAAAGAAAATATCACAAGAACATAAAGCTGAATTGGCGGGCAAGTGTTGATGAAAAAAGAGCAGGATTATAAGGAATAAGTTACTTTGATTTCTTAGCTATATCTAGTTAAGCTTTAGATTCTGTCTTTTACTTTATTCTCCCTTATTTATTTATTTTTGCTTTCCATATCTTCTGGGGAATCAGATTTTATTTTGTCTGTCAGCAGTTGTTGCAACTCAATCTGCCATTCATATTTCTATTTCCAATCGAAGGGCCCCCTACACTAGAAAGGTCTGCTCTGCCTGTTTAGCAAGAAGACATACCCAGTTGCACTTTGGGATTTAATCTTGATGTACTGCCGGATATTAAAAATACTTTCCTGATTACTGAAGAACAATAGTAAGTACTTCAGTTTTGTGCCGCAATCACTGTGATAAGACTCGCTGTGCGTGTACAAAATTTGTTAGCAGAAGCAGAAAGATACAGGGATTGTAACTGTAGTATAATATGTTGCTACAAGAATTACAACCCTTTGGGGAAGGTTCTGTCCTTTTTCTGTACTGTTAAAATTCAGCTTTGAATCATCAGAAGTAACTGATATGCACTGAGAAGCATTACTAGAGCTTAAAATATACAAGCAATTTGACTTTATGGATTTTGACAGCCACCTTGAACCACAGTTCAACTGCTCTTTGAGGAAGAATCCTTGCTTTTTGACATACCCTCAGTGGATATGAGAAAGAGCTTTTCTCTGGTGACTGCTGCGAGCGCAGATTTTTACAAAACAAAAAATCAGAAGTTTCATGAGAAACTGTTTTGATCCTTGTTTTACCGGGGCACGATGCACATTAGCCCATAGTCTTCGGCAGGGACATTTGTCTGACTCTCCTTTCAATTATGGGAGTTTAAGCATATGGCTCTCTACATAAGTTATTCGAGTGGTGAAATCAGCTGTCAGACAATCCAACAGAAATAGTTGGCAGAGTGACAGAGAAAAGTAGCACCCAAAGTCTGCCTTCTCCGCCTATCACATTTCAGGAGGAGCCAAGCATTGGTAACATACAACACCAGGAGTAAGAGAGGAAACTGAAGGACACTCAGACACCACACCCCAACTGCAAATATCAGATTTTTGCATTTGTTTGCTGAAAGTGTGAGACACACAAACTAATGTAAAACAGGTAGCTAATGCAGGGGTGTCGAACTAATTTGTTATGAGGGCCAGATGCTATATAAATGTCATTTGGTTGGGCTGGGCCATGTATACCAGTCCAGATCGGCATCGGCCATGTGTAGCAGCCCGCTGCAGGCTCGCCAGCTCAGATCGGGAGCGGGGAGGCTGCCTCGACAGATGAGCCCGCAGCGTGCTCCCAGCCCAGATCAGGAGCAGGGTGGTGGTGGCGGCGGCTGCCTTGACTGGTGAGAATGCAGCAGGATCACCAGCCCAGATCATGAGCGGGTGATGGTTGTCTCAGCTGGCAAGACTGCAGCAGGCTCACCAGCCCAGATTATCAATATTTCCAACTTTTCCACTGGATCAACTGAAAAAAATAATAATTGGGGGTAGGAACTCTTTTCTGAACATTTCTTGGTCCATCCCCCCACCCCACCGCTCAGGTATTTCACATCTCTAAAGCCCCTGGCCTTAGTGACCTGAGATACTGTTGCAGACTTTAGCTACTATGAGAACAAAACTCAGTCTGTTTGTTTGTTTTTATAACTCCAAGTTCTGGAAAGAGTTAAGCTGCAACCCCTCCCTTCTTAATAATGAACGATTTACTTACTGCAACCATCTTCATCACTGTGGTCCCCACAGTCATTGTCGCCGTCACACTGCCACTGAGCCGGGATACACGTGCAATCACCAAAGGCGCTAACTGCACAGGTAAAGTGGTTGCGTCCACAGGAACATTCAGCGCTGCTATGTACGCCTGAAAGGAGAAAATAATCAGCATGCCTCAGAAATGAGAAAGGAAGAAGTCACACATTTTATTTTGAAACATGTGAAAGCAGAGATCATGAAGAGGCACTGTAACTGTGTCCCATATGTACCCCACCCATACAATACAATCACAGCAACAAGGACAACCCACTGTAGGTTATATTCCTGAACTGCAACTAGAGTAAACAGCCATATGTAATCATTTGGTGGGGGGGGGGATCTAGAGCTTGGTACAGTGACCAAATATTTACATCAATGTCCATTTCCCAAAAATCTTCCTCTCCCCTGCCTGCCATACATCAGCATTTGGTCAACTCTCAGTGTTCTCCTCAAATACACGAAGATCTAAACAAACAAAAAAACAGAAAGGACCATGGATCTGCATAAAAAATCCTAGTTTAAAACCATAACCAATACCTCTACTTTGGCCCTGCTCTATAGTTCAGGATGACTTAGGAAAGCCATTTGTTAGGGTTGAAAAGGTTTCTAGACTCAGCCCAGGGGCTCCTTGTCCAATATTTCAGCCCCATGATATCATCTTCTCTTATGCATCTTTAGAGACCAACAAGAATTTCGAGGTTTAAGCTTTGACTCTTGAAAGCTTATTCCCTGAAATCATGGACCATTTTAATAGTGATTTATTGCTGCAGCTCTCCACAACCTGAGGGTACATAAACTAAAAGGTATTGTAAAGAAATATGTAAAGAAAGTCAATCCCCAAATCCACAGCATATACTACCGCCCTGCCTGATGTGCAAAGAATCAGCTCTACACACAGCATGCCATTTATTGATTTATTCTTTAGTGTTTTCTTCTTCATTTTCTAACAGCATGCCTACAAATTAATAATGATATTCTAGCTGAAGCCTGAATATATTCAGTATTTTCCCTCAAGAAATATAACCGTACCAAGAGAGAACAGAATGAACACAGGTACAAAGAGATTTAGTAACATCTAATTCCCGGCAAGTGAGCTCTGCTTTCACAAATAGAGCATGTGTGACTAACCAAGTGTTTCAGAAACCCAGGACAGGATCCGTACTTAAAATATGATCCTCACTGTCTCATGTTCCAGCCCTGGTCAGCTAAGGAGATCCGGAAATGAGCAGGAAGTCAGGACACGTGCCTATTGAGCCAACAAAATAATCATTAAGAAGAAAAGATACTTGTCAGGTCAGAGTGTTTCAAGAGTTATTAGGCCTTGCAGATTCTATATCATGAACAGACATAGTATCCCTTCTCTGAACATGAAATGTTTCACTAGCATATTTCAACTCGAAAGAGGACAAGGGAGTTTATCCATATATTTGTCTTTAAAAAGCAAAAACAGGAGGGTTTACCTTCACTCCTGTATTATAGGGGATTCTTCCCTTTCATCAGTTCTATGGTAATACTATTAAATGTCATTACAGGAAGATAATACAGCTTGCTACTTTCTAGTAAGTCTCCGGTACATCTTCCTTGAGAGAGTTGCCACATTCAACTGGCTTATTATATTTTCATCCAAAGGTTAGTTAGATGAAACAGCCTTTCTGGTATTAAGGATGCCCCTACAACAAATGGGCTTCTGTAGCAAATGGAGGCAATTTTTTTGCTTGCTGGACTTTAAGGAGAAAGAGTACCAATCTGATCCACAAGTAGCAGTCCCCACTAAAGGAAAGTACAGCTAATCCATCCTTAATAGAGGGATTTGCTGAGCCATTGTTTGAACAGAAAACTCTTCTGGCAGAAACTGTGAATGCCACATTGCACTTATATGTTCTGATGACAGAAGAAACATCACTCGCTGATACAGGCCACCAAGATGTGCTAATAGCACAACAGGCAGAACTAATTTCAACTGGGGGTCTTTTGGCCTCCAAGGAGCTAACACCTGACCAGAATGCAAGCGACATAAATTGGTGCTCGTAGACACAAGCTTCAAGGATCATTGATTCAACCATTTTGAGATGTCACAATCCAATCTTCTCATTCTCTTTCATGTGAAATTTTGCTCAATTCCATTCACACATACCCTAGCCGAAAATGGATGCGAAAAGCTCTACATGTTGTCATACTGGGTAAAATACGGTAAAATCTTCAGTTCTTCATTTCTGAAATACAAGCATGCTAAGCAACATGGCAGGAAATCATGAGCCACGTTTAATTACCAATTTCTGAAGCCAGTGGTGTTCTAAGTCAAAGCCAATGATCCTTTGACCTCTATAGCAGTCAGCTGTGACTACAAATGAAACACCTCCCTTGTTGAAATGAGCCAAGGGGTCCGCCCTGATCTAGCCACAGTGATCCATGCGACGGTCACTTCTAGGCTGGATTACTGTAACTCACTCTATGTAGGACTGCCCTTGAGACTGACCCGACGTCTGGTGCAAAATGCAGCAGCGAGGCTCCTTACTGGGGTCTCACATCAAGAGCCTATACGGCCAATGTTTTCCCAACTGCACTGGCTCCAGCTGGAGTATCAGATCAGGTTCAAGGTGCTGGTTTTGACCTTTAAAGCCTTACAAAGTCTGGGACCCTCATATCTTCGGGACCACCTCTCCTGGCATCCCCCACCCCGAAGGACATTGTCTGATGAGAATCTGCTGGTGGTCCCTGGCCCTAAGAATGTGAGGCTGTCCTCTACAAGAGCTAGGGCTTTTTCAGCCCTGGCTCCAGCCTGGTGGAATGCTCTGCCGAGAAACATCAGGGCCCTGTGGGACCTTAAGGAGTTCCACAGGGCCTGAGAGACAGAGCTTGCAGGCCTACAACTGAGGGGCAGCCGTGAGTACCATCTTTACTGGCCTCCCCACCCCTCCTCCCTTTTTATGTATGGACTGGGTTGTTTGAGGGACGGCCGCCTGTGTGGCTGTTACAGTAGTATGGGATTCGTGTGCCATCTTTGACTAGGGGTTTTAAGGTTTAATTTTATTGTTGGTTTTATCATTACTATTATGTGACTGTTGGGGTTTAAATGATGTTACCTGCCCTGAGCCGGCTTGCTGGGGAGGGAGGGCTACAAATTTGAAAAATAAATAAATTGAAAAATAAATGCACATGGCCTTTACTCATATACCTCCCCAACACTGGTCTGAGGATCCTAAGTCTGTATATGCAAAAGCATATTTGGGCAACGTGAGAGAGGTTTCTGATACAATTAAACCAGTCTGTACTAGCAGTAGACAAAATGGCAAAGAGGACAGGCAAATTTCAAGATGCAATCTACATAAATGCTGAAAGAAATACAGAACAATTAATTCCTAATGGAAGTGCTCATATTAACAAGATGCATTTATTTAGGAGATTTTTATGCTGCCTTTCCAAACTCCACCCACCGCTAGCCTAAACAGAGACCACCCAAGACCATGTGTACAATGTCTCCAAAGAAGAAAAGAGCCAAAGGGGATGGAAGGCATTGAAGAGTGCCTGGGAAAGTCCTAGGGTAGGGAGGAAGAAATAATTAAGATTAGAGCAAAAATTAAAGGAAAGATGCATGATGGTGTAGTGTTAGTCGTTGTGGGGTTGAAATAGCCGGTTGGATAGCCAAATGTGGCTGGGGAAATGGGATCAAAGAGACAGCACAGCGCCAAGGGACTAGACAACCAAGGAGAGGAGAAAAGAGGAGTGGGAAAGTTCTGCATCAGGACTGCTCAGTAGCCCACTGTGACCGTTTCGCTCAGCACTTTGCAGATAAAATCTCTCGCATCTGTTCCGACGAGGACTCTACATTAGCAATGACAGGGTCAGATGGTGCCAGGGTGCCAACTTGTCCAATAGTTTGGGATACTTTTCAGTTTGTGTAGTCTGAGGATGTGGACATGATCCTTGGCAGTTTGAGGCCTACCATCTGCTTGTATGACCCTTATCCTTCCTGGTTACTTAAATCTTCCAGGGAGGCAGGCTGACTGGGTTTGAGAGGTAGTTAATGCTTCCTTAAGAGAGGGAGTGGCTGCCCCAGCCTTGAAACAGGCTGTAGTGTGTCACATGAAGTTGCCTTAACCAGTGGTGGCGAACCTATGGCACGTGTGCCAGAGGGGGAACACAGAGCCCTCTCTGTGGGCATGCGCGCCGTCGCCCCAGCACATCTAGAGAGTTGCAAATCCAAGGCAAAACCTCCTGTGCTTTTTGGCCATTTGGTCCCTCCCCTCGCCCACCAGCCACAATAAGACCCTGCAGGATACGCCCAGGCCTGCCTCCCGCCTTTCTTTCCCCCCTGCTTCCCAAAGCCTCCCAATGAGCCTCCAAGTGGCTCTGGAGCAGCAGCAGCAGGCAATGGCGGCTGTGCGGGCATGGAGCGGCGAAGCCGGGGGCTACTGCTGCCGCTGCTGCTGGCCGGCCCGGCCAGTGCGCAGTACTAGAAGTACAGCTTAGTCTCCTCTCCTCCTTTTTATCTGCACAACAACCCTGTGAGATAGGTTAGGCTGAAAGTATGTGACTGGTCCAAAATCACCCAGTGACCTTCCTCAGCAAGATGGGTTTTTGAACCTGGGTCTCGCAGACCCTACTCTGAAGCTTTAACTGCTACACCACACTGGCATTCATAAGGTGGCTGCTATTGAACAGCAGTAAGCAGCCAGACCTAGTTGAGTCATGTAAGTTGGGTGGCATCAAGAGGTTGCTTCCAGGCCTAGGGTAGCCAAGTCTTCAGACGGGACCTGGAGATCTCCCAGAATTACAACTGAACTCCAGATGACAGAGATCTGTCACCCTGAAGAAAATAACTGCTTTGGAGGGTGGACTCTATGGCATTATATTCATCTGAGGCCTCTCCCCCTCCCCAAACCCTGCCCTCCTCAGATGCCACCACAAAATCTCCAGGAATTTCCCAACATGGAACTAGCAAGCCTAGTCAGGCCTGGCTCCAAGGTACCCTCCCTCAAAGGCCAAAAGAGACCTGGAAATGGCTCTGCCTCCTCCCCCTTGCTTTTACTGACTAAACCAAGTTTTGGAATGCTGTGGTTGCCTAGCAACAGCCACTGAGGGAAATCTTTGCTCCAGGTGCATCTTTTATAATTTTCGTTTTTTTTAAAAAAAAAAACAGCAATGTTGTTGTTTTACAGTTCACATTTTCCTGCAAACCTAAAGCTCTTTTCAGGTTTGTAGAAAAATCTATTTTGCCCATTCACACTCCAGTCACCAGATTTAGGTATCCTCAGATTTGGCCAACTTTGTATACCAATAGAGGTATTTCAAGCCACAGAAATGGAGTCTATCAAAATCTTAACAAGAATATGCCAACAAATATGGAAAACAAAATAATGGCCCACAGACTAGAAACACTCATTCTACATTCCAATTCCAAAAAAGGAGGTGTCAAAGCAGCAACTATCAGACCATCACATTAATTTATCATGCGAGTAAAGTGATACCCAAAATTTTACAACAGTTACGATATATGAAACGAGAAATGCCACATGTTCAAGCTGGGTTGTGTTTCATAGATTATAGCAAAGATTTCAACTGTGTGGATCATGAAAAGCTATGGTTGGTTTAAAAAAATGGGTGTGCCACAGCATCTGATTGTTTTGATGTGCAACCTATACTCTGGACAAGAGGCCACGGTTAGGATAGAATATGGAGAAACAGAATGGTTCCCAATTAGCAAAGGTATCAGACAAGGATGTGTTTTATCTCCCTATCTGTTAAATTTGTATGCAGAACATATCATGAGGAAAGCTGGATTAGATATAGATGGAGGTGGAGTGAAAATTGGTGGAAGGAACATTAACAATTTGAGAGATGTAGATGATGATGATGATTTATTAGCTTTCTATCCTGCCCTTTCCCAACCAAAGTCGGGCTCAGGGAAGCTTACAATCAAGAAATATAGTAAAATACAGCAATTACATCTTGATCATAAAATGCATTACACTAAAAACCCCATCACTTAAAAATTCTACAATTTAACAATTGTAAAAATTTCAGATTACAGATGGCACCTTTCAAATCAATGATACAACATTACTGGCAGAAAATAATGAAGACTTGAAACAACTTCTGATGAAGGTTAAAAGAGAACGTGCCAAAGCAGAATTACAGATGAACATCAATAAGATAAAACTAATGACTACTGAGGAATTACACAACTTTAAGGCTGACGATGAAGACATTGAATTTGTTCTAGATTTTCTATTCCTTGGCTTCGTCATCAACCAAAAGGGAGACTGCAACCAAAAAATCAGAAGGAGATTGAGACTGGGAAGGGCAGCCATGAAGGAGCTAGAAAAGGTTCTTAAGTGTAAGGATGTGTTGCTGGTGACCAAGATCAAGATAATTCATACCACAGTATACCACAGTATTCTGCATTACTACGCCAGTCGCAACTTGACAGCACTTACACGTCCAGGAGAAGGCCTTCTGGGTCATGGCAGCAAAGCTCTGGAATTCTCTCTCCAAGGAGATTCGTCTGTCCTCTTCTGTTGCTATCTTCTGCCAGCAGGTTTTAAATTGCATGTTTTAAATTGTGAGCTGCCTTGGTAGCCCTTGTAAGTGCTAAAAATTATAAATGTTGTAAATAAATAAATAAAAAGGAGGGGAGTCAGGATGATGATGCGAGGAAGCTGGGCTGAGACAAGAGAGTGTGGATGGGTGAAAGAGAGATGTCAGGAAAGAAAGGCTCCTATGTTGCCTGATCCTGAAGCATGTGCATTGTCAAGAGCTACATTGGTGAAGGTACAGTCATAGGTGAAACTGAACCAAAAATGGTGGGCTAAAGCAGACCCTTCTATCCCCCAAATCCATACCTTTTTCCACCAGTGGCTAGAACAAAGCTTCCTTGAGTTACTGGAGAAAAAATGCTAATGGCACAAGAGATGTTCAAGGTGATGATTGCTTGCTTGCTTGCAGACTGAGGACATGATTGCTTCCTCTGGCATGGTACATAATATTCTGGACATTCCCTGAGCAGTGGTATGTCAGGTTATTGTCCCACATGCAGTGGTTGTTCATTTGGTTTGAGTATGGGGAGATCCTATGGAGTCTCAAAACAAGCCCCTGGTGGAGGGGTATGACAGTTTCGTACAGAAACCTGATTGTCTCACCAAGAGATGGCATTTTGTTGTACTTAATTCCTATCATGATTCCTTGATCTGCTCCAAAATAGGAGTCTGCTTACACCTTTTGCTTCAAAGGCCTCAGTTATGGGGGGGAGGGGCTGGGCATAACACACTGCTTATGCCAGGGATAAGATAAAACCATCAGTCTTCCCTTAAAGTTAACACATGTAATGCTACTGCAGAATACAGTTGCATTCCAAAAAAGTTTCCCTTTTTATTTGCTGGAAGCTTACAGAGCCATGACAGGCTAATTCAGCAGGCCTGATTTATGCCCATGAGGAAAAGAAATACGCAGGTCAGATAAGGTTTATGACTTGAGAAAGCATAAGTGGCAGCAATCACACATACTATAAAGATTAACTGGAATGTGAAGAAAGTGCTTTTCATGATAAAAGAATGGGATACCGAAAGCAATAAATCTTAACATGGCAAAACTTGAGAGGGAAGGATAAAACAGAAAGAACTGCCTCTAAAACTGCTTTGAAAGCAAATGAGACTGTAGTAAAAATGGCCTCACTTTGCCAGTACCCATTAAAAACTGCTGTCCGTTTCAGCAAAGTCAGAACTAGCCAATAAGCATACAACTTATTTTGGTAAAACAACTGTTGTTTGTAATGCATATTCAAATTACACCGTATTATGTAGAAGTTGAAGAACCAGCTATTCTGAAGAAAGAATAACAAAAAAAATCTTCATTTAAAAGAAACAAGGCCTCTGATAGAAACCAAGGCTGGAGCTATGGGTTCCCACATCTACCCTACCCAAATTATGTGATGTGGCATTTTGAGCAATTTGCTTTTAAATATCACAGTATGCCCTTAAGATTTAAATGCTGCAACATCTCAAAAGATCTACTGCATCTTTGACTGAACTTTAATGGTGAAAGTTTGTCCTGTCACATGCTACTTGGAGAAGTAATTATAACTGGCTTGGATATGAACACAACAGGTCAAAAGGTGGCTGAAGAACCACAAACCAAGGGTAATAAGAAATGGCCGTGTACCAAGCTGCGAGCAGGTCAGGGCTATTAGAAACTACATCTAGAAAGTGGGAGTAAACACACAGAGGCATTCAGCAAACTTCAAAAAAAGGAAATGCAACTAATACTTGTGAACACATCAAAATGAAGGCATCAGAAATATAGATGTGTGTGTGTAAAGTGCTGTCAAGTCACAGCCAATGTAAGGCAACCCCAGCAAGGGGCTTTCAAAGCAAGTGAGAAGCAGAGGTGGTTTGCTATTGCCTTCCTCTGCAGCATCTTCCTTGGCAGTTTCCCTTCCAAATACTGACCCTGCTTAGCTGCCAAGATCTAACGAGATCGGGCAGCCTTCCCTCCCTGAGCAAATACTTGTGAACACATCAAAATAAAGGCATCAGAAATATAGACACAACTAGACTATTATTTGAAGCATGTATATGAGTAAAAAAATGTCCACTTAAAAACCGCCATTGTGCAACTTTTCTGGATATTTAATTTCAGAAAAGAGTTCTCCTAGGGATGCAACAACACACAGGTATCACACTTGAAAGCAATTTATGAACTGAATTTGAATACACTAATTCATTGCTGGAAAAATTTGAAACCTCATTTCAGTCTAGTGAATCAAAACTACACTTCTGTTGTTGCCAGGGAATGAATATACCCAATAATATGAACAACCTGGGGACCTGCAAGAAATCAAGGAAGGGGGGGAAAGAGAGAGACTGGGAGATCCCTTCACACACATCAACCAAACTACCAAACTCCAAAGACAGATTAGTAGTTTCTGGCTCACCTAGCCCTAAATCTCAGCAGTCTATTGTTGCAATGCATTTGCCCTACAGGATTTGCCCTACATCACTGACTACTAATCACCAAGCTGCTCATTAGCCATGAATCTAACCAGTAAATCATGGATCATTTTTAATTTCCTGCCTCATGCTGTATCGCATGATTCCACATATTTCCTCCAAGGTATCCTGCTGGTATCTCCCACTCATGATAGCAAAAATGGAGCTTCCCAACTTCTCCTCAACCATCTCCCACAGTATTCCTTGGTCACACTGCTTTATCTCCCCCTCCTTTTCCAGAAACCTTTGACTTCTCCATTTTCATTCTTCTCATACATCCAGGCCAGTGCCAGCAGCTATTACCTCTCCTTCAATGTATTTACTTAAAATATTTTTGACTGCCTTTCCTCACACAGTGGGCACAAGACAGTTTACCAAAGTATGCAAACAGGTATATGTAATATTAGAACAGTAAGGCCACATAAACCATTATTAACAGTAAATCATCACCATTATTTAGTTAAGTATTTTCAACCTGTTTTTCCCCACATGGCAGAACTCGAATGGTACTGAAATCCACAAAAAGCTAGAATAAACATGTATTAGTCTTTAACACGTCACAAAAGTCCTATTTATGGGCCTCCATGGGCTCTAAAACACAGGTAAAGAGGCAGCAATCTACCTCCTTACCACAGACCTCTACGTGGGAGGGAAAGGAACAGACAGAAGAAATTGGTGGGAAGAACAAAGATGGCAAACAAGTTCATAACCTGTTGGACCCAGCCTTTCTATACCTCCCGCTAAAGCATAATTAATCTTTCATGAATTATTTTAACAGGAGGCTTAAGAAGTGATCCCTGATTCATCCCTAAACCTCATTCCTGTTAAGACGCTTTAAAATGTTCATTTCAAGTGGTAACTGCTCCACATTCATTACATTTTTGTCAAGACTTTCAAGCACAACTGCAGCATGCATTACAGAACTAATACTGTGAAGACCTGGCATTTCCCCAGTTCTGTTGGCTGTGATCATGCAAAATTATATTATCTAAACTAATGCATTTTAAGATGGCCATTGGTACTCAGACTGTCTTGATATGATAACCCATATCAGCCCTGATAGTATGATACCTACTTCCAAGGCCCAAAGATAAATCTTTCATGATTACATACGTGCCTGATTCACAGAGGTCAGACTTATCTGGTTGCTGAATTTGTTGTAAATAGGCTACAGAGTTACAGGTGGTGAGGACAGCTTACTTCCTGTTTGCCAATAAGATTTTCTGATGCTAAAAGTATATATAGATATAGTTTGTTGATGCTTTGAAACATTTCACAGTATCACATTGCAAGCTACCCAGTAACTCTTTAAGGACACTGTAAGAGAAAAAGACATATAATCTTTGGGTGGCACTGTCATGTTCACTTAAGAGTTCTTGTCACAGGTAATCAGGAATAATTTGCTGATACCTGTCTTCTCAATACAGTTTTAATCGCAAGTACCCAACAGGAAGAGCCCCGTGGCGCAGAGTGGTAAGCTGCAGTACTGCAGTCCAAGCTCTGCTCACGACCTGTGTTCGATCCCAACAGAAGTTGGTTTCAGGGAGCCGGCTCAAGGTTGACTCAGCCTTCCATCTTTCTGAGGTAGGTAAAATGAGTACCCAGCTTGCTGGGGGTAAAGTGTAGATGACTGGGGAAGGCACTGGCAAACCACCCCGTAAACAAGTCTGCCTAGTAAACGTCAGGATATGACGTCACCCCATGGGTCAGGAATGACCCGGTGCTTGCACAGGGGACCTTTACCTTTACCCAACAGTACTGTGAACATTTCCCTGGGAGTAAGACTCACTGCACAGACTTGAAGGGGATTCTAAGTAGATCTGCTTAGGATTGCACTATAAGGATCAGGCCCAACATGCCCTCAAAAATGGTATATGCCTTTCCTTCCAAGAACCCTATTACAAATCTAATAAATTGGAAAAAAAATATTAATATATTTTTGTGCAGCATATTTAAATCAAATTAAGCTATCCCTGACCAATATATGGACTGCAGAATATGACAATAAGTGCAATATATCAATCATCCATTGAATGCCATCTTCTGTACACATATAAATGATATGCAAATAGACAATTGACAGTTGACTGTACTTAAATATTCTGACTATCATGCAATTATATACATCAACTAAAACCCTGATAAATTTAGTCACTGAATTATATTTCATTCTCTATGGAATAAATAGACTTCAGCAAACTAACACACCCTCCTAAGTAAAAGAACTTGTGGTAGAAAGAACTCCTAAATGACTAGATATATAAAATTTCTGGAAATTCTGAAGCAATGGGAGGAAGATGTGTGTTTTCCCTTTTTTTGCACACAATTTTTTGTAACATTGAAATATATACACTACTAATTTTCCTATCAATCCTAAACCCATTTTGCTGCTCCCATCCAAGTACCAACCCTGCTTAGCTTCACAGATAATGAGATAGGGCTATACTATACCATTCCACATCCCTCATAAATTCGTAGGTTTTTTTTTATTGGAAAAATGTCCCTGGAAAGAAGGGACATGATTTTGGGGTGTATGTCCCTCTCCTGCTTTAGGTCAATAAAAACAATAGGTTTTTGAGCAAACAATAGATTTTGAGCAACAGTTCTCTAACTGTGTGGTGCTCAAGGCTATTATAAAAACCTAGAAATCATGCTTGGCCCATCAGTACTTGCATACTATTCTTTTTTTCATTACCGTCCATGACTATTTTCTACCCTTTTTAACCTTTTAGTCATCCTGTTTCACATCATCAGGAAATTAATTTTCTTGGGGTGCCAGGGGCCTTCATCTAATGTCTTGACTGGCCAAACAGCTCTATCTGTGACCCAAATCTCCTCAAGATTGCAAGTATTGTCCACTTCAGACAGCAGCCCACTTGATGGAATGTTTCTCTGTACAAAATTTCCCTGCACACAGAAAGCTAGAATATAATCCCGACTTCTCCTATATAATGGCATCTTTGCTTCCACTTCAAATTGGCCAATGCAACCCCTTCCCCAGATATCATGGTTTTTGGTATCTGCAGTGCCATGCAGACATATTTTGACTCCAATGGTGCTCAGCCTCCCAGAGCAGAAAAAGGTAAAAATTATTTATTTCCAAGAACACTATAGAGAAATCTCTCTCTCTCTTGTTGCCTTCAACAGTGTTTCACAAACATTTTCAACTCAAGTCCCACCTCCAAACATACACTAACACTGCACCAATCATCTGTTCCACAGGTAAACTTGCTGAGATCCATTTATCTAACTGCACATATACAGCCTGTTGCACTGTGCAAGTATCAGTGGATTGGTAGTTATTCCAATCTGGCATTAAATGATGAATGGAATAGAATATCTCCAAATCTGATGAAACTCTTCATCTTTAGAATGCCTGTTTTCTCTTGTTGGGTTTCTCCTTCCCCTCAAATTAGTCCCACTCATGACATGAATCTAGATGCATCTTCACCCTCTGGATAGTGTCTCGTATTTTGCCCCCACAATCATAGCCATTGCATAGGAGAAACAGAGACACAAAGAAAAAAAAGGAGGCATTATTCTATTGAATTGATTAGATACCTTCCGGCTTATGGCAACCCTATAAACTAATGTCCTCCAAAATGTCCTATCGTTAACAGCCTTGCTCAGGTCCTGTAGACTGAGGGCTGTGGCTTCCTTCATTGAGTCGATCCATCTCATGCTGGGTCTTCCTCTTTTCCTGCTGCCTTCAACTTTTCCTAGCATTATAAATAAATTTACTTCTGCTTTCCAGCGTCGTAGCCAATTCCCACAAAAGCCCGGGGATCACAGATGTAAAAGTATTGTGCCTGATGTAGAAGTGTTGTGCCTGAGTGTTCACGGTGTTCGAAGTACATTTTATGTGAATTAATACATTAAAATTAAATTACTTTTTTTTTGCTGCTTTACTCTTACAATCGTACCCCACCCCCCTTCTTGCTGGCAGTATGCCCTTAGGCCACCCACCCACCATAACATTTCTGGCTACTGGCCTAGAAAAAAAAAACCCTTGTCTGTGTAGTAAGCAAGAACTCTATTTACCAGTGGATCTGTAATTGTTAGCCGCCAGAGGATGAGGACGGGACAAGGGCTCTGCCTTAATATGGCATTTTTGAGGCCTGCAATCTGACCAATTTCATTATTGTGGTACAACAGAACCAGAACTTTTCTTCTAAAGAGTCAGTAAAGGGGGTTATTTTGGTCTGAGAGACCATCGGCATCAACAGTAGAGCATCTGTGCTGTGCGGCTCCCCTGCTGCTCTCTATTGCACCAGAGACTGGGAAGCAAGCCACAGTGGCCTGGCTTGGGGGGGGGGGAGCTCTTTGGGGAAGAAGAGAATATAGCCATTCTGGCTTTGTGGCTAGAATGAAACAGAAACTTTTACTTTGCAATCCCACAGGCAGAGGGACTTCAAAAGCAGAACCGCAAGATAAATGTAGCTATCTCGGGAGAAAGAATTCCTCTATGAAGGTTTTTTTAAAAAAAACACAACCAAAACACACAAAGTATTATGTTTCCTTCAGAGGATGAGCAAAATAGGGGAAATTATTAACTGTCCAAGCTGAGCCCATCCAATAAGGGGTACCGCACAACCACTATGTCATCACAGAACCATCACAGCTTACCAGAAAACTGGAAGAAATTAAGACTTGAAAGTAAAAGGAATCCTGACCAATTCTGGGGATGGAAGAAGGAAACCAACAACAAAAAATTACACTGTATGGGTTCATATGGGTCTAGAAGTTTCCACTAATATTGCCAGAAGGAAAAACAAGTTGAGTGGTGAAGTTACTACATAACAGCTATCTACAAGGAAAGCCTGGACCCCAATCAGCCCTCATCTTGCCCTGCTTTCATGAACTGTCACCTCACAACTCTTACCGCTCCTGGGCTCTACCCTCCTATACATAAATTAGAATGCACTTATAAAAGTTTTCTTCAGTTTCCAAATGCAACTAACAAAACAAATTCCCAAGACCTCACTGATAATCATGACTTTGAATCTACACCCATGTAGGATCTGTAGTTCATTCTTATCCCTTACTTCAGCATGTATTCAGCCAATGAGACCAAGCATATGTTGGATTCTAACAAGACTTCACAGAAGTTCAAACAGAGGAGAAAAGGTATAGAGAAAGGACAAAATAAATCACTTTAACATTTACAAATCTGTACCAGACATGACTGGATTTTTAGAGCATGCTTAATTACTTCTGAAGTAATATGACACTAATCATTGAGTTTGTATTTATTATTCACCCCTAAAGTTCAGATTTGCATGATATGCTTGTGAGTGCTAATACCTGGGCTGTGGGACAAAGCTGGAAAACGAAACCAGGCCTTTTTAAGTCACAATCCCAAACTTAAACTGCAAGATCATTTCTGTGTTTTCCCACCCTCACCAATTTCCTCTGCTCCTAAACACATCATTAAATGTGTCTTAAGGAAACCAACTCGGTGTCACACTTATACATCAGGATTTCTACACTTCAGTTCAGGAAATCAAAATAAAGCCTCCTGCTCCACTCCAGCAATCAAAGCCTATCCCCCTCAGCCTTTGACCTGAATGAAGTGCAGTGAGCATCCTGTGTTACTGGAAACAAAGCCCAGTTAGGCTCTGGAGACATTGATGGGGAATCCCAAACTCCCATGCTAGCTTTTAGATGAGTAAAATGCTAACCTTAAAAAAGAAAAGCCAGCCTCAAAGCAATTGTTGACACTGGACTTAGAATGCTACTCTGTGAAGAGACTGCCCAGCTCACGGGCACAATTCCAAAACTTAAATGCTACTGTTACTCACAGTCCTGAATTAGTTTTGGATTTTGGGAGTTTGCATTGATTCAGAGCCAAAGGAAACATAAAAACTGGAGAGAAATTTGTTAAATGTTGACAGACCTACAGGAGGAAAGCTTCAGCAAAGCTACCAAAAAACACAGGATAATTTAAAAAAAAAATTAAAAGGAATGTGAGAGGAAGGAAACCTCCATCCTTCATCCAGATGGAAGAAATGCTATTGCAAAGTCCAGTGGACTTACAAGCAGGTCCACTTAGGACCAAACCAGCAGAAAGGAAAACATCTTTCCAACCCAGGAATTATAGGAGGTTCAAAATAGCTTTATTAGGTGGGTAAGGATAAATCACTTCTCTATTGCAAGTATTTACAGTGTAGATTAGGAATTCCTTGCTAGACAGTCCAACCTCACTGGATGTACACCTCTTCCTAAGAACTAAGACTAGATATTCAGTACCTAAGTACCTACCCAGTTAAACAAAGAACCTATTTATCTCTAAATCTCACAATATACTACACTGATAGTGCTCTAAATGTAGTGTATTCCATAGCCACGACAAAACTACTGCAAAATTTGATGCTGAGAGAAGAATTCATCATTTTTTAAATGCTGTCTTTCCTCCCCAGCACAATTTGCACAATCGATACTTCTGCTAAATAAGCAAACATGTGAAAATATACATAAAATATCCAAACCTTAAGGTGTCATAGTCCCACTGTACACTGCATTGGTCAGGCTGCACCTGGAGTACTGTGTGTATTTCTGGGGGCCTCGCTTCAAAAAGGCATTCTTGGAAGTTTTCAAATAAGATAATGGCACCGCTACAAATGGCTGCCACGACAATGCGGTCTCAAATATTGGGTGGTTCCAATCCAACTATTTTCCTATGATGGAGACCAGCTGCTACTGACCCTTGTTTTATTGGGCCGGCAAGCCACTCAGGAGGCATTGCAGCGGCGCCGTCTCCGGACGCTCCCTAACTAACACCCCTATTCAGGATTGTGCTGAGAGTCTATGTATTATCCCCCCCCCCTCATGTTGCCATACCAGGAAGTGCTAAAATTCCATCTCTTCCATGTGTCCTGGTTCACTTTCCACTTGTAGCTCAGTTTTGGCTCTTTCTGGCAGCCTGCTCAGTTAAAGATGTATCCAAAGGTACAACAGGAGTATAATCAAGTTTTCAGTAGACGATGTGCCCTTTGTGTGGCTTCCTCTTAATGATAATTAATGTGTTGTGTCCTTAGCCTTGGTTTTGCTGGTTCCATTGATTTAATAAAATTTAATAAACTAGCTTTAATATTTCAGTGGGCGTTACCCCCCGGTTTGCATGCAAAGTTCTCACTCAGGGTATGATGGCATTCCATTTCACTGAACACTGTTCCTGTGGGCCAATGACTTAAAGTCTCATCACTAACTTGACCCTTTATGTTACGTTCAATATGTTATGCAACTCTGCAGAAGTCTCCTTCCTGGAAAAATCCAGAGCAATCCATGTTGCTCCAGAGTTTAAAAAGTTCATACACTGAAAATCTTGCATTCCTGCTGGGGCCAAGTTTACAATGTGTGAAAAATATCAGTACCTTGGCCATCATTTCCTATCCCTGCAGAGAAGGAGACTGGACTATACCTATATAGTCGGTCAATCAGGAACAATCAGCATTGCAGTAATATCATCCACCTCAAAAGTATGTGCCTGACCCCACAATTTCCCACCCTCCCCAAACATGTACTGGACACTGAACAAACCCATTAAGAATGTTACCAAAGGCCTACAAAGGACCTTTGTTCTCCTCCCAATTGTGTCCTGCTCTTTTCCCCTTCTCCAGAGAAACATTTCCAAGCCAGCGAGCACACAAGTATGGGAGATATCGCTCGAGGGTGTGAGAAGTGGCTACAGAACTTTCCTTAGAGTATTTCTATGATTCCATCCTTTAATGCACTCCTCCCGCAAACCATATTTCCACCTGGAAAGCAGAATAGTACCGGGAAGGAGAGAAGTGAGAACAGCCTCCCCCTGCTCTTTCTTTGCAGTTCACAGATCTTTTTCACAAGGCTCCAGTAGCTTGTGCGAAATCATTAGCAGCACTCCTTAGCAATGAAAACAAATTAAAGAAGAGCACATTAAACAAGTGACAGAAGGAGAGACACAGCCACAGTTCACCAGCAAACTACTCAGGCAGAAGGACGAACACAACAAATGAGAAAAACATGTTCCCCACCCTTTCCCCCTAAAGGTCAGTCATGTTCCTTATTTAAGTCAAGGACTGGATGGTGAATATTCTTCAAGCATAACAATATTATTTCAAGGATGTAAAAATCACCTACAAGCAAGTCCTTAACAACTGGGAAGTGGACTTTTCTGATGATCTAGGTACTTCTTAACTATGTCAAACCCCTTTTCTGCCCCGTATTTTTAGTTTCATTTGATAAAAGAAAGTTTCATTCTGTTCTACAAGGGAAGTCCATATGTATGCAAGATCTTAACCAGGGGTCAATATACAAAGTTATTAATTAACCACCACCCTTCAGGTTTGCCTGTCCCCATCAAGGAAACACTTCCTAAATACCTGCATGGGCACCAGTTCTTCATTCCATTTTAGCTCAAATTGATATTTCATCTAATCCAGCACTCTACTTCCACTAGCAGTCGTTAAGAGATTTTTAGGTATGCTCGCAAGTCTGGCGTGCCTGTAATGGCCTTTATTTGAGGTTTGCCTCCAGCACCTGGTGTTCTGATATCTCCTGCTTCTGTACATGACAGTTCCATTTGGCTACCTGTCCACAGCTAACAATCAACAACAGAGACCTGTCTCCATATCTTATACATGAAGTAGGAAGAACTGGTGTCTTTTCAGAATAGCTACAGCAATATGACCCAATCCTGGGAAACAGGAAGGTGACTAGTAGTGATTGCTGATCTATGAATAATTTGTCAAAGATTTTATTCCAAGAACTAGATGCCCCTAGTTTCTTTTCTTTTCAGCAGCAAATCTTATAAGCCTACAAGGAATTAAGGCCTGTTTATTACATGCTAGTGGCATGACATTTTTGTGTCTGTAATGGTTTACATGGTTCTCAGATTGTCCCGTTAATCAGGTTGTGTTGCAGTTACATCAATGAGCCACTTCTTAAAAATGAACTAAACAGACAGAAATCAATTCAGCCCAACTCAATCTGGCCAGCCAAATCTCATAACCAGCCGGAATGCCCCTTTCCTTGCCTGCCCAGCATGATGCCCCAAAATGGCGTGTGAACATTTCCCTCTGTCCCTGCTGCAGCATTAAAATGAACAATAGTCTCTGCCAGCGTCATTCATCTCCTCCCGGTGCCAGACTGTTTTGTTCTTTCTTGCCCCTTCCACCTTATGGGGATGCGTTTTAAGAGGCCCAACAGCTTGGCAGCAATACAAAAAAAAATCATATTTATTTTTCAGAGAGGTTTATTATCAGTATTAGAAGAATGGTAAGGTGAAGGGACCCTGCACAGCACAGAGAAGGCAGAAACCCCCCTGGAGTTCTCAGGCCCCAGCTGACCTGTCCCATTCCACAACTGGTTGGTCTGTTTCAGCAAGTGCAGAATTTGCTGGGGAGTGAGGGTCATGAAGAAACAAAACTCTTTTCTTCTATAGGAAGTTGCGGCTATAATTGCTGAGAGGCAGTTTCCTGGTGGAAATCAACATGGATCCCAGCTCGTACTCTGTGTTGTTTTGTGTGCAGGCATGTGGCCTTTCATCCTCTCCCTTTCATTCATCTCAGATCATTGAGAGGGAAGTAGGACATAAGCACCGAGCCACCGACAGTTCAATGGCACTCCACCCCTACCAAGTGGCTCAAATATAAAAGCAGTTGCTACAACACAAAACTAAACAGGAAAGGAAAAAAGAAGAGAAAATGGACCTGAAAGGGGGGGCAGATTCACACATGAACCTCTCCAACCCCCCCCCCCCAAGAATGAGAGGTGCAGGTCTTGGGATCAGCTGTTTCTTCACTGCAAACAAACTCTGTAAGCAGGTCTTCCATATCAGACAAGGTTGCAATGCAAAAGAGGAAAAATGGCCCTGGCTCTCTCTCTTATTCATTTACAAACCTTATTCATTTACAAGGCCACCTTTTTGCCCTTACAAGGGCCACCAAGGCAACTAACAATCTAAAACATACATAATAAAATCACATTTTAAAATAATTAAACCTCCCAAAAAACCACAGTTCATTAAAACAATTTTTTTTAAAATGGTAAAGGTCCCCTGTGCAAGCACCAGGTAATTCCTGACCCATGGGGTGACGGTTCATCCCAACGTTTTCTAGGCAGACTTTGTTTACGGGGTGGTTTGCCAGTGCCTTCCCCAGTCATCTTCCCTTTACCCCCAGCAAGCTGGGTACTCATTTGACCGACCTCAGAAGGATGGAAGGCTGAGTCAACCTTGAGCCAGCTACCTGAAACCGACTTCCGTTGGGATCGAACTCAGGCTGTGAGCAGAGCTTGGACTGCAGTACTGCAGCTTACCACTCTGCGCCACGGGGCTCTTAAAAACAATTAAAAACAGAGTTAAAATACATACAAAACATAAAACAGCAAAAAAAAACAACCATTGGTTAGTAAAGAGGAATAATTGAGGGAATGCCAAAAGAAACAAAAATGTTTTCACCCACTCGTGCAAGATAGCAACAGAAGGAGACAGATTAATCTCCCTGGGGAGAGAGTTCCAGAGCTTTGGTGCCATGACTGAGAAGGCCCTCTCCCGGGTTGCTACCCACCTAATCTCAGAAGGTGAGGGCACCAAAAGCAGGGCCTCTGAAGATGACCATCATGGTTGGGAAGTCTCATAAAGGAATAAGCGGTCCTTCAGGTACATTGCTCCCAAATTGTATAGGGCTCAGAAGGTCAAGACCAGCACCTTGAATTGTGCCTGGAAACAAACTGAGAACCATCAGGATTTGATTACATGTATTAACAGGTGATTAGGCCCTGCAGAACACACTCAGGGATAATACTTAGCAGGCTGATTTCTAGGTAAAGTTCCTTATTGTGAATCAAAATGGCATAGGTTCATTAATTCAAGTCCATTGGCTGAAACTAGTTGGCTACCTGACAGCCAGAAAAAAGGAAAGCTAGAAATAGTGAAAAGCACAATATGTAAGAGATCAAATCAAGGTATAAAAGTCAGGCTTTTGTCAAGAGGAGGTCAATTGCACATGTTCTCCCAGAATTGCTGGGATGTCTTCAGATTACTGGCATGACTTCTATAATGGAATGTTTCCCTCAGATAAATGTTCTCACTCTCTGACTTGCCCTAAATTGCAACCTAAAATATGTACATCTGGAAGACTGTGGATATCAAGAAAACCGTGGTCAACAATGAAGTGAGGGAGACTTGATCTTATTTTATTGTGTGTGTGTGTGTGTATAGTATTTTAAATTATGAAGACTGTCAGTAATTCTGCTTTTTTTAGTTGCTGTTATTGTCATTGTTTTTTTCTAATAAAAATTTAAAAAAAACAATGAAGTGAAGGGGCGTTAACACTGCCTGCATGTAACATTACCTTTTAATTTTACACTGTCATTGGTTTATGATCCAGTTTGGCTCAAGCTTCAAGAGGAGTGGAAGCAACTCTCATAGGGCCAATCAATATTAGCTACATCTTTAAATGTTAAAAGTTTTATCTTTGCACAGAATATCTTGGCTGGTCTCTCCACTCCCATGCTTAATTTTAAGGCTGTCTAGCTGCAGATGGGGAGGGGGGAGAAACTGAATTTGGGAAAGCTTGGTCACAAGGTCTCTGAACTCCTGCAGATATTCCAGACACCAGTCCACAATGCATCTTTATCTTCAAAGTGATCATCTTTCTGCTGCTTGCTTTGCCTGTGTAGTGTAAAAGTAGGGTGAAAGTCTGTAGTAATTGTTGTAGAGGGGAACAGAAAGATCTGTTACAGGTGAATCTTGGCTTAGGCCTGCAGCTCTAGATTTAAGTATCTGTATAGGCACTTTTATAGTCAGAATTAAGAACCCACGCTTACATTGGCTGAACAAAGCTTATACATTGGCCAGCTTTGTCTTGAAATCCCATTCAGGAGTCAAATGCACTCTACTGACCTCAGGGTGACCTTTTTTCCACTACCAAATTTTAATCTGTGATCCAAAACATGTTGATGTTTGATCTTCTCAAGTAAAACAAAAATCAAGAATAACAAATGAATGTATTTTGCTTTATTGCTTTTTTTATAGGGGCTGACACATTTTGGTAAAACAAACTACATAATGTAAAACAAACTGCTTCAAGGTAATTGACAAGAGGCACTCACACATAATGGTGCTTGCTGCCAGAAAATACTCACTGTTTCCCCTGGTTTTAAAAAGACAAGATAATAGTTGGAGCTGCATTCAGATGTCACATTTAACCACTATTAAGTAAATATGTCAAAGATAGGACATTTTGGAGGACTTTCATTCATAGGGTCACATGAGTCGGAAGCGACTTGACGGCACTTAACACACACACACACACACACACAAGTAAATATGTGCATGAACCTGGCTTGTTGAAGGCTCATACTTATGCCTCCAGTTACTTATAATTTACGATGCAGGAGCCCAGGTTAAACCAAGGTAGGATCTTGGTTATTGGGGGTAAAACTAACTTCAGTTAGAGCACAGGTGGTAGGGCCAAATGACTTCATAAACCTCATCACATCTTCAGACTGTACCCCAACCAACTGGATAAGTGGCACCGGGGATACCTGCTGAGGTAGTGTGTAAAGTTGGAACATATACAAACAATTTAAAAGCTCTTCTTGAAGTTTTGGTCAAACAAAGTCCTCTACCACTTCACTGTTTCTGTCTCTTCATTCCAAGGAGCTGAGAACTGGATGTCATTAGTAGGAGATGGTACATTAGAGAAATCTTATCAATTTCCTGGGTCAAATTTGATTTCGGCAAGCAACTGAGTCACTGGAAAATCCTCCACAGTTTTTAAGAACCATTGGGGTCCATCGGTCGCTAGAGGTAGAGCATCCAAACTGGGTGCCCAGCCCTAGAAAGGCTGAGCTGTAGAACTACAAACCATACTGGTTTGGGGAGGGGCTGTGGCTCAGTGGTAGAGCCTCTGCTCAGCATGCAGAAGGTCCCAGGTTTAGTCCCCGGCATCTCCAGTTAAAAGGACTAGGCAAGTGGGTGATGTGAAAGACCCCTGCCTGAGACCCCGGAGAGCCACTGCCAGTCTGAGTAGACAATACTGACTTTGATGGACCAAGGGTCTGATTCAGTATCAGGCAGCTTCATGTGTTCACTAGAAAATGGTCAGTCCATGACATATACTCTCTCCCAACCACCACCACCTCCATCTGAATAAAATATCAAATTAACAGCATGGTGCATATCACGTGTTATCTCAGATATATCCCATGGTGGTCATGACAAACTGCTCATCTCAAAGGCCTCAGCATGAAAAACGAAATCCCTAAGAAACAAAAATCTAGAGAATCTCACTGTTATATCCAATACCATCACTACCAACTCAGGAAGTCTGGTAAGCAGCAAGGCGGGTGGGCACATCAATAAAATCCCTTGTTTGTCAGGAGACTTCAACACCAAAGAAATGCACTCAAGTAGTGAACTCTGACCAACAGGAAAATGGTAAGGGAGAAGGTAGCACAGTAGATCAGGGAAGCCTTCTCATACAGAATGAAATCCTCAATTGGCTTTCCTGGAACCCAACCAAGTATTAACAGCACCCACCAGGAAAATGGGCGGCTGACAAACAGCAATACATCTGAAGGTTAGAAGGATAAATTAAATTCCAAGAACATTTTTTTATTTAAATGTAAATAGTTTTGGAGCAGTTAATATGCTACAATATGATTAATAATACATTATTAAATAAGAGTTTAGTGTTTTCAGTGTTATAATGGTTAGCTTAATATCCAAACATGCTGGTACTCCCACATGGTGTTTTTTGCCCTCTCTTTTTATTTCCTTTAAAAAAAACCACAAAATCTTTAAAAGAAAAAAAAGTAAAGACAAAAAATAACAGTGGTGGCGGATAAACAGTTTCGAATAGTTTATAAACAGTTTCAAAATATCTAAAAACAAGAGCATTCACAATTGCCGTCTACATGCCATGCATTCATATATTGATAGAGGTTTAAGGACCACAATCCTCAAATATTAATAGAGTTCTAAGATCTTCACTCCACTGATTTACTGGAGGTGGGCTTTTATCTTTTACACCATTGTTCTGGAGCTGCAGAAACTGCCTTTCCTTTATTAACAATAGCTCCTTTGACCAAAGGTCTTGAGCCAAAAATACAACATAGTTAGTCAGAAATCACACCAACAGTGCATTCCTGAGCCTCTGGTGGCCGAGGAGGGTGTGGAGGAGGCTCCTTCTCTCCTGAGGCGAAGGCGTCTTGATTTGTGGGTTATTTCCTTCCATCATCCGGGTAGGCAGGACTAAGATCTTTGACTTCCTGTCTTCCCTTGGTGGGAAATAGCCTGCAAACTCTCAGTTAAAACTTGCAAAGCTACTAAGAACAGGAATGAAGCTACTTTGACAAGTAACATGTATAAAACTCACATTACAACTTCAACAAAGATAAATCCGTAGCAGAAAAAACGGAAATGCAAGCCTGATTAACGAATTAAACTGTGCCGGGTGGGCAAGACGCCTTCGCCCCAGGAGAGAAGGAACATTCACGGTGAGTAAACAATGCTCCATTCTCCTACTGAGGATTTGGCATCTTGATTTGCGGGCCCTCCAAGAGCTCCCAAGTGGGTGGGAAGTGCACCCTATTCCACCACGTGCTGCAGAACCCTGCGACCAAAAGCCCCTGAGCTGATGACCAGGTATTCACCTTGTAATGTTTGATAAAGGTAGATACTGAAGCCCAGGTTGCGGCTCTGCAAATTTCTTCTACAGGCGCTTGACGGTCAAACGCCACCGAGGTGGTAGCGCTGCGTAGGAAGTGCGCTGTGATACCCTCTGGAACGGGGACACCCGTGGACTTATAGGCCTGAATAATGCATATTTTGAGGGAACGGCTGATAGCCGCCGTCGACATCCTCATGCCCTTCCTGGGGTTGCTAATTCCTATGAACATATAGTCTGAGAGACGAATGCAGAACTTCTATCTATAAAAATACGTAGAGCCCTACGGACGTCCAGTGTATGCCATGCTCGTTCTTTGGGGTTTGAAGGCCAAGTAAGTTTATTTCCTGTGCCCTGTGAAAGGGAGAATTTACCTTAGGGGAGAAGGTAGGATCTGGTATCAGAACTACCTTGTCCCTATGGAAAGTTCAGAGACCTTTTCGAATGGACAGGGCTCTGAGTTCCGATACCTGTCTAGCGGGCATAATTGCCACCAAAAATAGAACCTTCATGCGAAGGTATTTCAGGTGCACCGCGCGAAGCGGCTCGAAAGGGGCCTTTGTCAGGGCGTTGAGCACTAAATTAAGGCTCCACGATGGGAATCTATGTGAGACTGGTGGCTGTGTTTGACTGACCCCTTTGAGGAAGGCAAGTATGTGCTGATGCCTGGCAGTGGGAACCCCGTCCAACTCTGGAATAACGGTGTCCAGAGCCGCTATCTGTCTCCTCAAGGTGGAAGTGGAAAGCTTGAGATCTGCAGGAATTGAAGGATCTCCTGAGTGCCTGGATGTAGGGGATCCACTTTTTTACGTTTCGCCCAACGGACGAAGGCTTCCACGAGGTACTATATATACGCCTCGTAGAGGGTTTGCGAGCCTCTGATATGGTATCTATCACCTCTTTGGAATATCCTCTATTTAGTAAGGTTCCCCTTTCAATCGCCACGCGGTAAGGAGAACCACTGAGGATCTGAATGCACCAGTGGACCCTGACGTAAGGTTCCCCAATGGGTCGGAATTGGCCACGGATCCTGAGTCAACATTTGGCGCAGCGTGGCAAACCAAGGTCAACGAGGCCAGAATGGTGCTATTAGAATAACCTTGGTTTCTTCCTGCCTGATCTTCCTCAAGATCTTGGGTAGAATGGGCAGGGGAGGAAATGCATAAAGCAGTACTCGAGGCCAACAAGGCGTCTATGCCCTCTGCTTCTGGATGGTAATATCGGGAGAAAAATCTGTTTACTTTGCAGTTTTCTGCGGTGGCGAACAAGTCTACCAAGGGCATTCCGAAGGTGGTTGTAACCTGCAAGAAGGCAGCATGGTCCAAGGACCATTCTCCTTCATCCGCGAACTGCCTGCTTAGGTTGTCTGCCAGTACATTTAGGGTTCCCTTGATGTGCTCGGCTCGAATAGACTGAAGATTGGTTTGTACCCACGTAAAAATCTGCACTGCCTCCCGATGAAGAGATGAAGACCGGGACCCCCCCCCCCGTTTGTTCACGTAGGCCTTTGTTGCAATATTGTCTGTTCTTACTAATACATGCAGCCCTCTGAGAAGAGGGGCAAAGGCAGTGAGAGCTAACCTTACAGCCCTCAGTCCCAAAAGGTTGATGTGCAAGGAAGTCTCTTCCGTGGTCCACTTGCCCTGGATAGTGTGAGACAAGAGTGGCACCCCACCCCTGAAGACTGGTGTTTGTGATCACCTGAGTGGGCTTCTCGTGTATGTAAGGAGTGTGCCTGCTCAGGTTCCTTTGATCTGACCACCAGCGAAGGCTTCTCCGTGTTTCCACAGACAGAGAGATTGTTCTGTCTCTTTTCTTGGCGATGTCCCTTTGAAAGGGGTGAATCTGCCACTGCAAGGCCCTGGAATGGAAGCGTGCCCAAGGGATGGTCCCTATCCCTGAAATCATCAGACCAAGAAGATGTGCTAGGAACATGAGTTTGGTCTTCTTGGACTTGGTGGTGGAAGAAGCCGTTTTTAATTTTTGAATGCGTTCCTTGGACAGTGAGATAGCGTTCTGGACTGAGTCTATGTGCACACCCAAATGGGTCATTGATTGCGATGGGGACAGAGAACTCTTGGAAAAAATTACAAGAAAACCGTGTTCCTGAAGTACTTGGATTACTCTGGCTGTGTGCTTCCTGGACTGAACTTCCGACCGTGCACAGATCAGGATGTTGTCCAGGTAAGGGTGGACCTGGATGCCTTCCTGTCTGAGCATGGCGATGAGGGTTATTAGGATTTTGGAAAAAAACCTCAAGGTGGGACCCAATCCAAAGGGAAGGGCTCTGAACTGGAAATGGGCCTGTCTGAAGGTGAATCGCAGGAAGCGTCTGTGAGAACTGTGTATGGGCACATGTAAGTAGGCCTCTGTCAGGTCCACCGCCGTCATAAAGGTGCCTGGGAGTAGCGAATCCACAATTGATTTCACTGTTTCCATGTGAAAATGTTTCCGAGCCATCCGTCTGTTTAGATATTTTAAATCCATTCTTTTTGGGGACTGTGAAGAATATGGAATAAACTCCCAGGCCCCTCTCGAGAGTGGGGACCTGCTCTATAGCCTGAATGGCCTGAATGGCTAACAGTTGTTGTATGGCTCTTACAGTTCTGTTGAGCTTCTCTATCTTGATGGGGACTGGAGATGGTAGGAATCGATCCTTCGGGAAGGTGGTGAATTCTAGCATGTAGCCCTTGTTGATGACTTGGGATACCCAACGGTCCGTCTCTGAGGCAGCCCACCTGGAACTGAAAAACAGAAGACTTCCCCCCACCGGAATTTGATCGTAGTCACTGGGGGCTAGGTTTTGTGAACTTGTTCCCTCTCTCCGAATGAGATTGCTGACCTTGCGGTCTGGAAAACTTTCCTCCCCTTCTAAAGGGTCGGGAAGAGTTCCAAGAACCTCTCCTAAACTCTGATCTAATTTTGCTTTGGGATCTAAAGGAACGAAAGGACTGATAGGGCGCCCCCTTCGATTCCTTCTTAAACTGTTTTGGTAGAACGTGCTTCTTGTCCTTTGTTTCCACTAAAATCTTATCTAACTTGTCTCCGAACAGCCTGCCCTCCTGAATAGGATACGCCATCAAATTTGTTTTAGCCTTGAAATCCGCAGGCCAAGCTCTAAGCCACAGGGCCCGATGCACTGAAGTCACAGAAGCCATGGATCGGGCTGTAAACGTCATGGTGTCCAGTGATGCATCAGCCATCATAGTTATAGCTGCCTGGATCCTCTCTAGACCCACAATTCTTTGTTGCTCAGGGGGCACTAGTTGAATTAGTTTCTTTACCCACAGAAAAGATGCCCTTGCATATATTGAGGTTGTGGCGCTGGCCTGAATAGCCAGGGCTGCATTTTCGTGGGCTTTTCTGGTAAGGTCTTCAGCCTTCCTATCTAATTGATCTCTGAGAGATCCCAGACCGTCCTCGGGTACAAGTCCCGGGGCTTGTAAATCGACCACAGGTGCATCCACTAGAGGTACCTTTAGAAGGTTCATTACATGTGGGACGAGAGTGTAAAACCTCTTGATAGAAGGTGGAGTCTGCCTATTGGAGGCTGGGTTGCTCCACTCCTCCTGAACGGCTCTAAGAAAAAACTCTGGGAAAGGGACCAAATTGTGTCGTGTTTTCTTGCGTGGGAAGCACTCCGCAACTCCCTGTTTTAAACTAGGCTTGGTAACCTCTGACTCAGCCGAGTCTTCATTGAGATCCAGAGCCAAAACGGCCTTAGCCAAAAGGGATTGATAATCCTCTCCCTTAAACAGTTGGACCTGAGGCCCTTCGCCTAGTATCTCCTCCTCTTCAGAATCGAATTCGCCCTCTTCCTTTTCATCCTCAAGAGTCAAAGGAAGAGGCTTGAGAATTGGAGTCAGGGTTTTGTTCCTGCTCCACACATTGGGTTTTCAATGCCGCTTTTGTGGGCCATTGGGACTGGTCGAAGGACCCTCATTAAGGAGCACAACCCCCCCCCTCCCTGTGTAGATTGGGATCTACTAGAGGAGGTGGATGACTGACCCACTCCCTGCCCAGCAAGAGATTGAGTTCGCATTTGGTGGGCATGAAAAGCATGCCATTGTCTCTGTAGGGCTACATTAATTAATTCATCAGCCTCCTCTCTAGATAGCATTCGACTGCTAGGAGGTGGAAAGGGACCTCCCGTTTGCGCCGCTTGGAAACCTGGCGCCAAAAGGAGGAGGGGAATTGGGCAGTCATTGAGGGAAAGTTGTTAAAATGGCTGCCCACAGAGGGAAGGACGTTACCCGCTCCCGAAATGACGGACGGGCCGGTCGCCGATGATGCCGCCGTGGAGGCGGTGCTCTCTGCGATGTCCGGTGACTCGGAGAAGGCGGGGCTTCTGTTTCCTGCTCTCGGAGTTGCAGCGAATCTATGGCCACGCTTTCGCCTTTTAATCCCCTGAAGGGTCGGCATGGCTTTTTTGACCGCTCCGGTCCTCCGCGCCTTTTTTCCCTTCAGAGCATCTGCTGCGGTTTGAACGGAGCTTTCCTGCTCCGTGTTCCCTAAAGCACCGCAATTGCAGGCATTGGGAGAATCGGGCTCTTTCGGAACAGACTGAACCAACCCAAGTTGGTAGTCGTTGACTGAGAGGAGGTCGTCCTCCCTCTCAACAATGGTGTCCACCATTTTGATTCTCTGGAGGAATCACTCCGGGGATCAAGGCCCGCAAAAAACACCAAACACACAGGGAAGACACAGACAGATGGGTACTAACCCACTACAGTAAACACAACACCAACACACTAGACGAAGGAGCTGAACTACAGAAGAAAAATCTACCACTAATCCGAATAAGCACAGAGCTGCGCTTACGACCTGCTAACCCTTCTGAGGCAGGACGGAACTGAGAGTTTGCAGGCTATTTCCCGCCAAGGGAAGACAGGAAGTCAAAGATCTTAGTCCTGCCTACCCGGATGATGGAAGGAAATAACCCGCAAATCAAGACGCCAAAGCCTCAGTAGGAGAAGGTGATTGTAAGCCGGTTTGAGTCTTCCTTAAGTGGTAGAGAAAGTCGGCATATTAAAAAACCCAACAACAACAACACATTCCGTCTGCCAAGCATAAAGGCATGATGGTTGCTAGGAATGGTGAGATATTTTAAATATGGAGGGAGACCTCCATTGGACTTTAGTACTGGAAAAAGGGACTTCAGTCTCAGTATAAAGGCACAGAGCCAAGCCATACATTCCAGCGAATTTCGGGCAAACATTTTTAATGCAGTTCCAGTTGCAGAAATTGCAAGAGGAATGGGATCTACTAGCATAAGTAGAACCTAATGCATTCCACTTAGAGAGGGGCACCAGACAAGTGGACTCCAAAAGAGCGCAAGATAGACAGTCCAACCGACAGGAGCATTCCCAATAATTAGTACAGTTTAACAAGTATGCCTGATGATATAAACTAAGATCGGGGAAACCAAATCCTTCTTTGTTTAATAGAAGCTGCATCTGCTTTTTTAAAAATCCAAGGCGGTGAGGAACCTCATGTAAATTTCCTAAACAAAGTATTAATTTTATGACTCTATCAGTAAGGTATGTAGAAAGAAATTGTATATAAAATATAAATAATTCTAAGTATAATATTCATTTTGAGTGCATTTACTTTGCCCCATAGAGATAAGTTTAAAGTTGCCCATCTGTCCAAATCCAAAGATGTATCAGCAGTTAGCTTGTTAAAAGTTAGCATAATCATGTGCATAATATCTCTAGGAATAAATATTCCAAGATAAGTAATAACATCTGGGAACCATCAAAAATGTCCATAGTCAAATACACTCTGTGATAAATTGTCTCCCAGTAGCATCAACTCAGATTTTGCCAAATTAATTGAATATCCAGACAAGTCTCCAAAGGTATTAATCATATTAATTAGTGCAGGAGTGGAACACTGAGGTTCTGAAATAAATAAAAGATCATCTGCATAAATAATAATGTTAAATTCCAAAGAGTTATATACAAAGCCATAAATATTATTATTCTGTCTAATGGCACAAGCCAGAGGTTTCAGACATAAATCAAAAAGAACTCCTACCTATTGTGACTCTGAGAGATTTCCTGTTCATATAATACATGTTCTTTTCCTTACTACAGAACTTGCTAGCCAACTTTTTTTACTTACTTCTCAGATGGCAAAAGTTAAAGATACATATGGTGTGGTGGCATAGGGTGCAGCAGTTTGCAATTCTTCCTTGTATAACTGCAATTTTTCTTGCAGAAAATGAAGGTATTTCTATTTTAAAATTCCAAAAATATGTCAAATAGTACAAGGTTATATAGGTAAGTTATAAATGATGTATTTTATGTTGTTAAATTAATTTAAAAAATAGGTTTCAAAGGAAAGTATTGCATATATTTCAATTTCCCCCAACATTTCCAGGTGGTTTTTTTTGGAGGGGGAGGCTAGGGGGGGAAATTTCCTATGACTTCAAAATCTTCAGAAATGGTATATTTGTATACCAAGCACAACTGGATAAATAGCATTATTTTTTGGAGATTGCACTATTACAGGAAAGCTTTCTTGGCCTCCTTTAAAAAAAATCAAAATATTTATTTATGTAAAACATGTATGAACCTACCTTTCTTCCAAGAAAGGCAGATAACAAATTTTAAGATACCAGAATATTACACAGATTGAACACTGCTCTTCATTGAAAGTTTATTGAGAAAAAGCGTATGCACAGGAGGCCAGAGAAAAATCCAACATCCAACATCCTTCAAACATATATTTAATAGAAGACTCCCACACTCACAAAGAAACAAAAATGCTGAAGCAATTGCCATAAAAGTAATTCTGTGATAATTCGCACTATACTTCCTTAAAATTCAAAAAGTTCTTGTAGTTTCAACAAGGCTGGGGAATGCAGACTCTACGCATCTATGTAAATACATTTTCTGTTCTCCTTGGATGGTAAAATGAACTCCTGTGTTTCACAGGTTAGTTCCAAGAAATCAAAGCTGCCAAATGCCTCATAATGTCTCTTAAGCTTGATCTGAATCGAACATTTCAAAACCTTAGCTCCACTGTTTCTCAAGTAACAGATTTCCAAATGGAAGGTTATGATTACTGAACTTGTGAACAGGTTACCATTGTGTATTGTTTGGAAATACAGGTGCCAGATTAAGAAAACTCCCTTTAGTAAGATAGTTTAAGACCCAGTATACTCCGAATGCCCTGACCTGGATATGCCCAGACTAGCCTAATCTCACTAGATCTCAGAGGCTAAGCAGGGTTGGCGCTGGTTAGTATTTGGATGGGAGCCCACCAAGTCCAGGGTTCTGATGCAGAGGAAGGCACTGGCAAACCACCTCTGAACACCTCTTGCTTTGATAACCCCATGGGGGTCGCCACTAGTCAGTTGTGACTTGACGGCAAAAAATAAAATAAAAATAAACATCTGTATCCCTACTATAAGGGCAATATCAATCTAACTCTCACTGTGCAACTGCTGGCATGGTGGCTGGCACCCTCCCCCCATTTTCCCTTTCTCGCCCCTGAAAGCCCCCATAGCCTCTCCCCTTTTTCTGCTTCCTTCTCTCCTTCCCACCCACCAGCTAACCTACCTTATCTGTCCCCCATCTTCTGCTTTCACTCCTCAACAGCTTCTATCCAGGAAAACTACTGTTGAGTTGCACAGTGCTGGCCACCCGGCCCAGCTGCACAGTGGGGAATCCACAAGGACGTGCAGGAGGCACCTCACTTTCCTCTGCATTATTCTGCCCACACTATTTCCCCTTTCCCTCCTCCTAGTAACCCCCATATCCTCACCTTTCCCTGCTTTCTTCTCTCATTCCCACCAACCTACTTTTTATTTTCCCCCGTCTTCAGCTATATTGATTAGTCATACCCTGCCTTTCTCCCCAATGGTGACCCAAAGCAGCTTACATTGTTCTCTCTTCTATTTTATCATCACAACAACCCTGTGAGGAGGTAAGGCTGAGATAATGTGAGTGGCCTAAAGTAACCCAGAAAGCTGCCATGGGAGAGTAGAGATCTGAACCTGTGCCTCCTAGATTCTAGTCTAACCAGTTCACCACATTGGCTCTCTTGTATTTTATATGGAACTGCATTAATACTGTGTTAATATTTCAAACCATGTCATTTATATGGCAGGATTATGCATGGGTGTGTTTAACTAGCACTATAGATTATGGCTTAAATCCAGAGAAAGTCTGCTTAAATCCCACTGATATCTAGAAAAGGGGAGGGGCTGTGGGTCAGTGGTAGAGCCTCTGCTTGGCATGCAGAGGGTCCCATGTTCAATCCCCGGCATCTCCAGTTAAAGGAACTAGGCAAGTAGATGATGTGAAAGACCTCTACCTGGGACCCTGGAGAGTTGCTGCTGGTCTGAGTAGACAATACTGGCTTGGATGGACCGAGGGTCTGGTTCAGTATAAGGCAGATTCATGTGTTCATGTGTTCAAAAGGGAAAGGGGAGTTCGAAATCTCATGTGTTAACAAATGGATAATATGGAAGGCTTCTTGTGGCATATCCACAACTCATTTAGCATTGTACTCTGTTTTGGGGTTTAAAAAGGAAAAAACTTACTTTCACAAATGTATTTCAACTAAGTGCAGCCAACTGCAAAGAATGTGCCTGACTGGTTCAAAAACACTTTGGTGGGATGAAGTAACTCATGGCCCATGCCCCCTTTATCTCTCAAACTCCATGAACCAACAGTCACTCCAAACTAATGTCCAAAACAAACAAATGTGTAAGCCCTGTCCAGTCATTACCAACTTTAACTATTTTACGTATTGTACGATACACATTATCTTATCTTTAAGCTTCTAGAGTTGAATAAAAAGACTAAGAACTGAAGCACAATTTTTCAACAGGCAAAGAAAATGGAAGAATGGGCCGATATAGTGCTTCGGAAAGACTCAGCACACACCCCTTTTTCTCTTTTAGTATACACTATGTGCAATGAGTGTACCCCCAGCCTTCTAATTAGTATGTCACCACTACAGCAAGAAGAGGGCAGAATCACTTTGCACTAGCCCCTACTCCCTTACTAACTCCAAAAATCAGCATCAAACACCCAGCAGTGGCCACAAAATGGAGGATGCTAGTTTCCTAGGGTTGCCAACCTCCAGGTGGCAGCTGGAGATCTCCTGCTATTACTACTGATCTCCAGCCGATCGAGATCAGTTCACATGGAGAAAATGGCCGCTTTGGGAATTGGACTCTATGGCATTGAAGTCCCTTCCCCAACCCCGTCCTCCTCAGGCTCCTCCCCAAAAGAATCTCCCGCTGGTGGCAAAGAAGGACCTGGCAACCCTATAGTTTCCAGCTTTCACCCCCAGCCAGTAGTCAAGAATGCAATGAGGGCTGGTATACTTGCCAACAGTCTTCAAAAGACAGTCAAGAGCAAATGATCCAAACTGCATTTTGCTTACATTGCCACAATGCACTTGGGCAGTCTATTGGCAGCCTGTGTGCTTTTATGTAAGTGCTGGCTGCTGCTGGCAACACGCAATCACCTGAAGAAGATTCTCTCACCCTATTTGGTCACAGCTTGGTGATGGCGGCAACACACACACGCAGGCAACATATTGCGACAGAAGATGAGAATTTTAGTGCACTTTCAGAACTGAAACCCAAGACTTCATTTGTGGTAGGGCATGGCTCCAGACCATCCAATGTACATAATGGGTCAACCTTTTGCCCTGAAAACTATAAAGTCATACTAAAAGAGAGCTCCTCTGGGTATGTGCAAAATACATTCCCCTCCCCACTAAGAAATCATCCCAGTGCACAGACATCTAGGTAGGACTTCTGCCCTGGCACCGTAAGAAATTAAGCACTGACAAAGCCCAAATAAACCAGCCAGGGAACAGATAGGACCCTTCTCTGCTCATTTATCCTTTCAGTACGCATACAAAAGATCCTCCCCTTGTCACCACCACGTTCCCCCTCCCCAAAACAGCCATTAGGAGAAAGCTGTAGAAATATTTGCCCAAAGCTGGAGATTGTTGCCCAGTCTCGCTGTATTGTTGAGGGGAATACACACAGCAAACACGCACTGTGAGGAGCCCTGCGGGATTCCAGACGCTTCGGGGAGGCTTTGTAAGCCCAGCTCTGCATGCACTGGACAGACCATTGTGAAAAGGAAACAGAAAAACCATTACAAACCCAAGCCCTCCTCTCTCCCCCCGCCAAATTTCTATTTTCCCTCTTCAGCGCCTCTCCTGCCCCCCCCCCATCCACCATCCTCCTCAAGACAAATTGAGATGGGAGGGGAGGGCTGCTGCATAAGGGAGTGAAAAGGCTTCCTCCAGTTAGATTTAAGGCAACAAGTCAGAGCTGCAAGGAGCCTTTTATCCACCAGGGAAGCCTCCCACTGCTCCGGGCTGGGCTGGGCTGGAATCCCGGGGCCCGGTTTTCTGAAGGCTGCCATTGATTTGTCACTGGTGATAAGTGAGGCCAGAATGGTTCCCACAATCCCCTGCAGAGGGGAAGATTCTCCCACAATGCCCAATGGGGAGGAACAATTTAAAGAGTGGGAGAAAGAGACAGAGAAAGGAATACGGAAACTTAAAGAGGTCAAAAATTCTGGAATATTTGTTTTCTCTAGCAAGCAAATAAGTGACTATTCTGCAGCTCAGGCAAGGAGACACAATGGTTCAAAAAAGGGCAACGCAGCAGCCGATGTGAATCCTTCTCAGTAAGAAAGCGACACAGTGGATTTCTTTAATACCCCTTATGCCCAGTGGACTTCTGTGTGCTAACCCCAGACACCAATATTTTTGCACCAATTTGCAGCTGTTCCTATGCCAAACCTACAGTCTTTTAAAATATTCTTTACACGTGGGCACTCTTTGCCATCTCCCGTCGCACAGGCAGGTGAAGGACAGTTACTTTGGCGAGAGGTGTTTCTTACAAATAAAGAAAAGGCGTTTTCAACATGAAAACCTGGAAGATTAATTAGAGCAGCTACAGAGAAAGTACCGTGGGGATTCATTACCCTATGATAGGACAGACTTAAACAGGGAAAGCAATGAACAATGGAAAACATGTGGGATGCTAAATGCAATTTTTGATAACAAAAGCAGGAAAGAAAATACCAGCAGTTTTTAAACTGGAATGCTTGGGTCTACAGAAAGTATACTATTGTGTTCATCCGAAGCTCTGAATTCATAATCTTTGAATGACAGGGCATTATGAAGTACCAATGCTCAAGGGAGGGCAGTGTTGGGGGGGAAAAAGAGAACATTCTCTTCACTTCACCAACAACTTGTCAACCATATCCTTGTCCCTTCTTTCCTGCTAGGTGGGCTCGATAACAGTGCAGCCCACGTGATGATCCTTGCTTTCCAGTCTCCACCTAAATGATTTGGGGAAAGGGCCTTGAAACTAGGGACCAAGGAATATATCCTTGGAAACATTACTTCAAGACCTCTTCAGGCATACCCAGAGCTGTGCATAAGCTGCTTCTCCATGGTGCAGTCCACACAGGGCTGAGGCATGTCTGTGAATACTGAAGCCATGCGGGCAGGAGCTGATCTGATTTCTTCACATTCAAGCATTAAGACATACAGTCGGAAGAAAGCAAGGTGGGGCATCCTGTGCATTAGATCCTGGGATACAGAAGTGGCAACCATAGTACATTAGATAATCAGATAAGGGTTGAACAAAAGAGTATGACTGCCCAGAAAGAAGTGCTGCAGTTCATACAGCTGAATAAACCATAACACTCCAAAGGTTTGATGCAGCTTTCAGTTTTGAATGCTTTTTAGCGAGGTGTAGTGGTTAAGAGAGGCGGACTCTAATCTGGTGAACCAGGTTAGTTATCCTGCTCCTCCACATGAAGCCTGCTGGGTGACCTTGGACCAATCACAGTTCGCTCTGAACTCTCTCAGCCCCACCTAACTCACAAGGCGTCTGTTGTGGGGAGGGGAAGGAAAAGTGATTGTAAACCGCTTTGAGACTCCTTAAAGGTACAGAAAAGCAGGGTATAAAAACTAACCCTTCTTTTTAGAAGCATTAAAAATGCAGCCCATCAAAAAGAAGCAGCCCCATTAAAGCATACCAACAGACACTGAAATTGATCTTTGAGTCAACAGAGAGAATCCACACACACACACCATAGTAGTTCACAGTGGGTAGCCGTGTTAGTCTGTTTGCAGTAGTCAAAAAGGGCAAGAGTCCAGTAGCACCTTAAAGACTAACAAAAATATTTTCTGGTAGGGTATGATATATTCCTGCTCATATTCCTGCTCATCTTCTAATGTGATTTATGCCATCACATGCCAGCAATGCCCTTCCACAGTCTACATTGGACAAACAGGTCAGTCTCTTAGACAAAGATTAAATGGACATAAGTCTGACATCAGAAACCACAATATTCAAAAACCAGTGGGTGAACATTTCAACCTTCCAGGACATTCTGTTGCAGATTTAAGAGTAGCAGTTCTCTTACAAAGGAATTTTAAAGGGAGATTGGAAAGAGAAACTGCTGAATTACAGTTGATATTCAAACTAAAGTCAATGCATTTACCTGGGCTGAATAAAGAACTTGCATTCATGGCCCATTACCAATGCTGATTTCTCCACACCCATCTCTCCCCTGGACATCACAGACTCTTCTGCATATCACACCTAATCCCATCAAGCCTGCTATTCACATTTACATATTGTTCCTCTACTTAAAGACCGATGGATTCACATTCTAGCTGTATCTGAAGAAGTGAGCTGTGGCTCACGAAAGCTCATACCCTACCAGAAAATATTTTTGTTAGTCTTTAAGGTGCTACTGGACTCTTGACCTTTTTGACTACACCATAGTAGTATCTGACAGGCTAACAAAATTACACCCAAATTCAGAATGATCACTTCTTTTGAAAATGCTGGATTTCATGCTTCTTGGGCATGGCCAGATTCTCCTTTAAAAACCACAGGGGGAAATCCAGATGTAATCAACTGTTTATAATCTTGAAAAGTACAGCTTTCGCTCACGCAGTAGGAACCTTGTGGTAGGCTTGTCGCACACTGTTGTTAATCTATGGCTGAGGAGAAGCAATGACTCTGTGACAGAACAGATGCAATGTATGCACATGGTCCCAGATTCATCCCTAGCATCTCCAGCTAAAAAAGGGGAGGAGCTGTGGCTTAGTGGTAGAGCATCTGCATGCAGAAGGTCCCAGGTTCAATCCTTGCCATATGCAGCTAAAAGGATCAGGTGGTAGGTGATGTGAAAGACCTCTACCTAAGACCCTGGAGAGCCACTGCCAGTCTAAATAGACAGCACTGACTTTGATGGGCCAGTGGTCTGACTCAGTATGAGGCGGTTTCCTGCATTCATGTGATCTCAGATAGCAGGTGCTGTCCAAGCCCTGGTGCCAGAGTTACACATGGACAATGAATCCGACTCAGAGTAAGGCAGCTTCATATATTTAACAGTTATCCGGTAGCTAAGTGAGGCGACAGACAGAGAGGAAGCCGGAGAGCTAGTCTGAATACCACACTGGGAGAAAAGATAATAATCCAGCCTGTGCAAGGCTGAGTTTTTTTCCTTTTTAGGAAGGGGATGGAGCTCTGTGCAGAGCACGTGCTATGCATGTAGAAAATCTTGGGCTCAGTCCCCAGCATCTCCAATTAAAACATTTCAGGAAGTGGGTGTTGGGAAAGACCCTTCTAAGCTTAAGAATCTGAGTGCTACCGCCAGTCAGTACAGACAAAGCTCAGCTAGACAGACCAATGGTCTGAAGTCAAACGACAACAGCCTTATGTGTTAATAATCTTGCCTCAAGGCAGGGGTTTAGGAATATTTGATCTTTTGGTCTCTTCCAAATTAATGACTTTGAAAAATCTCAGCAGAAATAATAAAACACCTCTGTTTGCGCAGACATATCATTCTGTACTTTGAGCACAAGGATGGAATTTTTGGGGGGATGTAAAGACTTCAATAAACATGAAGTACTACAGGACACAGTGCTACAAACTCATATGGGTTCAGTTCAGAGCTAAATGCCCTGCAAGTACTGTTGAGTTTCAACCATAGAACTGGCTATTTTCAAATCTGCATTTACCTGTAATATTTACTTCCTTGCTCAAAATAAAAGCAAGCAATTTTACCCAGTTTGGATTTCCTCAATCAGAGACTATTTTTGAATTGAAGATTGTAGGTAGCCATTTTGGTCTGCCAAAAAATTTCAAAAGCAAAAGCTGTATCATACCTTTTATTAGAATCAACTGAAATGATCACAGTGTGCATCACAAAACAGCATGCACCTTGCATGTCTTCCAGAATTCTTCATCAAATTAGATGTAAAATGCAAAAATATTATTAATAATAACAACAAGCAAAAAGTGTATGTGGAAGGGTGAAGTGAGAAACGCCCCAAGTCTATAGTTGGAAGTCTTAACACAAAGATTTACAGAGTTACATAAACATAAATTTTAGCTGATATGTGTAATAAAACAGAAAATACAAAACCAGCTATGAATAGATGAAGTCTCTGTCACTTACACCAAATAGGGAGTAACATTTAGCAACATGGAAAAGGAGAAAAGGTTTTCATATGTTTAAACCCAACTCAAAAAGTTTGTTTCTAAAGTTCTGTTACACACTCCACATTTTGGTGAAGGGTTTTAAGTCAGAATGCATGCCACAAATTTATTCCTATTGGGGACAGATCTTGCAAATTATCAACTATCCATTTCAGTAGAAGAAGAAAAAATAGGATCTACGGAACAAGAAGCCAATGTCAACATCTCATCTGTGGTTTTAAAAAAGTGACAGAGACAGCTAGACCACCAGTAATTTTGGAAAAACAAAAAGTGGGAAGAAGTTTGTAGCATAGAAATTATATGGCACTAAACTACCCACACATCATGACAAAATAAATGAAGTATTCCAGCTACTATTGATCAAGTAGAAACCAGAAAATTATTTTTTTCAAGAAAGAACCTGAGAAAATACAGAAAAGAGCAATTAACTCATGACTAAGGATATAGACATTTTTATGCCTACTAAGAAATGAATAAGCCACTTAAGAATTATTACAACTGAAGGCTTTGATAGCATGTGGTATGCGATACTCTAAACACACTTTAAAACCAGCTAAATATCCCTGTGAAGAGTCTCCTTAAATAATGCATTTACAGTCCCACAGTTCTCACTGAAATCTCTGGTATTAAACTGAACTGGTTGCCTCTAATTTCTAATACAAGGTTTTAGTTTCTAGTGCAAGGTTATTATACTCCTCCACAGCATTGTCATTTACTTATGTAACATCATTTTCTGCACTGGTTGACATATGTCTTTTTGCTTTGTTTCAAATTTCTGTAATTCTACTTGGATTAGATTGTTTATTAGATGTCACATCCTATTGATTGATTGCAGAAGCCACTTGATGGCACTTCACACACACACAATATGCCTTGAGTCTCGGTGAGAAGAGTGGACTATACATTTTAAAAAATAAAGGTTTAATTTCAGAGAAATGCCCCTTTATTCAGCATGTTGATAGCTTCAATTTAATACTAGAAGTTGGAAAGAAATGTGAAGTCACCCACAGCCTTACATATCTGTTTATTTCCTGCCCAAACAAAAGTTTAATAAAAAGTAGCCAGTAATACTCAATGAATGTGAGAGCCAGCGTGGCATAGTGGTTAAGAGTGGAGGACTCTAATCTGGAGAACTGGGTTCGAATCCCCATTACTCCACATGAAGCCTGCTGGGTGACAGTGGGCCAGTCACAGTTCTCTCAGAGCTCTCTCATCCCACATGGTGACAGCCAATGGCAAACCACCTCTGAACGTCTCTTGCCTTGAAAACCCTAATAGGGTCGCCATAAATCAGCTGTGACTTGACGGCACTTTCCACCACCACCACTCAATGAATAATTTTTCTTTCTCAGAAGATGGTGTTGCCATCAAGCCTCCTTTCACCATCTCCTGCCAATGAGGATGCTCCCCTCTAAACTGATCTGGATGCGCCTCCCTTTTTCCAAGTCCATTAAAAAAATCTTTTATGTTCTGTTTCTGGAGCCAGAATCTACCCCAAAGTGGGTGTTTCTAATGGTCACCCTCACATGCTGCTACAGAGTTTCCCTGCTTATGGTACAATGACGCCTCTCTCAGCTTTTCTTCCCCAGGCCTCAGAATGTTTAGCTGAATCTGTTTGCTTGGATTGTTGCGCCTGATCCCAGCACGCCATTCTAGGTTGTATAGATATGATATCTAACACACACACCCCAATTATTGGCTGCCAAGAATCTCCTGAATACTCTTCACTCAAGATCCTACCCAAGCAGGTAAATATAACATCTGCTTTCTACCTTCTGACCTATCACAAATCCCCTGATCATCTCTGAGTTACACATTTCACAAGTGTGTGGGCATCTGGCGTACCTGATCTTCATTGCAGGCATTCCACCATTCTCCATGCTTGATATTATTTTGACTGCTTGAGTATATTATTATTCCTCTCAATAAATTGTATCCTTCAATACATATTTCATTTATCTGTGATCTGTTCCAACTTGCTTGAAAGCTCAGTCCTTTGCCATAGATTCCAAATCCGTAGCATGGTGGCCTGAGTTCATATTTAGACACATTTTTCTCTGATCAAGCGTTAAAACCTAAGCCAGCTGCTCTTACGGGTAGTACAAAGAAAGTCTCTCCCCTAAGAATGGCTATTTTAGTATGAAATGCGGAATCAAGTGGGACAATTTACAGAAATGTATGAATAACAGCTCATTCCTGAGCCTTGCAGCGGCCGAGGACAACATGGCTGAGGCACCACCGCAGCTCCTCAAAAGAGGTTTCCCAGCTGCTGCAAGGCTAAAAAAGGCCTTTTAAAAAACAAAACTGGAAATGGCCAAAATAACCCCGTTGAAAACAGTGATGCTGCACCAAAAAAACCTTGGTGCAGCAACGTTGTTGCTGGAGGAGACGTTCCTGGGCTGGAGGGGCTTAGGATGCTGAGTACAGTCAGCTCCGCCCCTGGGAACACCCCAGGAACACTCCCCTCCATGGCAGCGCTGCATTTCTCTTCCAGTATTTAGGTCCCAGACAAGCTCAGTGTAGCTCCGTGGCTCCCAGGCACCAACGGAACTGCCCCCGCCACCAGTGTAAGTGCCTCTTATTCCATGATAAAAGGGCACTTACGCTGGCGGGGGGGTCACACCGCCTCCACTACACTTTCAGCCAAATAGGAACAGGCTGTAAATCGATGAACACTATATAGTAATATATATCACACAACAACTGTAGCTTTTCCCTCTTTACCTGCTCTTCCCTCCTTTCCAACCTATTTACATGTTTATTTATTTTACAGAATTTATATCCTGCCTTTCTGCCCTCACAAGGGCCACCAAGGCGACAAATTAAAACATACCATAATAAAAATCACACTTTAATATAATTAACACCCCCTAAATCACAGATCGCCCTGACCTGGATGGCCCAGGCTAGCCTGATCTCGTCAGATCTCAGAAGCTAAGCAGGGTTAGCCCTGGTTAGTATTTGGATAGGAGACCACCAGGGTTGCTGTGCAGAGGAAGGCACTGGCAAACCACCTCTGGTAGTCTCTTGCCACGAAAACCCCAAAATGGGGTCGCAATAAGTTGGCTGCGACTTGAAGGCACTTCACACACACACACACAAATCACAGATCATGAAAATAATTAAATCCAGAGCAAGAATACAAAGTATTAAGAACAATAAGTAAAACATTGATCAGGAAGGAGGGATCGCTGAGTGAACGCCAAACGAAACAAAGTAGTCTTCACGCACTGATGGAAGACAGCAACAGAAAGGGTCAGACGCATCTCCTTGGGGAGAGAGTTACAGAGTTTTGGTGTCACAACAGAGAAGGCCACAACTGATTGGGCCACCCACCTACTCTCAACATGCAGGATCGCCCAAAGCAGGGCCTCCAAAGATGACCATAGTGGTTGAGTATATACACAGATGCATCATGATGATGTAGCGAGACAATCTGTCTCTCTTCAAAGCAGATTAGAGCACATACGCACACGTTTATATCATGATAAAGCTCTAATCTGCCTGCTTTCTATGTTTTTCTTCCATATGGAAAAAGGCCTAGCAAAAGCAGTCTACTCACTTCAAACCAAGTGAGTTAAGAATGTCTAATGGCTTTTCTTCAACCATTAGACACTGGAGAACCAGTATATCAGGAAAAAGAAAGGGACAGTTACTTTGTTTTGTTCTGGTGTTATTCTGGCTCACAGTGTTGGGTATTAGGTTTCCATGCTGCTCTTGAACTTTATTCATTTTCACGCATGTGTAAATCATGCTAAAGTAGCTGGTCTTTCTCTGGGGTGCACAGGGTAGGGTTAGAAAAAGTCTATCACACTCAGAGAAAAATATTTCCCCTACATCACTCAGGACAATTTTTCAGTTATTTATATCTACTAAAAACCAGCACAGGATTCCACAAACACAAATTTGTACAAGAAACAGCCAGCAAATTCATTCATTTAGTCAGTCATCACATATCAACTTGCTTGAAAACAGGCTCACCTCAGTACATCCGTCACCTTTCCTACCAGGGTCAGGATGGCATGGTGGATGGTATGTACAACAGGGAGGAGGAGATACCAGGACAAAATTTGCTCTGTCCCATATTTAACAACTATGATGGCAAAGTGACAGGATTAATGCATCAGAGGCGTCCATGCACATGTTTATATCATGATAACGCAGCAAGACAATTTGTCCCTTTTCAAAGTAGAAGAATCTTGTGGCCATTAATAGCTATAATCAATGTGACCAGCTACTGGCCTCTGACGGTTTCTTAGCTAGATCAATGTGTATAATTATTATGGGTGTAAGCAAGAAAAAATTCTTAAACACTACCTTAATTTTAAAAAGCATCCCATTTAACACAGCTTCTGCCTAAAATGGTGAAGACCTACTGCGATGGATGAAAGGCAGGGGGGAAGAGATGCTGTGATAGTTATGGTGATGGAAAGGGACCCTGGTGTCTCTGTGGCTGGGAAGAGGGGGAAAAGGTTCTCCTCACCGGATAGAGAGAATCCTCTCCCAACTGAGGGGGAAACACATTAGCCCTTTGATGTGTTAACACCTCTTGATTGGAAGGTTCAGGTATGGCAGGCTTGAGCCTCAAGACCTGGCACCCAGATTGGCTGAAAGCCTGGAGCGCACAAGTCAAGTCATAGCTGACTTATGGCGACCCCATGGGGTTTTCAAGGCAAGAGACTAACAGAGGTGGTTTGCCAGTGCCTGCCTCTGCCTCATGACCCTGGTATTCCTTGGAGGTCTCCCATCCACATACTAGCCAAGGTCAGGGCTGAGAATGTGTGACTGGCCCAAGGTCACTCAGCAAGCTTCCATGGCACTGGTGGGAATTTGAACCTAGGTTTCCCAGGTCCTACTGCCAACACCTTAACCACTAAGTCACGCTGGCTCTCTTTATACTCTTATGCTGCTTTAGCCCTTTGTAATTCTATTGTTCCTTGTCTTGATCGTTAGAGCAGTTACACTATTAACCCTGACTGCCCTTTCCTCTCCAGGATCTTAAAGCATGCCATGGGTCCATGTGACCCAGCTCCCTGGCTTTTCCTTTGATCTTCAGAAACTTGTACCTGGAATTAGTGTCAAAGCTAAAAGCCATATCCCTGTTTTTCCTTAGCTTTACTTGGAGAGGTTCAATCAGGGTTCCTCCCCTTTGTAATAGAGAAATTAATTATAAAAATGATACGTTGTATAGGACAAGAGCTACAAAATATGAAAAGGCCTAAACACATGTAAAAATACATGCACCATATCATCTGTCTTGACGAGCAGTTACATGCTCTTATTTCCCTCCATACCGGATAGCTAAAGAACAGCTAGTATTGTTTGTTTAAGAGAGCCTGTCCCCTAAGCAAATTGCTGGGCGAGCACCCAATCGATGAAGAGAAAGGGCACCAAGCACAAGGGCCCCAATAGTATGGCAAGGATAAGGGGGTGGGGGAAGTGTGCACAGTACCTTTTGTCTACTAAGTGCCAAGTGCTTCTGAGTGCTCTTGCCCATTCAGGCAGGCAGCTCAAAGGGGTGTGGGTGTCAGCCAGTACTCAATGACGACCACTTCAAAATCTGAATAATCTCCCCACTGACCCCCTCCAAACACTCCCCAGGAGTTCTAGACATTCAGTACTTGGCTTGGGATAAGCAGCCACATTCAGTGCCGAGTTAGTCTGTCATTCTTAATACTTGCCAAAGGCCATGTTTTCACCTTTCGGGAGGGGGGGCTTGTTTACATAATCAGTTATTGTGACATGACAAACCAGTTGATTTAACTTACTTTAATCAGCTTACCCCCATCAAACAGGTTAACCCCAAGACTGAGCCAGACTGAAAATAAGGAAGCAAGCCCCGGTTTTATTTTGGAATAAGGGTGTCTATAAATACTAATAACTTCTGCAGGTAAGCAGAGGGAGACAAAATTCATGTGAAGCAAACCCAATTGCTTAGCTGTGATCCAATTAGTCAGAACAGTATATAGCCAACACCCCTGCAAAATACCCTGCATATAGAAACAAAGAGGTGCTGATTCAGGATAACACCTATAAACCAGTCTCTGAAACAATCCCCATGCATCATCTAACCATGCAAGCACACTCCTTGAAATTCCATTACTATATTTTCAATACGCCCAAATACATGAGTGTATATAGCCTGACATGAGCTACTAACATTTGTTTCATGGCTTTAGGATAACAATGGTACCCTCAAACTCAAAATCTGGGAAAAGGGTACAGGAAGTGACAACCCAGATACTTATGACACACCCGTTATCATTGCAGGAACCTGGAAAAGAGGTGGTTTGTATAAGACACAGGGCACTAAATGTGTTTTCCTCTTATTAACACATTTAGTATAAGGTCCAGTTAATCTAGAAGTTATCTTATTGCTACAGGTAATATTGAGGTGGGACTGGACATTGTAGCTGGCAAACAGAAAATGAAAAGTTGACTACCCAGCCCACCCAGGCCTGACAAGAAATGTTTAAAAAGGAGATGCCCTGTCACATGGCACTCTGCATGAGTAAGTGCTTCTCACATGTGAGTTTCACATCTTGTATAAATCAGCCTAGCAGTTCACTTAAATGGAATAGCAGATTTAAAAAAAAGATCAGAATAATGCTGTCAGCATTATCTCCATTCTGTATGGTACAGTACAAGTTTGTACTGCTGACAGTCCTGTTTCCTTTACCTTCTAGAAATGGATTTTGAAAAAGGCTGCTATGCCCAACTCCCAGACTGGATTCTAAGGAACCATTATTTGGTATGAAAGAACAGCTCCATTTGTGCCTTCAGAAAGACCCCAATGAATAAACCGGGCAGCAGCCAAATCAGCTCCTTGAGACCTACCCATAGATCAGATAAGGAAGTTCAAATGCAATTATTTCAGCCACAACTCTGAACTTACGCTCACCTCTACAGTGTAAAATTCAAGATGGAAAAATGGCAAACAATCCCTGAGACTTATCCTTTTTCAGTTTTCCTCCCATCCTCAGAGCTACAGAGAGAATTAGACAGCTCATTAGTAACTGAAAAAAGCAAACTAGAACCCAAAGTAAGATACAGTGAAGCTTTGCATTTTTCTATATCAACTTTCAGAGAGAGACAGATCTCATAAATCCAATGATTAGGCCAATCACAAAAGAAGTGTCCAAGTATCAACAACTTTCATCATCTATGGAACTTGTACTACCGGGGGTGGGGGGAGTCAAGGTACATGTTAGTTAACCTGTTTATATATTCATGCAGCAATTATTCTTTCACTGAAGACGTTTCCATTAATTTCCATTTATAAAGTTCCCAAGAGCAGGAAGTAGTTTTCTTTCAACACAGGGCTGATTAAAATGACAGTTTCATTCCATGCACATGGGAATCATTCAGTTAGGGTAGGACTTTTATGTATTACACTGCACATTTTGAAGCATCTCCCCATATCAAAATGTCCATACATATGGAATGCTTCTATATTAGGGAAAGGGCTAGCATGTATACTAGTATATGAATCAGCGCTGAGGATGTACCTAGCCCTTAAGTATCTTGTTTCTTAACACACTATTTCTAGGAAGGAACACACAGCAAGCTTTTAGGGTCTCTGTGTGTTGTATTTTTAAGGATGAGTTTTCTCCCATAACAGTAACATTATTTTACCAGGAGACGGGTTTTTAATGGTGCTTTTTCCATGCATACCACTTTTAATATATTACTAAACATGATGGGGATACATGAGCAAAACCAGCAGGGAGGAAAGAATTTTGAAAGGTGGTTTGGGCTTCATTAAATGTGGATGAGTATGCAACCAAATTTAAACACTTAACAGGGTATGAGAGGAAAGAAAAATGGAACAAGAACTAGAATTGGAGGTGAACTTTCCCCCCCAAATGGCCTTTGCTAGCATTAAAGAGGCAATAAAGGAAGAAGTTAAATGAAACAGAAGTCAAGTGGCATATTAAAAACTAACAATATTTATTCTAGTATAAGCTTTTTTGAGTCAGTTTACTCCTTCAGATGCAAGGTGTGTACATTCATAGCAATTATTTATATTTAGAGTTACAAGTCAACAGGCAGAAGGGAGAGGGGAAGTATAAAAAAACTAGGCCAGCTTGAAACAATAACCTGAGACAAATCCATTCATACACTATCTGTGATGACCCTTCTAACTGAGCATAGTAGGATAAACATAAAAGCTTATCAAGGAAGGTAGAGTGTGAAACACGATAAACAGAAGTAATTAACATCTGTAAAGGGTGGGTCATGCAGAGCTATTAACATCTATAGTGAGTGAGGAAACTCAAGTTTTGTTCAAGCCTGAGGGAGAGTACTGAATATCTCAATAAATCCTAATTCAGCACTTTCCCTATGGATTCTCTCTTTGAAGTTTTTTTTTTCTCCCTAGGAGAACAAAAGCCTTTAGATCAGCAACAGTACATCCTGGATGACTAAAATGTCCCACTGGTTTCTGAATATTGTGATTTTTAATGTCAGATCTTTGTCTATTTGTTATTTTGTGTAAGTACAAGCCATTAGTAATATGCAAGGGGACAAATCACAGAGAACTTCTGCAGACATACCTTGATTTCACGCCACTGTTGGCTCAGCAGTTCATTTCTTGAAAAGGTAGTTTCCAGATTCCTTCTCGTATTCCACAACCTATTCCCTATGTCACCAGCTTCTTTATCATCATCCTTCATTGAAATTTCCTCTAACACAACAAACAGAATGTTTTAAGGTCCTACTTTTATTTTAGTTTTTGTCCTCTGGGTACTGTGCAATTGACATGCAGGTTCATATTCTGAGAATCTTTCCGTATTCTGTAATTCCCCCCCCCCATTAAACTCCTCTACAAGCATCTGTCCTGAATCAAAACCCTTCAAATCCTCATTCCACTTCCCCTCAGCTGCCTCCTTGCTTGCCCCATAGCATTTTACTATGTAATCAGCAGAACTCATCTTACACCTGCCACTCAGACCTTGCAGTTTCAATCTTTCTCCTCAAGCTCAACTTCTTTTATTGCCTGTAGACAGACTGGCTCCTGCTTACCTCTGCTCATTCTCCTTTCAAAATTCTCTGCTGATGAAGCACCTATAAAATTTCCCCCTTCTAAAGACTTTTCCTTGCTCTATGACACCTTCTAGTCTTGAATTTTTCTCTTTACTTCCCAAATTTACAATCAGTTTTGACTCTCGCCCTTTCTTAAAATTCAGAGAGTACAGATTTGTAAGAAAACAGAAATTGTATAATAACTCCATGCTGACTGAATACTCCGTCTGTACTCTATGTCAAGACGAATGTGTATAAATATCTAGTATCTCGTATTGCGCATTCCACGAGGCCATAAAAAAAGAGAAGAGGGTATCGACTCCATAGACTTATCTATACCAACTGAAACAAAATTCCCATGACCTCAAATACACACCAAGCAGACCCTGCAAATAACTTTTCCGAGACCAATTTCACTGAAAAGTAAAACAGGGAAAGCAGCAAAGACTGTAAAGAACATGAATCATTTGGCAGGCCAATGACAAAAGTAGATCTCCTGCCAAAGGCACTGCCCTTTCAAGTGGAATGGGGGGAGAGCTCAGGCAGGGGAGGAAGGAAGTAGTAGATGGGACTTCAAGAAACAAATGTTTGGTTTTTCATCTCTAGTATAGCCCTTCAAAAAGGAAACAGAAGAGAGAAGAGGAAGGCGCTTTTCCTGCCTTTTCAGGAAAAGGCTACCAAAAAATAAAGCCCTGGTGATAAATTATAGAACACCTTTGTAAAATTGCCTCTTTGCCAGATGAGGAATTTGCCAGTGTTTTCCATGGCCAATTTTGGTTCCGCTTTGAAGTAATGGCAAAAAGGATACAGGTCAACCCTTATTGCAAGTTAGTGTCAGACCCTCCAGAATTCTGTCTTGCACCCCCCTCCCCAATTTCTTTCCAACCCATGACTGTCCTACAGTGTGAAAAGGCCCTATTAAACGTGTTCCAGAAGCCTTTGCAGAGAATACATTATTTTGATGGATTCTCAGTCTGAGGAGAAGCTTTTTTTTACACTACAAGAAAATAATGGAGCTTGTTCTAATGGTTTTAAGAGATGCCCAGAGGCACCACCGAGGTTTGCTTCTCTGTAAATCAAAACCACAGAAACCCAGAAAATGGAGTTAAACAATTGAACGCCAGGAAGCAGGGAAATTGGGCTCTATTTAACTGCTGCTCTTGGTTACAGCCAACTTCAGGCTATTTGGAAAAACAACCCACATGCCACATCTCCGCACAAATTTAACAGGGGGAAACAGAGAAACAAAAGAGGTCATAATGGGAGTAGTAAGTAGAAGACGGAGGAAAAGCTAGGTCCCTACTGCCTACCAAAGAGTCAGCTCAATTTTGTCTGAACACTAACCAGAAGTGCAATATAAAAAATAGCAACCATGTAACTGGAAGAGTGCGTTCCATAAACTGGAAGCGGCTGCCAGTAAGTTACAAAAAAGATACTGAAGATCTTGCCTTCCTTTGGAACAAGGAACAAACTGGCATGCTAATGACCAGCAGATGTGATTCAGAAAAACAGAACCTTCACAGATCACTATGGAAGAAATAACAAAGCAATAAAACTAACCATAAACCATTAAACTAGTTTGGCCAAAGGACCACAAGAAATTGGGGGATATAAATATTTTAATTAATAAAAAAAATTAACAACTACAAAATAGATTGTATCACTCTACTCAGCTAAGGGCATGCAGAAGGCCCCAGGTTCAATCCCCGGCATCTCCAATTAAAGGGACTAGGCAAGTTGGTGATGCGAAAGACCTCTACCTGAGACCCTGGAGAGCCGCTGCCAGTCTGAGTAGACAATACTGACTTCGATGGACCAAGGGTCTGCCTCAGTATAAGGCAGCTTCATGTGATCAAAGGAAAGGCTTATCTATTCCCCTCTGTTCAAAAGCAATGCCAGTGTGCATACTAATACTTTATTTTTTTAATGTGATAAGCATCCATTAAATCAACAGTTTTATCAGGGACTACAAAGAGAGATGAAGGCAATAGTCATGTGGTAGGTGAGAAGGTAATACAGAAAGAGTGATTGCACTCTGGCAGTCTGTTACTGATTAAATCAAATAAAGAACAATATCAAGATGGGACTGTATCTTCCCAGTCACAGGATCTTACAGACCAACTGGGTGGGGGTGGGGGTCTTCTCCCACAATAACAGGAGGATCTCTGGTATTTACCTGAATTTACCCACACATCTGAAGGACCACCTCACAGGAGCCCACATGCCTACTGAAATGTAATCAAGTAACAATTGACAGTTCCCTAGGCACCTCTAGATCATAACTGCAAGAATAAGAGCATCTTCAGGTACCATACCTGCCATATAAAGCCATCTCCTACAGAGGCGACAAAGATAACCCCTTTATTCAGCTTCCATACAGGCTTCCTTTTTAACCAAGTTCTTAGCCTGCTAATGAAGCAGCATAACATTTTGCAGCAGGTGGGTTCAATGGGGTGTTGTTTGGTTAATAAAACTGTAAATGCTGCTTTTAATTACTGACCTTCATAAATAAAACATTCTGATGTTTTTAAATTATTTCTATGAGTTATCTTAAGTGCAGGAAAGACATTATAAAAATATCTTAATCAAAAGTAGGACCATCAATATCTGTGAATGGTGATAATGGATTTTATCTGAACTAGAGAAGATTTATGAACAAGTATTAAATTTTTAGTTATTTACAAAATTGATATCCCACCTTTCTGTCTTTACAAGGACTGCCAAGGTGGCTAATAATTTAAACATACATGATAAAATTACATTATAAAAGCATTAAAATAAATCCCTCTCCCAAATGTGTGTGTGTAAAGTGCCTTCAAGTCGCAGCCGACTTATGGCGACCCCTTTTGGGGTTTTCATGGCAAGAAACTAACAGAGGTGGTTTGCCAGTGACTTCCTCTGTATAGCAACCCTGGACTTCCTTGGTGGTCTTCCATCCAAATACTAACCAGGGCTGACCCTGCTTAGCTTCTGAGATTTGATGAGATCAGGCTAGCCTGGGCCATCCAGGTCAGGGCTCCCAAACATACCTCATTAAAAAAAACTTTTAAAAGAGTTAAAAACAGAGTTAAAATACATATAAAACATAAAACATGTGTTAGGATGGAGGAATCATTGAGGGAATGCCAAATGAAACAAAAAGGTCTTATCCCACTGGCCCAAGGTGGCAATGAAGGGGACAGACAAATCTTCCTGAGGAGAGAGTTCCAGAGGTTTGGAGCCATGATGAAGGCTCTCTCCTGGATTGCCACCTGCCTAATCTCAGAAGGCAGGGACACCCTAAACAGCGCTTCCAAAGATAACAGTAATGGTTAGGCGGGTTCATAAGGGATTAGGTAGTCCTTCAGGTATGTGGGTCCCAAACCATATAGCACTTTGTAGGTCAAGACCAGCACCTTGAATTGTTCCTGGAAACAAATTGGAAGCCAATGTAGGTAAGTCAAGATTGGAGTGATATGGTCTTTACAACCTGCTCCAATCAACATTCTGGCTGCAATGTTCTGTACCAATTGAAGTTTCCTGACACTTCTCAAGTGCCCTTCTCAAAGGCAGCCCCACTCAGAGTGCATTGCAGTAATGTAATCTAGATTTCACCAGGACATGCACCACAATGGCCAGACCTTGATTATCCACATGTGTTTTGAGTCTAAAAAGGGGTTACGTGAAAACTGTTGACCCTTAACAGAAATATCTAGAATTGTCATTAAAATTCTAAGATTACAGCTACATATGTAAATTATTTTACATTGACAAAACTTTTATCAGCATAAAATTGTTTACACTTGGACAATCGAGTCATCTAAAAGCCCTGCAGGGTGAAATACAGCAACCTAACTCCCTCTAGCCTTTCTTCTGTTATTCACAGATGTCACAATCCAAAACAGAGTTAGATATGTTTCAACCAACCAAGTTCAATGGGACTGTACAGCTTTAGTCTCTGTTGGACTGTGGCCAGACTCTTCTATCACATGCATTTGAACCATCAAAGAAAAACTGGAATAGGAAGAAAGAAACACCCTGATTCACAGAAGTCTGAACACTCCATGTATGAAAGGAGCCATTTCACCAATCCATGGGAAATGCCATATTAAAGCATGAAAAACTAAATATAAATTTGACTACCTTCAACAAACAAAGATCAACTTCCCCTATCAGCCATATACAAAAATTAACAAATTCAACAACTTCTGCAATTAGTTTAGGAACAGCAACAGAGGGGGTACATTTTATTTCAAGCTAAATTCTGTAGAGACGGAGAAGAGGGATTAAATTAATATCCCTGACGCTCAGTTCTTGGGTAGCACAGAGAACAAAATCCCATAGAAGACCGACGCCTAACATAACAGCCGTGTCAGTGAACCAAAGACACTGCACACCCAATGGTAAAAGCCAAACCCTTAGACACATTAACTTCATGGACGACAGCTGCGATTAGTGTTCTTTGTCATGATCTGTGTGAAATGCAGACAGCCACTAAATACAGTATGCCAATTAATGCAGTGTGAGCGTGCTGCATGCCAAGAGAAGCCCAGCTAAAAGGCTCCATCAGGTGAAGCCAGCATTCTTTCAAAAGAGGCACACTCATCTCTTCGTACCATATGCGTGAATCATTTATCATATACCTGAAAAGGTTTCCTGGACTACTATTAAAGCAACACCCATGGAACTAGCCGAAAGCAGGAGATCAAAAGTCTGTTTTCTTAATTGCAAATGCTTTCTTCCGTCACATACAAATTAACAGAATGGTGAAACAGTCTAGACCAGATTGCAAGTGCATCTGCTGAATTTCCCTCCTAAAAGGGAACCTTTTCTTCTCTTTTCTTAAAGACTACATCAGCACATGTTTAATGGACTGGACTCTACAAACCACAAGTTCAAAGGGTTTGTGGAAGTAAATATTCCTTCCAATCTCTCAGCAGCCCCCTGAGATCCCCAAAACTTTCAGGTGAGGGCAATCCTCATGGACAAAATCCCATGCGGCACAAAGTGGGCTGCAGTGAGGAGGGGAAATCAGACCCCCCCCCCTTTCCCACTAACAAGCCATCCACTAGAGGAAGTGGGGGGGGCGCGAGGTCACCCTGTTCCCTCTCCTCATTGTAGTCCCCAATGTCGCATGAAATTTCATTTAGGAGAGTCCCCCAACTTTCATCAGTGGTTTCAAGGGTCACAAAGAGCTACTAAAGAAATGGAGGCGGTTGGAAATATCTGCCTCTGTAAGCTGTTTGTGTTCCTGATTTGCAGGACCCAACCCAACATTTCTTAAAGATATTTTCCTTCCTTAAAAAAAAAAAAAAAAGCTATTGGAGTATGGCAAGTTACAATGACACATCAGTCCCACATCAAGTAAAATAACCTTTTCATATACATAATATTTACACAGGAAAACCAATCGCTTATGACTCATTCTGTATCCCATGGCAGAAGAGAAAACCTAGTCATTGTAAGAGTTTAATTACAAAAACAAACATCTTGCTTTAGTCAGTTTATCTAATATTGCTTAAGATGTCTCCAATAAATGCATATAGGCTAATATGTCCAGTTCTGTATGGTCCTGTTACTTTCAGCCAACAACAGCAATAATGAAACCAAAATAATGAAACCAAAAACTCTTAAGGTTTTCCTGTGTAAATATTATGTATATGAAAATGTTATTTTTCTTGTTTGCTTTTTTTATACTATTGTTTGCTTTTTTTGTTTGCTTTTTTTATAGTAGCGGTCCTTAGTGCAACTAGAAATCTGTTTTGCACCTAGTATAGTCTTATTCAGACTGTGGAACACATCCAGTACAGTATCTTAAGATGATTACAAACAAGCCACAGACAGCCCTGAACGACCCCCCCTTTTTTTACTGAACATGCACCCTGAGAAAGAGCGTTAAGGAACTTGAAATTTTGCTCACTACATTTATCGGTTCTTGTAAATTATCCGGGCTGTGTGACCGTGGTCTTGGTATTTTCTTTCCTGACGTTTCGCCAGCAGCTGTGGCAGGCATCTTCAGAGGAGTAACACTGAAGGACAGTGTTACCAAGACCACGGTCACACAGCCCAGATAACCTACAAGAACCGATGAACTCTGACCGTGAAAGCCTTCGACAATATTTTGACATTTTAGTTTGTCCTAATACAACGTATTATACTATTTTTGCTTTTTGATTTATTACAAGTGTCTTTCCACAAATAAGATATAAAAAGATATACAAATTAATAAACTGTAATACCACTCTTCCATATATTCCATCCTCCCTGCCTTTATTTTCTTTTTGATTTAATGTGATAATACTGTTAATTATTTCAGCTTTTTAATTCCCCTTGATAGCACATACTTTACCAGAACAAGCAGTTTCCGCTTTTAAAAGAAATCTCTCTTGAGATTAATAATACTTTGCATTTTTGAAAAACATATATATACTTGAACTCAAATTGACCTGACAGTATAATTTCAGTGTCTACAATAAACTAAGTGCTTTAAAGATTAGAAGGCTTTGTTTCTATGAAGTGCTCCTTTATATAGTACTAATAAACTTTGTTCTCCAGTTCCCACACAAAGATAATTTTCCATTACTTACTGACACAAAGGTTAGGTGCAAATTCAAGATACATATCAAGGAACTCATCCCAGACCACCAGGTTTGTTTACCTATAATAGATCAAGCAACTTTAACTTGTAAAGTTGCATAAATATAATAATAACAACTGTGTGAACAATGCAGGGACAAATAGGAATTCAAGAGGCCCAGAGGAATTAACAATGCAATCCTAAATAGAGTTACATTTCTAAATTCATTGATATCAGGGTGCAACTCTGCTCAGGACTACACTTTTTCCCAGATCATGTAGTCAATAGCAGAAACAAAGAAGAGAATCTAAACTTCACTAGCTCCCTGTTTTGAATGCTTTCTTCCGTGAAAAGACAATAACAGAAAGTTTCACTTTTATTGATTTTCTGCAGATTTTAATGTATAACCAACCAATAAAGCGGAAATGGCATTTTTCTGACAAACGTCCATAACATAGACCAATCTATAGATGAATGTTGACATGTCTATAATCTGCCATTCCATGCTTCTAGATCTAATCAAGCCTCAACTGTCCCTAGAAGCTAAAATGACTGAACTGAGGTTGTTGTACTTTGGTCATATTATGAGAAAACAAGAGTCACTGGAAAAGATAATAATGCTAGGAAAGGTTGAAGGCAGCAGGAAAAGAGGAAGACCCAATATGAGATGGATTGACTCCATAATGGAAGCCACAGCCCTCAGTTTGCAAGACTTGAGCAAGGCTGTTAATGATAGGACACTTTGGAGGACATTGACTCATAGGGTCGGAAGCATCTTGAATGGCATTTAACACACACAGGACCAACACACAGCTTCATTCTGTTAGATTGCTGTTTAATACCTGCCTCAGTACATACTATTAATTTCCAACCAGATGTTTGCAACCAGTTTTTAGTCTAAGTTGTCCTTGTTTTCTGTGATGGTTCACCCTAGCATTTTTCAGTGGAAGGACATGATCCTGGAGCACATGAACTTATAATGCCATCTCGAAGCATGTACGGAATTAGCTTCCTTCAGTAGAGACAGGGCCCTAGTTCAGTAGGAGAGTGTATACTTTGCATGCAAAGATTCCAGTTCAGTCCTCAGCATTTCCAGTTAGAAGGTATACTGGGGAGCAGGGCTGGGGAAGACCTCTACCTAAGGCCTTGGAGAGTCACTGCTAATCAGAGTAGACTGAATTGGGATACTTCCAGTGTGGTATAGTAGCTAGAGTATGAAATCCCCATCTGCTACGAATCTCCAGTCACCATCTCTCAGGGCTTAGCTACGCATCACAAAGTCTTCATGTTCCCCATATGTCTGCCCGATGCACTGACCAGATGCACTTTGGAAGTTCCATGTGCAGAACTTAACTCCCAGGCACACACAAACCTGATTCAGATCAGAACCAAAGCACTTGAGGAAGGGGACAGAAGCTTTACCTGTGCCCCACTGTCCCAACCTGAAACAGCCCCAGGAGCTGATGTTTGCCCTACTGGGAAAAAATGTATGTACAGCTACAAAGAAGTTTCCCTAACAGGGCAAACAACAGCTCACTGGAAGCCATTTCAGGTCAGGAACATGGTGGAGGAGGGAAACTTAACTCCCCTTTCCATACAGCTCAAATCCAAATTCGGCCCAAGCGTGCCTGAGAATTAAGTTCTGAGTACTGAACTCCCAACAGTATGTCTGGTCAACAGGACCAGCACAGACATAAAGGAGACATAAAAACTTTGCGACGTTTAGAGGAACCATGGTCACTGGCCATAGCTCCTTGGAAGAACAGTAGGATTTTTTTAAACGTCCATTAAAAAAAAAAAGGACTTTTTACATTCAACTCAAATATTCATCTATGTAAATTAAATGCCAGTTCCAAAAATCATGTCACACTGTAGCATAACTGTAGAATATTCAGCAGCTTAGATTACCAGGCACAGGAAGCAGGTTAATACCCATCCCAATGATACCCATCTCTAAGCGTACCCCTTTACATTCTCCCACATTCATTCCTGTGGGGAAAGGTACAGTGCTGTTGTTGAGAACCAGGTTTACCTCCATAACTGACAGCAGGTGATTTGGCCTTCATTGACAAGGATTCTGGCGAGCCATGAAACGCTTTTGTACGCACAGAATACCACACAGCAATCCCTGAAAACAACAAGCACCTCCCATCCAGACACCACATTCACCATAAGGATGGGCATTTTGATAGTATGTTCATAATCCTGAGAAACCATAACTAGCCTTCATATACTGAGTTGAGGGAGAAAGGTTTTCAGGACAGACAGTGCAATTTACAAGAATTCTTCAGCTCAATCCTAAATTGAGTTACACACATTTAATTCAATGGACTTAAAAGGATATAACTGTTTAGGATTGTACTGCTTGAGATCTCCTCGTCTTAAAACTTAAAACAACACACACCTATTTCCCCCCTCTGGTACTACCCATTCCATCTTCAAAGGTCAATCACTCAAAGCATCTGAATTTAACAGGATGCAGTAAATGTGCAATTCAGTTTTAATGGCTGCTGCCAAGGGTGCGGAAGCTTTGTAGATAAATGAAATCAGTGTACAAATTCTGATTGTACAACACCATACTACAGCCAAGTGATAAAGTTCTTGATATGGAAATGTAGTGGTTTAGATCAGATATCTAAATCTTCCCCACAGATACTGGCATAAAGCACTGAATTGAAGCTGAGAACAAATACGAGAGAAAACGGGCATCTGAAATTCAGCTTCCTTTAGAGCTCAGAGCTAATAAAGATACAGCCCAATCCTATGAATGTTTTCTTGGCAATGGCCCAACTGAGTTCAATGGGACATGCCAAAGTATGTTTAGGATTGCAGCCTTATATGGAAAAGAGTTTCCCACCCATCGTTCTAATAATTTTTATGCACGTTATTGTTAATAATACTGGGACAACAAACACATAGCTATATTAAACTATGGTACCTTAAAGATGTATTGTGACATATTGGCGCCTCTGTTAATAAAAGCAAAGAATGATCTACCATGTTCAGACTATTGCATAGAGCCTAAATTCTAAACATAAATCCCAGAGTCCTCTCACAAGGGGAAATTAAAGAAAAGAATATTAGAATGGGGTATCAGTGAATACATGTTGCTTTTCCCAAGTTGGTATGACATACAGAGTCTCTCCTAGGCATCCACACACCACCACTTACAAGCAAGCATGACAAATGACCTGTACTTTACAGCAAACCATCCCCCACATAGTCATTAACTGCCAGGACACATTAACTAGAAGCACCTGGGTAGCAGCCAAAGTTAAATTCCTCCCAGTCCCCTAGCTAAGCAATACTCTAGCTTTTAAGTTCTCTCTCTGCTCTGTCATAGAATTAGGTGAAGAAATGAAAGTTCCTTCACTTAGCAATAAAAGAAATGGAAATTCAGTCTATTCTATTCCACATTTTCCATCCTACCACCGTTTATGTGCAAGCAAGACTCTGAGTCAAAAGGAGCTGTTTAAGATCTAAACACAGCCTCTCCGTGCCCTGGGGGCCAATGCTTGTGAAAATGATGGGAGTCCATACTTCTAAGGCAGAAACCTCTTGCAACTTCAGATCAACATCTGGAGAGGCAAGTGGATGAAATTAGAAGGTAGCAGACAAAAATTAAAGATGTATTTCTGCTGTCTGTATGACCTTATCTTTAAAAAATAAGTAAATTTATTCACAAACAGCTGAGTTACCTTTCCCAACACCATCATTACTACCACCGCCACCATGTATTTAGCACCAGCAATATGCTCAGCACCAATTAGGGAACTTTTAACAACTTTCTATGTGTTATTTTTAAATGCAGCATAGCAAAAGTATAGGGAGTTGTCTTCTAAAGAACAGGCAGAAAAAAGTTGGAGGATCCATCTAAATGCTCGACTACTCCCAACCTCATTGTCTTGCGCAGCGTGTCCTCCTCTACAAGTTTTAGGAAAGGTATTCTTAAGACCACCAAATTTTAAAAAACGAGACAGAAACAGACCCCCCAAAAACCCACCAAATCACGGCTGTACCTTTAAGGGGCTTGTCTAGTAGGAAGAGCAGCTGCATTCCTGGTGAGGAAGGGCTGCTGCCCCAACATGCAACAGAGGCTAGAAATAACCTGCACGCAGACAACCTCCCAGCACCGAATTCAACAGCGCTACAGTCTCTCACGCACAACCGGAGAGGGGCACAAAGAGAAAGGGAGAAACCGGACACAGCAGGCGAATCACAAAAGGCTAAATTTATTACATCGACTCCAGAGGAGGCAGCCGGCACCATGCACATCCAAAGGGAAGGCTGCCTTTGGGGAAAGCCACGATTCAAGACCAGAACACACGAAGGGAAGTCAAGATTCCCTCCGCCGTGGCTCTGAAGGCATCTGGCCTGGTTACAGCAACCAAACTTTGTAGACTTGGGTAGAAAAGTGCGATCAAGATCTCCTACGCAGCAAACGGCATACATAGGTGGAGAACCAGAATGCCCCAGCAACGAGGGGTCCGTTTGCGTGCGTCGGAGGGAGAGAGACGGATGTGACCAAGACAATGCCAAGTAGGGAAGAAAGCAGGTAGTTAACCCGACAGGATGCCCCGCACGCTGGCGCCACGAACACTCCAGCGCCGCCTGCAAATTAGCAGCGCCGCCACTGCTGCGGGAGGGAGGCAGGCAGGGCGGGCGAGGGCTTCAGCCCAGCCAGAGCTCAAGCGGGGGAGCCTCTCCCACCAAGTTCAACGCCGGGGAGGCTCGCGGCGGCCCCCGAGCACGTGCAAAGGACCTTTGCTTCTTCCCGGCTACCGCAACCACACCTTCTACCCATTGCACGCCATCCCTTCGAGTTTTATAAAAGGGGGGGGGAGGAAAAGGAGGCTCTTACGAGCTCGCTGCTGTCACGCAGGTGAGCGGGCCCCCAACGAGGAGGGTGCAACCAGGCAGCCCCCCGTGGCTCGGGCCACGGCTCAGCCTCGACCGGGGCCTTGCCGGTCCGAGAAGGGAGGCGCATCCCGAAGCCCCGAAAGTCACGGCGGGCCCTTTCGCACGTGGCGGGTCCAGCACTTTCCTGGCCCTTTGCGGCTGGGCTGCCCCGGGCGAAAGGGCCAGATCCACGCGCCAGCGCTCGCGCCTCGCCGGGGGCTCGGGAGCGCGCTGTCCGGGCTGCGTGGAAGCGCCCGGGCGAGTGGGCAGAGCGCCTCGGGGCACGTGCCGAGCGCCTGCCGCTCAGCCCGGAGCCGCGGGGTCCGGAGAGCGACCCCCGGCCGGGAAGGCCCCGATCCCGGCGAGGCTCGCCCGTCCGCCCCGTCTCAGCCCGCCGCGCGACGGGCAAGGCGGCGCGGGCCGCCGGGGCTTACCTCGTCCGCAGCACACAGCGCCCAGCTGCAGCCCCAGCAGCAGCAGCGGCAGCAGAGGCGGCGGGAGGGATCCCCCCAGCCGCCTCATGGTGGCGACCCCTGCCCGCAGCCCCGGCTCTTGCACCGGGCCGCCTCTCCTCCTCCTGTTGGCAGCCACGAGGGGAGGAGGAGGAGGGGGGAGAAGCGGAGCTCCCCGGGTCCTCTGGCCGTCGCGGGGGCGCCTGCGAGTTTCTCTCTCTCTCTCTCTCTCTCTCCCCCCTTGGCGCGGCGGCCCCCAGGCGCCTGGACCAGCCCGGCTGGCTGGCTGGCTGGCTGGCTGGCTGGTGGCGCGTCGGGGCTTCTCCTCCTCCTCCTCCTCCAGCAGGAGCCGCTGGCTTCGCTTCGCGCCGCCCGCGTCTGTCTGTCCCGAGCGGCGGCGAGGCTGGAGCGGGCTGCGGCTGCCGACCCCGCCCCCCGGCCCGGCCCGGCCCTCGCAGGAGGAGGAGGAGGAGGAGGAGTCCCGCCGGGGCCCCCGCCGCGGCTTGCGCCGCCTGGCCGGCTTCCCCCGGGCTCCCGCAAGCGGGCCGGCCTCCCGGGGGAGCGCAGGCGTCCCTCCCCTGCTCCGATGGGCTCCGAGAAGATAAGGCACAGCGGGTCGCCGTGTTAGGCTGTCTGCAGTCGTAGGAAAGGGCCAGAGTCCAGGAGCACCTTCAAGACTCACAAGAATATTTTCTGGCAGCGTATGAGCTTTCTGTCTGCAGTAGTAGAAGTCTGTCTGCAGACTTTCGGTTAGTCTGTCTGCAGTAGTAGGTAAAGGCCAGAGTCCAGGAGCACCTTCAAGACTCACAAGAATATTTTCTGGTAGGGTATGAGCTTTCATGAGCCACAGCGTCACAAAAGCTCACACCCGACCAGAAAATATTTTTCTGTGGCTCATGAAAGCTCATACCCTACCAGAAAATATTTTTGTTAGTCTTTAAGGTGCTACTGGACTCTGGCCCTTTTGGTTCCTAGGGTCACCCGGAGTCAGGACTGGACGGCACTTCACTGGCACGATTGCCGACCTCCAGTTGGAGCTGGGGAGATCCCGGGGTTGCAACGGCTCGCCGCTCTACTAGGGTTGCCCACCTCCAGGTGCCGGCTGGAGATCGCCTGCTGTTACAACTGATCTCCAGCCGATAGAGATCAGTTCCCCTGGAGCGAAATGGCCGCTTGTGCAATTGGACTCTATACTGTTGAAGTCCCTCCCCAAACCCCGCCCTCCTCAGGCTGTGCCCCCAAAAACCTCCCGCCAGTCATGAAGAGGGACCTGGCAACCCTGCGCTCTACAGAGATGGGTTCCCCTGGAGAAAATGGCAGCTTTGGAGGTGGACTCCCATGTTATTGTACCCTGCTGAAATCCCTCCCCAAACCCTAATGTCCCCTAGATCTCCAGGAATTTCCCAGCCTGGAGTTAGTGACCTTATCCCCAGGGCAAAACCTGTACTCCTTACAAGCACAGTGCATTTTTCCAGAAGAAAAATGTTCCAACAGACACACAGCATTTGAGAGCCAGCATGGTGGTTTGTATCGGTGGAGTCTAGTTTGGAGAACCAGGTTTGATTCCCCACTCTCCACATGAGCGGCGGAGGCGAATCTGGTGAACAGGATTTGTTTCCCCACTCCTACCCACGAAGCCAGCTGGGTGACCTTGCGCTAGTCACAGCTCTGATGGAGCTCTCTCAGCCTCACCTACCTCACAGGGTGTCTGTTGGGAGGGGAAGGGAAGGTGACTGTAAGCCGGTTTGAGTCTCCCTTAAGTGGTAGAGTAAGTCAGCACATAAAAACCAACTCTTCTTCCTCTTCTTGTGTGTCACTCACCTGAGCAGGGCCTTCTGCAGGCCAACCCTGCAAATGGGCAAAATCAACAACTGCCCACGCACGGGTATTCTCTGTTGTGGCTCCCACCTTTTTGCAATGGCCTGTCTGATGACGTTAGGAAGCCTTCCTGGCTTTCTGCAAGTTAACTGAATTATTCAAAAGGGCTTTTTACACAGGTAACAGGGCTGTGCTGTAACAAAATACTTCTGAAAGATGGTTAGGTAACCAGTTGGGGGCTGTGTACTATGCTACAGTGTATAGTCTGTGCTGTCTGTTGCTGTAAATAGAATCCTACCCTGTACTTTTTAGCATAATTTAATACATATTCATATTTATGCTTTGCTTCAGCTCTGTTTCAGATTTCTGGTTGGTGCCAGGTTGCTGCAATCCAAATCTTATTGCATTGTTTATTGGATGTCGCATCCTGTTGATTGCACAGACTTGAGTCCCCATGAGAAATGCAGATTATAAATAATGTACATAAATGAATCTGCTACCAAGTGCCCTTTCGCAGTTCCTAGTTCCTTATTTGCCAGTCCAACCACAAATTATACTTAAGAGCTTTGCACCGTAAAATAAGCTCTGCAAAATAAGTTTTGGACCACTACAGATCATAAATCCTCTGACTTGGGGGGGGGGGATGCTGCCCTTCAAAGGGGAACTATGCCATCCCACAGTCCAAAGCCAAGTTTAAGCACTCTTTGCTCAAGGTGGTCCAAAGTTATGGAGGTATAGCTGCCCCCAGTTTATTAATTTTCTTTTCTCCTAAGGGCACCCTTCTTGGGACTAGTTAATGCTAAAGCTAGGTTTTAGACAAGAGAACAGCACATATCCCCTTGCAAGGCAGGGTCCCCTGTATCTGTAATGGTCCAAAGCTCATTTTGGTGTGCAGAGCCCTGTAAGTATCATCACTATTTGTGGCTGAATTAGCAAATAAGGAACTGGGAACCTCATATGTATAATCCACTCAGCCAGTGACCAAGTCTAAAGTTCAGCTTTCCACTTCAGATCACTCTGCTATCATGAAGGCAGAAGCCCAAGATTGGGGAGAGGGGATATCTCTATATTCTGTCTCTGCTCATTTTTAGAGATAAAATCTAAACATGTCTTCTTGTCGAAATGCATACCCTTCATCCATAAATACATAGGTTTGGGGGAATATTATCTACTGAGCTTTTTCTTGGGGGCCGGGGTTGGGTTGCCAACTGCCTGTGAAAAGGCCCTGAGGCTTAATGGGTTGATATTCATCTCCATGCCATGAAAAGATTCCGCTTCCACACATTAACCATATATTAAAGGTACACAATATTTTCTTTCCAGACAGCTGGCAACCCCGGGATGGAGTCGCTACTTTTTGCATTGTCAAAGTAGAACAGTGGCCTGGCACTTTTAAATTGAATAAAACTGCTTCAAATGTTCCAACTTAGTAGCTTTTTGGGTGGACAAAAGAGTTACAGTAAAACGTATGGTGAGATTGGCAAAAAAAATAAGTCTTGTGGACTTAACGGGATAAGTTTTTTTTTCTTCCCCCACCACTTTCCTACTGAAGTAACTGTCAACACACAAAGGCCAAAGATCTGTGAAGTACATATTTTACAGCATTCATTATTTTTGTAAATGCATTTCATTATTTTTGTAAATGGATGTACAGTAATTCCTAAAAAATCTTACAAAATTCAAAAGTAAAACCGTCAGGGCTTGGAGCTTTATTTTAGATTTCACCATATTTTCTTCTTCTGAACACTCCTTCTGGTATCTAAAATTACTTTTTCCCCCTCTGCAATATTCTTGTTTATTTAAAATATTTACATCCTGCCTTATCTCTTAGACTCAAAGCGGCTAACAAAGCAACAGCAAGTTGCAAGTACACCAAACCAACGTAGCAGTCCAAAAGTAGGCAACCTTTTTGGCCCAAGTGCTGAAAACATTTACTGTCTACCTGTGAAGATATTGATGTGCCAGCAACAAAAATGGAGGGAGGTGAGGGTTGTCCGTGACTTGACATGTCTGAAGTGAGCCAAGCTCCAAAGACCCTGCCAGCATCTCAGGGATTTGTAGTGGACCCAGAGTCAATGACATGCCTTTGTCAGGCCTGTTGCTTTCACCCACACTGCTGGCCTGAGCAGTCCTACTAGTGCTTTGATTGCTCTGAGTGTCAACCGAGGGTCTGGTGCGCTGCAGTTGGCATAGGTCACAGGGGGTTGCCTGTTCCTCTATTAACAAGACAAAAACAACACACAAATAATTAAAAATGCAGCCACATCTGCCTGTCTTACGTGCTTTCCTGAACACAGCGAGTAAAGGCACCCTCTGCATCCACTCTGGTAAGCCATTTCAGAGGACTGGACCTATCACTGAAAAAAAGCCTATAACTTAACTGATCGACAATCCTAAAAGAGGGCACCACAAAGGGAATGCTGTGTGAACACTGCTCCATGAGCTTTACAGCTGCTTCCACAATCTTAAACAATGAGATTTTAGGTGGGTGTCGTACACAGATTGGTGACAACACACTCTGCAGCTCCTAATGTTCTTGGCCGAAGGTTTAAAGTAAAGATTAAAGAGCATTGGCGATGAAACAGACCCTCGGGGCGCCCCATACAAGTCAGGTCCCAATTAGTTGATTCTCTCTCTGCTACGGAAACTCTTCATTGCTTGCCAACAAAAAGAGATGAAAACCAACAAAGATCTGTATCTTTACCTCAACCATTGATTGTAGTTACTCCACCAAAATACTATGATGAACCACACCAAATGCTGCTGATAAATCTAATAGTATCAGCAGCAATGGTTTGCTGTTATCCAGTCAATAGCTTGAGATCATCAACCAAGGCCAATAACACCGTTTCAGTCCTAGATCATGGCCTGAAACCAGAATGAAATGGGTCAAAGGAAGATGCTTCATCCAGAAATGCAGTTCTGCCACAACCTATTCAATCACATTGTCTAAGAAGGGGAAACTGGACATAATTCAATAATTACCTGCATTCCCTCTTATAAAAAGTGAGTTCTTAAAATCTAATCACAGCATTCTTCAGCCATGAAGGAAACACCTCTTTTAAGAGGGACATGTTAGAACTTTTCTCAGGGGGGGGGTTCACTTTCTCCTAGCATGATTTTAATAGCCAGGGTAAGCAAGGATCCAGCATGCAGGAAGTGGCTTTCACAGTAGGGTTGCTGGTTCCTCTTCGCTACCAGCGGGAGGTTTTAGGGTCAGAGCCTGAGGAGGGCGGGGTTTGGGGAGGAGGGAATTCAATGCCATAGAGTCCGATTGCCAAAGTGGCCATTTTCTCCAGGCGAACTGATCCAGTTGTAATAGCAGGAGATCGCCAGCTACTACCTGGAGGTTGGCAACCCCACTTCACAACCCCAAGCACTCTGTCAAAATCAGACAGGGAGACAACCTGAAATTATCCACAGAGCTCTGATAAGAGGTCACAATACTCCCAGCGCAGAATCTACCTCAAACTGGCATCTGGGTTGGACCAGAAGAAAGAGACTTTGTCCACAAAGAATCAAGCAAAATCATCATAGGTGATTTCCAAATTAGAGTGAAGAGTATGTATTTGTGACCACTGAGGAAGGCCTACTCAGGCCAAAATGTGTCTGGTCAAGCATTGGTCATTTACATTGTATATCAACTGTGCATACGAATTTTATAACTGATTTTAATATGTAGCCTATATTCCAGACCCTGTGTTTTTAACAACTTTACTGTGTACACCTTGAAATAAATGTGGTTGTTTTGTTATATTGTATAGTTTGTAGCTCAACCTTTGAAGCTCTGCCTACATATTTTGTAATGGCCTCAGACCAGACCCTGGGCCATCCTGGGACACCCCCTACATGGTGTACAGGGCCAAAGCTGGTGCACAGGGATGGCACAGTGCCATGTAACCGGGGGTGACATGGGTCACCTGGCATCCATCTTAGTTGTGCAAGGCTGAGGTGAAATGACAGGGTCTGAACAGCAAAAGGTGAGCCATACCCTCCCCAAAAAGGAAAGTTTGCAGCCGCAAAGACAAAGAAGACCAAGATAAGCCGTTTGCATTTCTATACTTCTTACTGCAGTAGGATGCTCATGCCCTGTCAAATCCAGTCTGTCCATTCAAAAGTTCCCTTAATCCCATCTAGGCTCTTGCCAAGCCCCTCTATGACTCACATTCAGGACCCCACCTTAATCTTCAAGTCTATCACTTAATGTCTAGTATCCAGCCATCATTTTATTATGTTCTTATTGTCTAATCCTGTTGCGGGCAATCAAGCCTTTTGTCACTAGCAATGTGGAAACATTGCCAGTCATAGCCTCCAGCTACATTAAGGGGTTTAACTATTGTCCACTGTCAAGGTGCTAACACTTCCTGGATCCAAAGTGTGAAGCCACAATACCTTTGTGTATCGTTTTCCTAGCTAGTAGTGCTGATCATTGCTAAGCTTTCTCTGCTGCTGCCATTCTGGAACCTCTTTCTGCAGGAAGGTAAACATAGCCCGCTTGGAAATCTCAAACCTTTACTTTCTTAGCTCTCTCTGTGTTAGGAATGGTTTGTTTGTGTGTGTTTTTACCCTATTTGATTACTTTTAATAAAACCCTTAAAATCCATAAAAGCCTACTCGTTATTGGGTTGCTTTCCATCTGGCTTGCTCACCTAGGGTGTAATTGGTTAAAAGGTCTCCACACCAGCCTCTCGCATAGCTCTATCTAATCTCCAGCTCATTTCCCCCAATAAAGGAGACCCCTGTGTGTGGCGTAACAATTTGGTCAAGTTCCCCTCCCCCCTTTTTTGTTGTTCCATTGAAGAGCATCAGGTCCAGATGACTCTAAATAACTTTGCTGGATGAAATTCAGCCAATGCAATGTTAGCCGAAAAGAAGGCCTTCTTTGCTAACGTAACTGGCACCTCATAGGTCTTTGAATGGCTGTGTTCTGATGACGTTTATCTGATGACTATAAATCGATATAAAGGTTTTTAAAATTATTTTACGAACTTTTTCATTTTGTGCAAAACCAGCCTCTTTCCTTTAAAAATAACTAATGGAATATTACATTTTCTGTTTTGTATTCAACATTTATGCCAAAAGTTTATCAGGGAAAGCAAATGCTTTGGGGGGATAGAGACCCACTTGTTTCGGATGGCACGGAGTTGGCATGGGCAGGGTAGGTAAAGAGACTGGGAATGCTCATGGGCCCAGTCTTGCTGTTTTTTAAAGCAGGTTGACAACGGTAGCTGTCAGCTGCATTTGTTTCACCAACTCTCCCCTTTCTTAGACTCTGCTGACCTCTCCATGCTAGTCTGTGCTTTTGTAATCTCATGACTGGACTCCTGTAATGTGCTGAGCTGCTCTTGAGGACAATTCAGAAACTGCAACTAGTTCAGAATGCAGCAGCCTGATTATGGTCTGAAGTTGTGTGTGTGTGTGTAAAGTGCCTTCAAGTCGCAGCCGACTTATGGTGACCCCTTTTTGGGGTTTTCATGGCAAGAGGTGGTTTGCCAGTGCCTTCCTCTGCACAGCAACCCTGGTATTCCTTGGTGGTCTCCCATCCAAATACTAACCAGGGCTGACCCTGCTTAGCTTCTGAGATCTGACGAGATCAGGCTAGCCTGGGCCATCCAGGTCAGGGCTGGTCCGAGGTTAGGCCATGGAAATTGCCTAGTTTAAAAGAGCTACACTGGCTTCCAGTTTGTCTCCAAATTCAATTTAAAGTGCTGTTTATGACCTTAAAAACCCTTAATGGTTTAGGATCCATGGATCTGAAGGTCCATCTCTTCCCCTATGTCCCCATGTACCAATTACTGTCCTCTAGCGGCCACCTTCTGGCTGTCATCCTGTTTAAGGCTTCTCCTCCCCCACACCCACCCACCCACTCACCCCCGATCATCTACCAGAGCCTGATCCTTTTCAATGATAGGTCCCACACTGTGGAACGGGCTGATGATGGAGGCGAGAAAGGTGTCATCCATTGAAGTTTTTAGGAAGCAGCAAAGCTGTTAATGGGGTTTGAGCTTGAATAATTTTACTGGGCATGGTTAATCAAGTTTTATTTAAATATGAGTGGTTTAAATTTTGAATTGTTAGCCTCCTTGAGCCATAAAGGAAAGGAAAGTTATAAAATATTTAATTGATGTATAGATTAAGATGTTGTGGCATAAACTTTCTTGGACCTCAGCCCAGTTTGTCGGATACACAAAACGTTATCTTCAGTTGGCAGAGATATATGGGCACAAAGAAAAAGACATTTGTAAACAGTGGGGCCAAAGGCCATGAAACACATTGCATGGCAGTAGGTCTGTAACATTTCTATGCAGAGTCCAAATATGCACAAGATAAGATCAGAGAGTACCCAGCTTGCTGGGGGTAAAGGGAAGATGACTGGGGAAGGCACTGGCAAACCACCCCCTAAACAAAGTCTGCCTTGGAAACGTCAGGATGTGACGTCACCCCATGGGTCAGGAATGACCCGGTGCTTGCACAGGGGACCTTTACCTTTAAGATCAGAGAGATCCAGTGAAACCAACAGTCAATAAGATAATGCTATCTTTCTAGCAATGCATGTGGGGTGGGGGTGACAGAGCCCAGTTTAAGCCTGAACTGAACAGAATACAACCTTGGCTGAAAGTCGCATGATGCTGCAAACTTGTTGAAGCTGGGTAGGTCTGGCTCACATCAGTGACTGAATTAAAGACGTCCTGGGAACCCTAAGTAAGCCAATGTTGAGTTTCCTGGTGGATGAAAAGTGGCAGATTAATGTAGCAAATAATGTTTGCTGATAAAATCTGGTTTAACAATTTACCACTAGCCTTTCTTTGGAAAAAAAAATTGTTGAAGTAGTATGATGACTTTGAGCTAATTAGTAGACTATACTGTGTGAGGCTGGTTTCTGGATGGTTTACCATTTGCTATCAAATGAGAGTTAATATAGACAGCAGAAATGCATTGTTTGTAGAAGGGCCATGCATTGTTTCCAGAATTCTTGGGAAGAAGGGTAAGATGAAACATGATATATATTCAATGTAATAGTTATCTATTGATATATTGAATATGTGAAACTGAAGAATGAGTCTGTGAATGAACCCCTGATGGCATGGCTGATATTAATAAATCAGAGCAGTTCCTCAATGGAACAGGCTTCCTCAGGAGGTGGTAAGCTCTCCTTCCCTGGAGGGTTTTAAGAAGAGGTTAGATGGCCATCTGTCAGCAATGCTGATTCTGTTACCTTAGGCAGAGGATGAGAGGGAGGGCATCTTGGCCATCTTCTGGTCACTAGGGGTGTGTGGTGGGAGGTAGTTGTGAATTTCCTGCATTGTGCAGGGGGTTGGACTTGATGACCCTTGTGGTCCCCTCCCACTCTATGATTCTATGAAATCTTGTGATAGCATTTCCTGAGTAGATATGGGGACAGAATTATTTGGATTTGTTGCTAAACCTAGTTACTGGATTTGTGTCTCTGAGAATCAAGCTAGGTGTGACAGCAAGGATATCGTTGCCATTTTAAAGTTATTTTAAAATTAGGGTTGCCAACCTCAAGGGGGTGGCTGGAGATCTCCCGCTATTACAACTGATCTCCAGGCAATAGAGATCAGTTCACCAAGAGAAAATGGCTGCTTTGGCAATTGGACTCTATGGCATTGAAGTCCCTCCCCTCTCCAAACCCCACCCTCCTCAGGCTCCGCCCCCAAAATCTCCAGGTATTTCTCAACCTGGAGCTGGCAACCCTATTTTAAAATGCTGTGAGGCCCCAAGCTCACAGGTCTTGTCCGATCTCAGAAACTAAGCAGGGTCGGCCTTGCTTAGTACATGCATGGGAGATCTCCAAGGAATACCAGGGTCGCCATGCAGAGAAAGGCCATTCTTGCCTTGGAAACCTTATGAGGTTGCCATAAGTTGACTGCAACTTGATGGCACTTTATACATACACACAGCGTATTATGTAGACAGTCACTATTCTGTCCATGGTCGATGATGTATAAAGCAAAATGTCATCCCTGATATCCCTGTCTCATCAACCCATGTTTACTAAGGTTTAAGAGTAGGAAGGCCCAAGCGTACTGATTAGTCTTCATGTCGAGAGCTCTGAACTTTCTGAATATGTGCATGTTTACTTAGGGGTTGTCAGGGCTGCCCCATGACTGGGGTAAATTCCACTATGTACCATGGGATTTACCCCCAAGTAAGTAGGTATAGGAGTGCAGCCTTATCCTAAATTGGCTTATTTGATTTATAAGCCCACTGTGTTTAGTAAGTCTTATTCCAGAAGAAGAATGCATATGTTTGCAACTGGTATTGAACACAGAGGGACTTATAAGTAAAACTGCTTAAGATCAGGCTGTCAGTGTACCCTAACCTTTTATTTAGGTCAAATTAGAAACTAGTTCTGCAAGAAGTTGTTTGAGAGACGTAGGATAACTTGTTTACTCCTGCAGGGTTCTTGTCACTCACAAAAATACTGTCTTCCCCTTCTTCTGTAGTCCTTATGTCTAGTCATTCTCAGACTGACTTCCATGTCTCTCAAATGCTAAAGAAACAGATGCTGCAGTGAATTCTTAAATACTATCTGTGCTGTCTGTCTCATTTCTAAAATCTGTCTAATGTAGGAAAGCATTTGATACTCAAGAAAAACAAATAAATGTTCAGTGGAGAGGCTTATTATCTCAGTTAGCTGGAACACATCCTTGGTAAGATTTGTTTTACAAGATACTGTAAACAAAGATGGAAACAAAATAAGGAGATTATTTTCCTTGAGCTAATTCCTGTTGGTGAGCATGTGAAACCTTGCGCTCAATGAACTCTTCATTGAAGAGAGCTTATGCAAAAAGACCAAGCCTCTCAGCCATTTGGCTTCTTCTTTTACTAACCCCTCCCATACATTTGGTCTGCTTCCTTTTCCTTCCATCCTCATTTATCTAGTCAGCCTCGTCCTGCAGCAAGAGGAGCAAGTGCCAAAAAAATGTGGCTGGGTATATATGCCCTTGTGCACAGGGTTCCAAAAATGGTTGCCCAGTCTAGGGTAATTCAGGGCCTAGCAGAGACCCCATAGACAAGTCAAAACTGATTAAGGAAACCTCGATCTTTTCCATGCATAGGACTGACTTCTAGTTTTCCCTGCGGTGAAATCAAAAGCTGCAGCTCTGACTTGGCTGCAGCCATTGCACACAGCAGCCTTTCCCCATGGAACTACCAGCTTTGGGAGCTGATTGCATCCACTGTATTGCATCCAGCCATCCCGACAAAATATTCAATTTTTCTGCAGCAGGTGATTCACATCATCGTGGTGTAATGCCACCCCGCCTTTTTTTGCACATGAGCAATTGCATTATAATGCTGCTATGTTGTCATGAATGTCACCAAGTGTCACCATTGTCATGTAGCCATTTGATTAGTCATTGGGATTGCCACCATGTGGTAGGTGGTCTTGGGGTCTTTACATTTTAAAAAACCAGCTTGCCAGGATTTGACGCCGTTTTACCAATTGGTTCAGAAACTGGAGGTTCATCATTGCACTTTCCACAACTGAATCCAATGGTTATGGAAGAAAACAGAGCCCTCAGCATGCACAATGTGCTTCTCTCCATGGTCAACCTGTTCCTGCTGTGCCTGAGATCTTCTCTGAATGCAAGCACAGTTTATTTGCACCAGCTCAAGAGAAGGAGAAAACTCCGCTGTGCCTGCTGTTCCTCCAGAGTTGCCAAGCGGGTTTCTGGGCTTTCTAACATCCTTTGGAACACCAACCGTGCCAGGCAAAAATGGCAGACCCATTGCAGGCTTTGCATTTTTCATGTCGGCACTGGGTCTTCCCAAGGAGCAAAGAATGCTGGGAGAACTTCATTCTCGGCACGTGGCACAATGAGCAGTGTGTGTACAATTTCCCTATGACCAGCCAAATGTTTGTGTAGGTTGTATCTGCCCTGAGTGGAAGGCTGCAATGTCAGAAAACCAAGATGTGTATCACCATGAAGAAGCAAGTTGTAGTGGCTGTTTGGTATCTTGCCAATGCTAACTACTACCACAAAGTTCAGAAGCAGTTTGGCTTGGGACTATCCATGGTCGGGGAAATTGAGGTGTGTTTCACCATGGAGATTGAGTTGCTCAAGAAGACAGTGTGCCTGGACAATGGAACCCAGTGATTTTAATTTTAAAACACCTTCCCAGGAGGAAAGGTGGTTGGCTGGCTTGAGGGGGGCAGAGTAAAGGTAGAGTGGGAAGGCTCCTGCTTTGGGGAAGGGGCAAGAAACTGCGCATTTAATATTTTTCTGCTTTTTACACTTGTCGAAATGAGTGGGGAACCAAGCAAACAACAACAGGACCTACTTTTCCAGTTCTGAATGGGAGGAAAGATACTGTTTGTAGATGCGAAAGGCAAATCTCTGTGTTTGTTGGTCTCTTTGGCTGTTGCAAACACCCAAAAGCACAACGTTGAAAGACACTTTGAGACACAACTTTGAGACACCTTGTCAAAGAACTAGCCACTTTATTCTGAGATTTGTAAAAAGAAAACCTCTGAACTGAAATCACAATTGGCCTTGCAACAGTGTCATGAGTCAGCCTGCAGAGAGTCAGCCTGCAGAGACCTCCTCTGATGAAGAGGAGGTAGAGGCCAGAATAGAGGATCAGCCAAAGTCAGGAGATGACTCACCATGTCTGCAGCCTGCCAACTCAAGGACTCCAGTTGGACCTGACACCTTGCAACATGCAGTGTCTGCAGAGGCCTCGCCAGGGCCACTGGAGCAGAGAAGAAAACAGGTCCGTCTGGCAATGCAGCAGAGACGGCAGAGTGCTAGGCTGAAGGCTTTACAGAGGAACCTCCCCAGTAGCAGTGATGAGGAAGAGCAGGGCTGAAGCACCACCTGTGAACTCAGCCTCATCAGCATCAGCTGGCTGCTACAGCAGCAGGGGAAGGGATTTAAGCCATCAGTTAGGCTTGGCTGTTGTGCAAGCAACTTGTCACCAACCTCCTTGAGTACCTGCCTTGTTTCCCTGCTATCCATTGGATTCCTGGTATCCTGACTTCTTGGACTGGCTCTGACTAACGCTTTGGACTTCCCTTGCCTGTATTGATATCTCGGACTCTGCCTTCACTGTGAATGACCTTGGACTGTTCTCCAGACTACGCTTACAGCCCTCGCTCCTCGCCTGTACCACGACAAACAGTCACTGTTCTTCAAGCCTGGGGTGCAACGCAAAAACACCACCATTTCATCTTTTATAGCTGCAAACTTGCTTGCAAAAAAACAAAAAAAGACAGACGACCATTTGGATACCTGCCTGTGAGGTGCCATATATTATACCCCTAATTATTGAAAACTTGCAGATGACATGCAGTGTCAAACCTCGCACTAGTCTGGTGAGTTGTGTTTTATACGTTGAGCCTCCTAATAATTTGTGATTTCTGTGTGCCATAAAGAGCAGAGAGCCTAAATCTGAATATATTCTCTTTCTACCCTTATTTTATAGTAGTCTACCAAAGAAAGAATGAAGGTAACAGCTTGCTACAAACCAGCCCTCTTGTTTCTGATAAAAGTGAAGAAACTGACGTGACTCTCTTGCTTGGTACACTGTCTTAACAACACTGTCTACATCACATTATTTTAGATTGTCGTTTACATGAAGAACCCCGTAAAAAAATTATATTACCCTTAGTCAGCAAATGGATGGCCCCTTATAGATCATCCACTTGCCAATTCTTGCTGAACGACATTACAACTGATGTTACAGTGAAGGTGGTGGAGTTTTTGGCAGAAGTTGTTAAGGTTAAGATTCAAACTCAATTTTAATCTAGATATGTATTATCTGTTATCTCTGACCTTGTGACTATCAATATTATTATGCCAATAAAGGTTATCTGATTCTGATTCACTGTTTAATTGTGTATATTTTTTATATTTAAATTGTTCCATACTTGTGATTTGCTTTGCTCATAGAGAGAAGATAAGATGTAAATATCTGAAATAAAATGTTAAAAGTAAGTGTGTGGTTTTATGGTAGGCCCCGCCTCTTCTGGCAGCCATTTTGTATTTGGCTCTGCCTCTTCCAGTAGCCATTTTATGGTTGGTACCACCTCTTCTGGTAGCCATTTTGTGTTTGCACCCACCTCCCTGTGTCACAATCCCAAAAGAGTCCACGGGCTCAAAAAGGTTGGGGAGCCTTGTCCTAGGAAGTTACAAGAAGAACATAATGCCAATTTAAGCAAGTGCATTATCTGTAAGGCTGAAAACAATTACAAAATGACTACAAATTGAAATGGAAGAAATATTGATCTTGGAAGCAGCGTATATTAGAAATGATATCACAAAAGACTCATACTTGGCAGTCACCAAATTTGTGTGCCATGTAAATCATTGCTATAAATATGCACTGGGAGGAATTTTAAAGAAGCGTAACATGTGCTCAGAAGAAGTGACCATCAGTCTACTAGTAGACACTCTTCTGAAGTAGAGACACTGTGAAGAATCTATTTTTACATGCAACCAAGATCACCTCCATTTTCATATCAGTAATATCCAGCCAGCAAAGCTATAACAAAATTAGAGATGACTTCTGCATTTATGGAAGACAAAGGGATTCCAAATATCTTGCTGTTGCTCTTCTTCTCCAAGCTGAGGTCTTCTCATTAGTTGTAGATCTGGAATCAGAATCCTGAGCGTTTGGAACAGGTGCCCTGTATCACAATGTATACCTGGAAATGTCCCTGAAAAATAAGCGACCGCTCTTGAGGATTCTGTTGGCCATAAAATACCCCAAGGATTCAGCTTTCAAGAAAGCAAATGAAGTTGTGTTGCCTGTGTTGAAAGATGGTTATGGTTTCACACTTTTTGAAGTAAGTGATCTCAATTATTTGACAGGTGGTGACATAATCAGGAATAATGAAGTGAAGACACATTTACAGAAGTGCCATGGAGGTGGACTAAGTTTCAGACTGCAAAAAACGAGCCTGTAATGATGTTTGCTGCTGAGGTAACACCAGATTTAATTAGTAAACAAGTTTGAAAAGTATGTCCATACGTATCTGCCATCAAGTTGAAAAGTGGTTATCTTTAAAACAGCAATGGACATACAAGGATCCCTTAAGTAAATAGATTTTGGATCAGGAGTTACTCTGTGATTCTGAAGAACTGAAGTCAGTGTGATCAGATTCTGAAGAACTTTTTACAAAAGTCTCTACCACTTTCCCTTTTTCATTATATCACCATGAGGGAAGGGGATAGAGACTTGCTTTTTTTTTTAACGAAAGCTGGAAATTCAGAGAACCTGTTGAGACTATTGCTTTAATGCTCCATTGATATAATGATATTATATCACCGTTAAAAAAAAAAAACTGACCAGAAAGCGATGTGACTATGAAACTGACCAGATCGCAGGAAAGATAGTGAAAAAGGGCATGTGCCATCTACTTCTGGTCAGTTTCATTGTCACATCACTTTCTGGTCAGTTTCATAGCAGCCAGGCTGACCAGAAGAGCCTTGCTGAACACAAGCAGATTCCTCTGCATATCTTGCATTATTTTAAAATGTTTTTTAAAAGGAGCGAGGAAGCCCCAGGTGGAGGGAAGAAGAAAGGCATGGGGGGGGGGGAATCAATTGAGGAGGTTTGGTGTGGATGGGCCTCAATGGGCAGTGGAAAAAAACCTGAACAGGGCATTTCTGCATGTTGAGTGAAGCCGACTCAGAATTGGCTTGAGAAAAAAACACACATGGTAAACGTGCTTGTAAAAAAGCTGGAGAAAAGCTGAGGGGAAATGGAAGGTTCTTCTTTAGGTGCAAAACACATGCAGAAAAGGGAGGAAAAAGTCAAGGTGTTTAGGGCCAAAACTGACCAAAACCACACATGTGGAATAGGCTAATGATGTGGTAAACAGGAATAAGAAAACTATGTCCCTCCGAATAGAAAGAGGAGACAAACTTTACCTTTGGACAGCAACAATCCCATCAGCAGAAAAAACCGGTGAAGACAGGACTCACACCCACATCGCATGCATGGTAAAGCATTCCCCCAATTATATAGCCAATTGAACCCCAAGATAAAAGAGACATCACAGGCACCTGAAATCCCCTGCTAGCCCTGGGCCTGAAACCAGCCATGTATATATATACCACGGTACGAAAGTCTGTAGGAAAAGGCACAGAGCTTTTGAACAGCACAGGTTTAACATGTCTGGGAGGAGTCCCACATAAAAGTACAGTCAGCGTTTTGCCCTATCAAATCCAGTCACTGGGGATGGGCTGCTTACTCTAAATGGCTGCCCTACATTCCATTTGTTTGTCTTCACACCTACCCATCATCTTCACACTGTCTTCACACCCCTGGATTCACGAACTTAATTACCACAGCCCCAAGCTAATCACCCCAGCAACCACTGTCTTCTAACTCCTCTCTCTGTTATGTAGCCTGTATGATTTATCACATAAGCTGTGATATGGGAGAATGCAAACCCTGAGAAGCATGCCATTCCATGTTATTGGAGTATCATCATCTTCATCTTCATCTTCATCATCATCATTATTATTATTTGCATTTATAGCCTGCCCTCATTCCCAGCAAGCTGGGCTCAGTACAACTGTCCAGACAGAGGAGGACTTTCTCATCCCCTTCTCAGTGAAGAAGATACCATCATGAAGATAGTTGAAGCTGTTGTTGAGCAGAAGGTGGAGGTCCCATTAATACAGAGAAACAGCTGTGAAACAATCCTAATGTATATTGAACAGCATCAGGAATGGTGTTCTGAAAGTGAGTCAGATGATTGGGGGGTTGCCAACTTTCTTGTTCTAGCAAGGCCCATGTACCTTTGAAAGCTGCACTGACAGACAGGAGAATAAGAGATTAAGGTTTCCCTGCCACTGCATGCCCATGTTCAATATGGCTTTGCTGGTCAAACAAGTGTCAGGAGCCAGGTTAGAGAAAGAGAGCTGGTAATCCTGCAGCAGAGCAACTAGATGTGCAAACATCACTGCAGCTGTGGTGCATGTAGTAGGGCTCATCTTGTGATCAGCACTACACTTTGATTAGGCTTCGTCTTTGCCCCTGCCCTGTTGCAGGACTGCCTGCCGGGAAAGTGCCAAGAAGACACATGGACTCTAAGGAGTAACGTTTAAGACAGCACGTGGGCATGAAATGAGTGCATTGGCATACTGTCTGCAGTTTGTGCTGCTCCATGGAGAGAGGCTCTGACCTTTCAAGGCAAAATGGCACATGAATATTTGGATAGCAGTAGCAATGGTTGGAGTTAAGTAGCTGGTACTTACTGATGCAATGGTAGCAGAGAAGCAGGATTTCTTTGCTGCTGTCACTGCTGCTTCATAGGGCCGGATTTAGGTTTGATGAGGCCCTAGGGTATTGAGGGTAATGGGGCCCTTTATATGTCCAGCTGTCTTTTGTCAACAACAAATTGTCGCTGTTTTTTGTGTTGAATATATGCTATATGGTAATTTATCAACCTAATAGGTATCTAAAGCCATTTGCACATAACAAAATATGTATTTTATCAAAGTAATTGTTTAACTGAAATACAATTAAGAAGTATATTTCCTTTAAATTTTGGGGGGGCCTCCAAGAGAGTGGGGCCCTAAGCTATAGCTTGTTTAGCTTATACGTAAATCCGGCATTGATATGTCTTCCAGTGAGCTCTATAGCACATGCTTGTCAGATTTAGTTTGGGTTTTCCACCAACAGCTTTCTAGATGTCTCTCAGCCCTCTTCAAGGCACCTAACTCCATAGTAAACCAAGATGCAGGATTAAGCCTCAAGGGTGGGAGAGGTCAATGGGGGGATGTCAATAGCTTCCAGGAACCTCTCATTCCAGGTTCTCACTGCAGTCTCAACAGAGCTGTCAAGCGGGATCTTAAAATCCCACAAGGCATTCCAAAAAAACAGTCAGGTTCATAAATCTCCACATTCCCCCTGATTCTCCATCCCTGCCGAGCATCAGTGCCACATTCAGCCATGCCTTGAAGAGATAATGGTCAGGCTGCGGCACAGGCTGAACTTCCAGCCCCCAAACCAGACCTCCTTCCAAAGATTCAAAAAAAAAATTAAGGGTGTTTCTAAATAATGGGAGCCACCCATTATTTAGAGAAAGTTTGGCACACCTCTCCCAATGCAATGAATGGGATTTAAGTACATAATTAGACACGCATGTCCTATTAAACAAGCCTAGTTTTCTCTGGGTTGTGTCCGGGATAAGGATGTGAGTCAAGCAAAGGGCAAAAATTAAGGAAGCTTACAGGGTTTGGCAAGGAATTGTGAGGATAGAGCAGGGTGGTTGTTAATTAGTAGCTTAGCCTACGTACACGTACAATGCAGTTCTTTCAGAGGGTAGCCATGTTGGTCTGCAGTAGAACATTTAGATCTGAGTCCAGTAGGACCTTAGAGACCAACAAGAGTTTCAGGGTATAAGCCTTCGAGAGTCAAAGCTCCCTTCATCAGACAGTCTAGAGCCCATATCCAGCCGGTGCGTCGTCAGCTGCACTGGCTCCAGGTGGATTACCGAATCAGGATCAAGGTTTTGGTGTTAACCTTCAAAGCCCTAAATGGTCTGGGACCCATTGCATCTGCGGGACCGTCTCTCCCAATATACCCCTCAGGGTGCTTTGCTGGTTCAAACTGATTGGAGATCCCTGACCTGAAAACTGTCCGGATGTCCTCAACCAGAACCAGGGCTTTTTTGGCCCTAGTTCCAGCCTGGTGGAGCTCTCTATCTAATGAGACCCGGGCCCTGCAAGATTTAACTCAGTTGCGCAGGGCCTGTAAGACAGAGATGTTCCGGCAGGCCTATGGTTGAAGATAGCGATGGGAGCTCACAAACAACCGGCCTCTCTTCCCCTTGTTTTCTTTTCCATTTTCTTTTTTCTTTCCCTTTTACCTGGGTTAATCCTCTTATATTTTCTTTTTCTTATTGTTCCTTTCCCCCTTCCTTACTTCCCCTGTATGATGCCCTACTGTTATGTTTTCTCCATCTCCATCCTCCCTCCCCCCGCCCCAGGATTGCGAACATGGAGGCATGAGCACCTTTAGATAGTTTTTAGGTGCCATTAGGATGGGATGCAATTATTGTATTTTAAATCAATTATTCTGTATTATATTTGTATTTTATATAAAGGGTGATCACGCTGTATTTCTACATGTTGTTAGCCCCACTGAGCCCGCTTTGCTGGGGAGGACGGGATATAGATAAAATTTGTTATTGTTATTACTGCATGGCATGGACAATGGTGGGGAGGGGCGGCCTTGGACTGTCTCCACATCAAAACATCACTGGCCTTAGCTGTGGAAGCCAACACAAGGACAGAGTCCCATGCTGCGCCCCTTCCTAATGGGTTATGGGGTGTTGTGGCAGAGGTTTATCTAGGGCTGGGGGCCCAGTGATTGGTACACACACATGAACACATGAAGCTGCCTTACACGGAATCAGACCCTCGGTCCATCAAAGTCAGTGTTGTCTACTCAGACCGGCAGCGGCTCTCCAGGGTCTCAAGCTGAGATCTGGTAGGGTTGCTAGGTCCCTCTTTGCCACCGGTGGGAGGTTTTGGGGTGGAGCCTGAGGAGGGTGGGGTTTGGGAGGGGAGGGACTTCAATGCCATAGAGTCCAATGGCCAAAGTGGCCATTTTCTCCAGGTGAACTGATCTCTATCATCTGGAGATCAGTTGTAATAGCAAGGTATTACCAGCTAGTACCTGGAGGTTGGCAACCCTAGTGATTAGGTGCTGAGGAGGGGGTTTGGCTGCCACTGGGGAGGGAGGTGATTGGGGGCTGTTGTAGTTGGCATCCTGTGCTCCAACAAGTAGGTGATGTGAAAAACCTCTGCCTGAGACCCTGGAGAGCTGCTGCCATCTGAGTAGACAATACTGACTTTGATGGACCAAGGGTCTGATTCAGTATAAGGCAGCTTCATGTGTGTTCACCGGACCTTGTGTGTGGGGACGCACCAGTAGGGTGGCAGGATTTTCCATGTGCAAGTGCCATTATGGGTTACACCATCTTTTTTGATGGTGTAACTTTCCCCTGCTGTTGGGGGGCATTCCCGGCCTGGAATGGCCTAGGAATCCAACTAACTCCCACCATGCCCCTGGGCCTGCCCACTTCTATGCAAGTGCAGGAGCCCTTGTCACTGGCCTGCCAACAGCCAGCCATGGAAGGATTGCACCGGCAGACAGGACTAGTGTAGTGGCAAAAGCATATCTGTGAGATATGCCAATGTAGCAGCTAGTTGGCTCTATGAACACATCCCCACCCTTAGGACTGCACTACAACTCTTTCTCAGGGCAGTTGAATCTGAATTCTCAAAACACAAGAGGAACAAAAGATATAAACACAAAATTCAGATGCCAATGTCCTTGTTTCCCCCCCCCAGATTTTTTTTGCTGCAGTTTGATCCTTTTTGTTGTTTCAGATCATTAGCAGCTCATGAAGACAACAGCTCTTCCCTGTTATTTGCCTCCTGCACCCAGCAGTACACTGCTTCTGAACATGGAGGTACCATTCAACCAAGGTCAATAGCCATTCATAACATATTCTCCATGAATTTGTCTGCAGCACCTGGCACTCAGAAGTACAGTATCTCTAAACATGGAAGACCTATTTAGTCACAACACATTTATCCAATTATTTTGTCTAATCCTTGATTAAAGTAGACATCTAAACTAGTGGCTATCAGCAATTAATTCCATGAGTTAATTATGTTTTGTGTAAAGATGTACTCCAGACCACACTTTCTAAAAATCACACACTTTGACATAATCTATAAATATTGTAATTTATTTGGTTCTTGTAGGTTATCTGGGCTGTGTAACCGTGGTCTTGGTATTTTCTTTCCTGACGTTTCGCCAGCAGCTGTGGCAGGCATCTTCAGAGGAGTAACACTGAAGGACAGTGTCTCTCAGTGTCAAGTGTTTAGGAAGAGTAATATATAGTCAGAAGGGGATTGGGTTTGAGCTGAGTCATTGTCCTGCAAAGTATTAAATGTAATGTGCAAATCATTGTCCTGTAAGAATCAAGATAATGTGCTAATGAGGGTGTGGTATGTTAATGTGGAACCATTGTATCCTGAAGTGATCTGTTAACATGTGGAATCCAAGGCTAATCCGCATGGCTATTGTGGACTGTTGTCATTTCTCTGTGTAAACTAGTTTTCAAGTCATTCTGTACATTGAAAAAGAGCAGAACTATGATCCTTAAACCACCTTTAACCTTTCTCAGTTCCAAACTATGACCTGCTTCTACATCCCTATCTTTTAACAAATACATAGTTCATGAAAGGACATTCCTTTTTATGCCATAGCAACTTAATTTTTCAAGGTCCTTTGATGAAAACCTGTGTCAAAAGGTCTTTGAATATTTGTGTGTTATATTGATTGGATCTTCCTTTAGCGACATGCATTTTGAAAAAACACACACAGAGAGATTTGTTATTCGTGGTCTTTGTTTAAAAAGACCATGTTGACCTTTCTCTAATATAATGTTTATCTATGTATTTAGTTAACTTGTCCTTGACTTCAACTGTTGGTTGCCTGGTACTGAAGACAGTGGCTTCAGAATCACTGGCATTAATTGAGGTACTTTCTTTTTGCCAGTGGTGTGATAGATGAAAGTGTTTAGATAGCTGGCTCAGTTTTGGCTCATTAATTTTAATCCTTGTGTTCCTAGGGAACTTTTAGATTAATAACTTAGTTATAGGGATTTATTACAGTTTGAGCTATCAGTCTGATCTAAACCTCTTGTACAACCATTTAGTATGTGCTAATTTTTTAGATTCATCACCTCAGGAAGAAAATTCAGCAAGAAGTACCATTTCAATACTTCCTTTTGTGAATAATGAATCTCAAGGTATGTAAGGTATGCCAAGGAAAAGGAGAATCTGAGCAATCAAGAAAGTCCCTTCCAGAAGCTGAGCCTGGTTTTGGCTGGGGAGGGAGGGCTAGAAATATAATAAATAAATATAATAAATAAGTGGCTGGGAAATAACAGCAACTGATCCAACACAGCTACCTAGCAGGTTCCAGAATAATCTCTGACATTTGTGTATATTTTAGCTATCCCTAATCACTTTTTCTTAGTATATTCATACTGAATAAGAGTGTCTGAGTATGGTAGTTGAATTGCCTTTGTGTGAGCCTTATGCTGACAAGTAATTTGTCAATGTTTTTTGGTGGTGGCAATTCATCTTTGCAGTGCCTTCCTCCTTTAGGCATGCTTGGTGCCTACCTTAATCTTTTTAGGTGCCACGTCAAAATGTTTCTGTTTACCCAGGCTTTTAACTAAGGGGTCCCATAATTTTAGCTATCATGTGTTCAGCTCCTAGCCTACAGAACGTTTTGTCAACATAATTTTAGATGGCTCTGTTTCTAATGCTTTTGTGTTCTGTCTTGCTTTTATAGGATATTTTTAATTGGTAATGTTTTTATTGATATTGATTTTGTTTGGGTTTTTGTGCATGTTCTTATTGATTTTATTGTTTGTAATGTTATAATGATGAGGCACTTAGAGCAGGTCTGGAGAAGAGGTATGCAAATTTTCTAAATAAATAAATCAAATGCTTGGCAGGCCATTTGAACGTGGCTACCTGGATTCTCATCTCTGCATTGTATGTTCTTCATGCATTAGTCTTCTGATTCTTCCATCTTGACGTCCAATGGTAATTTCTTCAGGTTGCATGGAGTTTGCTTTGGAACAATAGCTGGCACGTGGCATGCGATTTGTGGACTGGTTTATAGCACAAACACCCTGGCTACTTTTGAAAAACAAAATAGTAAACAACGACAAAAAAAACAAGAAGAATTTTTTAAAAACTCCATACACATTAAATTGTGGGGGGTTGAAACAACATATTTAGGGCAGTGATTTTTATATTCTAAACATTTAGGGCTCCGTGCATACATCCACTGAGTTTTAAAATATGCAGATTGTCTGATCTCAGTGAAGAGGTTGTGTCATGTTTGCTTTGTTCTGTACAGATCACATTGATGTGCCTGGTAAATAATAAATATGGTCTCAAGTCACACAGTTTACAGTTGTATTTGATCTCTCTTGCCAAAGTGTGGGGCTCATAATGAATGAACAATATTTTCATACTGTACTGTCACTAATGTTTCATGAGATTTGGAAATTCTAGGCTGTTTTATTTTATCTTATTTTGGGGGGTTTTGTGTCTCGGTTTTGTGACCGGAGCTGAGTTGGTCAGTTTCCAGTTGTTTCAGTTGTTACGGACAGTTAAGTACATAAATTACAAAGTACAAATACAGAATTGAAATAACACAAAAACCAAAGTAATTAATTCGTGTTTTGGGGACTTGAAACCCGTTCTCTGCTTCTTATCTTCTTAATCAGCTCTTCGGTTGGCTTTAAATTTCATTGTCCTGTTTATTTTTCTTTCATTGATTCTTATTTTGATCTTTCCACCTCATCCTCTTCTCTTCTCCTCAAGCCTCAGATAATACTCCAAAGCTTCTGGCCTTTGCATTTTGTCCAGACGATGCTACAACCATTCTTGGAAGTGTCCCTAGCTGCTTACAAGGAAAGGGTGGGGATCCAAACTTTAAAAATTTACCCTAAATATTTACCCTATATATTTTAAAGAGCAAGCAACCATTGATATTTGTAATGGGTAAAAAGCATACAGTTGCTGCTTTTGGCATTGCCCCAACCCATACTTATCAAGTGGCATTTTAGAGTGAATAAAATAGTCCTTTGGCCCATTTGTGGGGTGCTTAAAAGAAAGGACTGAAGTTTTTCACACATTTCTCAGTGCTACATTTTCAGTTTTGCCGATTCTCTGTTCTTGAATGTTTCCCTTATCTTGCTTCTCTCTCTCTCCCTCCCTCCCTCTCCCCCTCCAGTGTTTTCTTTTGAAGATATCACAGAAACACAACACAATTTGGGACATTATAAATTTTTTAAGACTCTTCACTCTGCATATTGAAAACATGCTTATGTGTGTTCCTCAGAGATCCTGACTGTAGCCCAAAAAGATTCAGCAGCTCTCATGTTCGCCTGTTTCTTTCTCACACTCCCTACAGAAACATCTGCATGTACACATCTGGAAGAGACATAGTGCTGTGTTACCGAGAATATTCAGCACACTGCAATGAGGGCTGACAAGTAGAAGCCTTCCTAGATTGCCCCCCAGGATGAGCTAAGACTTGGCTGTCAGTTACACTTCCTATGCCAGGATTTCCAAGCAATATTTATTTTGACCAGGCATTTTAAACCTTTTTGTCTGGCATGAGACAGTCTGCCAGAAATTACTATTTTTCTCCTCTGCATCATTAGCAAGGCAGCATTCCAGCCGTGAAGGGTCACTCACTTGGTACTTAAGTACTTTTAAAGATGTTTCCTTTTCCTTGCTAAGAGATAATTTGAACAGAAACTGTCAAGAGACTTTCTTTCAGTTGTTCCTTCAAAAACAAAAACAAACCCAGCCTTTATTGACCATAGCTTGACTCAGAGTGGCTCTCCCAAACTTTGTGCAATCAATGGCCACTTGAGCAGTTATCTGAAAATGTAGTACTGTTAAAATCTGTGGGATAGAGTGGTTCGTCTTCCTCATATTCTGGATATACCGCAATAGTTTGAACTGTATATGGCAATAAAAAAATGTTTTTAGAATATATATATATTGGCTGTATAGGAACTGTAAAAGTTAAAACATTGCATGAATGGGGATCACCAGCAATTTCCAGACATTTCTTATTAAGACTTGTCTCCGCTACAGAATTAGCATGTATTCAATATAGCTCAAGGCTATACGTTGTGTCCACCTCAATATGACTTTCCCATACTTCCTTCAGCCTCCAAGGTTGAGCTCAGCATAGAAGGTACATTATCACAAAGTTAAACACTGTGTTTATGAGCTGTCCAGAATCTTTGGAGAATCCAAGTAATTTGCAGTATGAGCGTATGCTTGTTTACTCAGAAGTAAATCATATTGAGTTCAATTAGACTTACTCCTGGGTTAGTCTAAAAGCTTAGAATTGGAAAGATTTCCACAGCATCTTGTCAAATTCTTAGCCACGAGTCAGAATACTGTTGTGTTCTTAATACAGCACTGGCAGAAGCCTGCCTATTAAGTCTTTTGAAACCAGGACTTAATCTGATTGTTCTGATGCACAACCTACGTATACTCTGGGCAAGAGGCTACTGTTAGGACAGAATATGTGGGGAAATAATAGTTTCCAATTGGCAAAGGTGTCAGACAAGGATGTATTTTATCTCCCTAGCTGTTCAATCTGTATGCAGAACACATCATAAGGAGAGCTGGATTAGATTTAGATGGAGGAGTAAAAATTGGTGGAAGGAAGGGTGTGTTGTGATATGGGAAAGATGGACCCACAGCTGAACTATGCACCTACTCACATCCAAGATAAGCTGAGAAGTAAGCTTATTTTCGGGATAAAACAGGGTTTGGAAAACCCAGGGAACTCGTGGAATGGAAGCAAGCTGAGTCCAGAGGGAGAGGGACATCATGCATAATCCCTGCAGATAATCGGGAAATTAATGGGAGAATCACAAGACGAACCAGCCATGCATAACTGACCTCTGTTAGAGGGACAGGACATTTTTCTCCAAGCCACTTTATAAGCCTCTCTTCCAAATGGCTTTTGTGAGGTTTGGAACTGTGGTACTGAATATTACGTAAATGGCAGGCAGGTGATGGTTGTACGAGTTAGCTTGTTTGTGGGGATTGCACTGTAATTGGCAACTGTAATTAATTCCCTCAGGTTTTGTGTGAGGAAAGGGCTAACATGAAACTCATACAGCTTTCTTGGCTAGTCTGTATGCAGGGAAGGCATAGCTTAGTGGCTGGCTGCTATTTCCAGAGTGCCTGAAGATTCCCGGAGAAACTTTCCTGTCCTTATATTTCTGGTGGCCAATGGTAAGTTGATGATATGGGGAGGCTTTGCTATTAGTTTGGCACTCTAGGGCAGGTTAGGATAGCAGCTGAGTCTGTGCAGGTCAGCCCAGTCTTGCACTTATTGCAACTCACCATAGAGAACTCACTATCAGGAGCAGTCTTAGACAATAGGCCACAGGGGCAACTGCCAAGGGCCCCATGCTCGGGGGCAGGCAACAACCCACAGCTCCACCGACAGAAGGTGGGAAAGAAGACGGCAGGCTCCCACCACTTGCACCTGTCCAGGGCTTGGGCCGCTCACTGACAGTGACAGCCTCTTGCACCTGTCCTGTCCAGGGTTCAGGCAGCCGGCTCCTTCCACCTGAGGCTTCTGCAGCCTGCTTCCAAAGATGGCTCCCACCTGCCTCATCCAGGGCAATGGCTGCCCTTTGCTTGGCCCCAGTGGGGAGCAGCAGCAGGGGCTGACAGTGATTCTGGGATCCCATCCTGGACTTTTGTCCAGAATCACTAAAACCTCCCCTGCTCACTGTCAACCTTCATCTACATCTGTCAAAAGGAATAACAGTGATTTACTCTGCAGGGTTCTTGTGATGACAAAGTAGATAGTGAAACATTTGGCATGTTTACATCCAGTTGTAAAGATGCATGCTGAGAAGAGGCAGTTCTGCCGAATATGGTGCTACATCTGTAGAAAACATGAAAAATTATGTACTTACGACTTGAAATACCTGTGTACATGTGTTTGGGAATCTGACACAATCAGTGTTCCTAAATCGATGTACATGCCTATATGATGCAACAAACATATATATTTGCTGCAGTAAACTCCAGTGTAATACAGGCATTTCCCACAGCATTCATAATCTGTACAGTTATCTTAAGTCTCATTGAAAGAGTGAAGTGAGCTCTACTTTGCAAGGTATGAGTGAGGCAGTTTTACGTGATAATTGGTGGCATAAGCAGAAGGATGTGCAGAATGGCAACGGGAGATATGTTTGGAATTTGCTGAAGTAGGACATAATGAACAGAATATATGCCTAGATGCCTTGATCTCCATCTTGCTGAGGTTTGCATTTGACTGCTTTATTTGTTCTGTAAAGGTAGAACCTCAGCTCTAAGGGATTTTTGGCTCATGAATGCAGATTCCCCCCCGCCCCAGTTCTGTTTTTGTGCCCTGTGCTCAGCACAACCACAGCCACTAAATTAAGCCCCTTAAGCAATAATTCTTTATCCACAGTAACAGGTTGAGTAACATAAAGAGAATAACAAATAGAAATTAACATAATGTCACTGTGTCTTGGCCATAAAGACTCAGTAACTGGAGACACTTCATCTGGTTCACCATTTCTTCCAAAAGATTAAAATTGATTTGCATAGGGCTTTGGCAATTATTGTTATAATGTAAAACTACACTGGAGGTAGGGTTGCCAGGTCCCTCTTTGCCACCAGTGGGAGGTTTTTGGGGCAGAGCCTGAGGAGGGTGGGGTTTGGGCAGGGGAGGGACTTCAATGCCATAGAGTCCAATTGCCAAAGCGGCCATTTTTCTCCAGGTGAATTGTTCTCTATCGGCTGGAGATCAGTTGTAATTGCAAGAGATCTCAAGCTAGTACCTGGTGGTTTAATAGAAGGAAGCACCTACACTAACTAGTCACATTGTGCAAAGGAATAGTAACAAGCTCTTGCAATATATGCAAAATAGTGATGTTATTCAAAAAGTGCAAAAACATGCAAAGTTACAATGATATGACGAACTCACACTTATATACATAAGTCTTCCATTTCTCACACTTATATACATAAGTCACACATACACATAAGTTCTCAAGCAGCCTACTGGGCGCAGAGAAGAATGAGACTGGATAAACTGTGAAATATTACTGCCTGGGACTGAATAAGCTGTGAAAAATTACTGCTGGATGAAGACAAGTGTATGAGTGAGGCTCTTGGCTGAAGAAGCTGTCGTGTAACAGCAAAAGCGTTGATTTCATCTGGAAGGACGCTCCCGATCCGTTTCAGCCTCCACAGCACTTCAAAATTTCTACCTGCAAAAAGAACAAATTTTAGGAGAAATAAGTTTTTGTACTTACCTTGTAAAGCTTGTGCCTATCAAGATTGACTTCCTTTTGGAAGACTTATGTATATAAGTGTGAGTTCACCATATCATTGTAACTTTGCATGTTTTTGCACTTTTTGAATAACATCACTATTTTGCATATATTGCAAGAGCTTAGTACCTGGTGGTTGGCAACCCTACTGCTGGGTGACCTTGGGTCAGTCACAGTTCTCGCAGAACTCTCTCAACCCCACCTACCTCACAAGGTGCCTGTTGTGGGGAGAAGAAGGGATTGTAATTGTAAGCCACTTTGAGACTCCTTAAGGTAGAGAAAAGTGCTTCTTCCAAACACAGCTATCAGTCTAACCCTACTATAGTCAGCGGGCTTGGAAGGTTTTAATTATGTTTAGGATTGCACAGTTAGAGAGTAACAGCTTTTAAATTATAGCATAAGCTTTCATAAACTATAGCCCACTTTGTCAGATTCATATAGCAGGTCTTTACTAGGCAGACATATCTATATGAAGTTTTCAAAAAATTATAATCAGCTGAGGCCAAGGGGTCATGAAATTCTGGAAGTAGAGGTGTGATAGAATTATGTAAAATGCAAATGTAATCAAGAACACTATCTGATTACATTTTAACTTTACATAATTAAGTTACACCCTGCACTTCCTGCATTTCATGGCTTTTTGATCCTGCTGAATACAACTGTTTTCCTTCATAACCTCAGAAAGACGGGTAGTTAGATATGACTGCCGAATGAGGACCCACAATGTTCTTTGGTTCATGTGGGCTCTAATCCAGACAATTATGCTAGAATGAAACCTAGCTAGTCTTTAAGGTTCCTCAAGATACCTGTTTATTTTTGCTGCAACAGACTAAGGCTACTTCCGTATGGGGGTGTAAAAACATGTCCCTACTATGGAGGCAGCAGCAAGCAGCATGGGAACAGGCAGGAATGGCATCTAGAAGAAGAGTTGGTTTTTATATGCCGACTTTCTCTACCAGTTAAGGAAGATTCAAAGTGGCTTACAATCACCTTCCCTTCCCCTCCCCACAACAGACACCCTGTGAGGTAGGTGGGGCTGAGAGAGCTCTAAGAGAGCTGTGACCAGCCCAAGGTCACCCAGTTGGTTTCATGTGTAGAAGTAGGGAAACAAATCCAGTTAACCAGAATAGCCTACCTACGCCATTCATGTGGAGGAGTGGGGAATCAAACCCAGTTCTCCAGATCAGAGTCCACTGCTCCAAACCACCGCTCTTATCCGCTACATGACCCATCCCCGCTCCTGCCACCATCTCCTCAATCCTGCCCTGTCCTTTTCCCACCATAGCATCCACAGGCACAGATCTGACAGAGATCACATCTGGTAACTCCTAATTCTTCCCTTTCCCTGTCTTGTCATTTGTCCATCTGTAGGGGAAAAAATCCTGTGTAGGAGCAGCCTAACACTGTTATCCTTATGGAATTATGACAGCAAGAAGCTATAAAAGTTCTTGATGAAGATCATATAAATTTAAAAGCATTCCAGTTTGCTTTTAGGGTGATGTGCTAGACCAGCCCAAGGCTCTTTAGCACCCTAGTCTAGGGTGCCCAAGCCACCACTCTGTCCTGCCTCAGGGAGGTGGGAAGACCATGCCTACTCTTCTTCTCCCATGCAGCGGAGCCAACCCTCCTTGCCATGATGCAGCAGTGAGGCAACCCCCCTCCTAGGGTTGCCAACCTCCAGGTACTAGCTGAAGATTTCCTGGTATTACAACTAGAAATCCGCTCACCTGGAGAAAATGGCCGCTTTGGCAATTGGACTCCATGGCATTGAGGCCCCTCCCCTCCCCAAACCATGCCCTCCTCAGGCTCCGCCCCAAAAACCTCCCACCGGTTGCAAAAAGGGACCTGGCAACCCTCTCCATCCAGCCTCCATCTTCCAGACCACAGGCTTCTTTTTCTTGAGACGGTTCTTCTTCTGCTGTCTCCTTCCATTATTTTCTGCTCTTTCAGCCACAAATAACTCCTACTGCACTACCATTAACTGGACAGTGTCTGGCTTTTTATTCATTCTAGAGAGAGCCCTTTAGCCATTTACGTTTAGCATGTCTCAGGTCACTAGCTCATCAGCTACAGATCAATGAGAGTGGTTAGATGGCCTGTTAATTGACAATTTGTGACCTATTTGGATTTCTATACACGAGAGAGACATATATGACTACTATGAACACAACATTCCTTTAATATCAGTAGCCATAAAGCACTTCCACTGATTGGCAGGTTGCCAATGGAGATCTACTTCTGGTCATTTTTGTAAGTAAATCACATTACTTTTACCTCAGAACTTTAACAAGCCAATTCTTGTTCTTAAACATTACCCTTTCCATTATAGAACCATAATTTAAAAAATTTACATACATTATGAAAGCTTTACACAGCATATTAAGGATGTTTTTCCACAGGTGCTTAAGCCAAAAAGATTAGCTACTACTGGTTTAACCTATAAACAAGGGGAAACCTGAAGGAACACAGAGGATGGAACAGGGCCCCATTCAACCTTCTTTCCAAGTTCCAGACGTTTTACAGCAGTACAGAATAGTGTGAAGATATCCAGAAGGCACCATGGCAAACACATTCTGGGGTGGAGGTTATAGCATTTTGACCCTGCTCTGTCATGCTCTCAGTTACTGGCAAAACATTCTAAAAGAACCATAATTCTGGCCTCTCCAGCCAATTGAGCCTTGACATAATAGAGTGTGTTTGTTGTACCCATGCTAACCACAGTGATCTAAATTGGGCATGCAGCTTTCACCTCACTTTTCTGTACAGGAATTCTGGTAAACACATACTGCAACTTTAGTGACTCTTAGTACAGTTAACCGCAAACCATTGTTGAAAATAAGTAAGTAAATGAGTGAGCAAGCAACAAAATGAGTTCCAGCAACATAGACTGAATCATATAAAGGAGACAAAATCTTACTAGAAGGGCAGTTGGACAGGTAACAAGGATTTGTATCTCTGTTAAGTGAGAGGTTTTCAGAGAAGCATGGATACGTTTATCAGAGATACTTTAACATTTAATGCGATGTGTTCTGAAGCAGAGGAATGAAATCCAGGGTCCTTCCTATTAGTGCTGCCATCAGGCCTGGAAAATAACGTCCTGTCCTTTGAAGCTTCTGTTAGGAAATGGACAGTTGAAGTTTCTGTAGCATGGAGGTAAATAACATCATCTGGTAAATAATATCCCATTAAGCCCCTGTTAAAGAGACAGAACATTTTCCTTCCAGGCCTCTTGGCAACTGTAGGACTCCTTGAGAAATTGTGGTAGTGGGGAGGCACATAAGCCCATATTTAGCTGTAGTCTCTGAATTTACAAAGAAATCAAAACAACCCTGTAAAATGTAGGAAGTTAGTCTATTTGTCCTGAGCTCAAGCCAGTTTAAGGAAGGACTTGCTTAGTATCAAAAGAGATAATAGCACATTCAGCACATTTGTGCACCTCATTCTAACCCAAGGTGTGTGTAGAATTTGAGTTCAAAGTAGGTCAGAAGGGCGCTCACCACTAGCCAAAAATTGTTTGTGCCAGCCCAGAGAGGACAGCCTCACACTGTGAGAACGCCAGTCTAGAGATAAGGTGGTTAAGATGGGGACATATTAGCAGGTGTCAAACATTTTAAAGGATGGCTGGCTATAACTAGGATTGCTAACAGGCCTGGAAAAAATGCCCCGTCCCTTTAATAGAAGCTTAATGTGTGGAAATAGACAGTTGAAACTTTTCATGACATGACATCACCTGGTAAAGAACATCCCATTAAGCCTCTGTTTAAGAGACAGAACATTATTCTCCAGGCCTGTTGGCAACCCTACGTGAAGAGCACACCACCAGTTTCAACTCACACAATAAGCATACGATTTACTAACAGCAGGAAGCAAGTACCAAGTGGTAATATTATGCAATACATTTACCCTTGTAATGTGTGTGTGTGTGTGTGTGTGTGTGTGTAAAATGCCATCAAGTAGCAGCTGACTTATTGCAACCCCATGGGCTTTTCAAGGCAAGAGACTAAAAGAGGTGGTTTGCCATTGTCTTCCTCTACATAGTGACCCTGGTATTCCTTGGTGGTCTCCCATCCAATTACTAACCAGGGCCAACCCTGGTTAGCTTCTGAGATCTGATGAGATCAGGCTAGCCTGGACCATCCAAGTCAGGTGAATTCAGTTCTTAGGTGTGCAGAGCCCAGTATGAATAAAGACAGTGGAACACGCGGAGAAGAAGTTTCAGCTTCCCCCATGCCATTTTCTTGAACTGAAATTATACCAAACAGGTTCTCTGGAGAGGTAACATAGTTGTTTTTTTAAAAAATAATTAAATTTGCTGCACAGGGGACTCCATATGTACTGATGGGCTACAGAAAGCTTTCCCCAACAGGGTAAAGAGTGGTCCCTCAGAGCTGTTTTGGGTCAGGAAAATAGGGCGAGCATAAGCACCTTCTCCTCTTACGTTGTGGTCCCAATCCAAATTGGGCTTCATGAGCCTGCAAACTGAGTTCCCAGGGGGAAACCCGCAAGCTAGGGTTGCCAGTCGTCAGGTGGGAACAGGAGATCTCCTGGAAACACAACTGATCTCTGGACACAAAGATCAGTTCCCCTGGAAAAAAATGGCTGCTTTGGAGAGTGGATTCCATGGCATTATACCTTGGTGTGCCCCCCCCCTCAAATCCCCACCAGCTGCACCCCAAATCTCCAGGAATTTCCCAACCTATAGTTGGACATCTAACTGACAGTCCTTCTTGTGAGGCCCTATAACTTTAAGTGGGTGGTGCTTAACGTGATATAGATGAGGAGTCGCCAACCTTTTTGAGCCTGCAGGCATATTTGGAATTCTGACATGACATGGTCGGTGCTGCAAGAAAATGGCTGGCACAAAATGGCAGAGCCAGCCCCAGAATGATTGTCACAGCTTAACTTCAGTAATAGTGTAGATCCTTGTGCTGTGGTGGCAACTGTTGCCAAAGCAACATTTAAAAGAATCTGCACAGCCAATCAAATCTCCAACAGTCAATCAGAAGCCTTGCTGGGTGTTATGTATGCATGTCTATATTTGTAATTGAATCAAGGAAACAAGTTCCTTGTAATTGCATCAGGGGAAAACAAGCACCCTGTGCAGCTTGGAGTTCCCCAGGGCTCCTGAATTGTATGCTCCCATTGGCTACTGGGGTTTTCCCCCTCAATCATGGACTTGGGGGGAGTGGCCGCAGGCGGCCAAGCGGGCATATAAGCAGGGATCCAGTCACTGTAGTTCGGTTCTTGTTCTCACAATACAATGGTTGCTGTTGGAACTCCGTCTCCAACCTTGTGTGTTCCCCCACGTGGACTTAACAGTGGCGACGAAGGCTGGTAGGCACACGGACTTAACACTGGGCAAATGCCCTACCTGGCCCCACCCACTTTCTAAAAACACTTGGCGGATGCCAGAAAAGGTGTCTGCGGGCACTATGATGCCAATGGGCAGCACATTGGGGAACCCTGATATAGATCCTATAGGGTTAGAGAAGATGAGCAGAGTCATGGCTGAAGCAGCAAGTCCGTCTGCTCTTTTTAATACTGATTTCAAAGTTATATAAATAGTTAATAAAATTAATCTTATGTTATGAGATTGGGAAGGGGCTGTGGCTCAGTGGTAGAGCATCTGCTTGGCATGCAGAAGGTCCCAGGTTCAATACCTGGCATCTCTAGTTAAAGGGACTAGGCAAGTAGGCGATGTGAAAGACCTCTGCCTGAGACCCTGGAGAGCCGCTGCCGGTCTGAGTAGACAATATTGACTTTGATGGACCAAGGGTCTGATTCAGTATAAGGCAGCTTCATGTGTTCATACTACATTTTGGATCCTGTTGTGATAGAACTTATACTTTCAAGATATTCCCTTATATTAGTCTAGGGAATAGGTTACACGCGCTGCACAACTGGCCATCTCTACCAAGCAACTGAGTCTCCCCCACCTCCTAGCAGCAGCCTAATTGGGGAAACGGGTGCACATGCTACAGAACGAGCCATCTCTTCAGGCAATTGAGCCTCCCCCACCTTCTGCCACTGCCCCCTCTCTGCCTGCTGCCAGGCGCACCTATCCCCTCACCCCCCTAGATCCGGCCTTGGTCTGGCCACTATCAGGAACCCCCCGTTGGATAGAGTGGCTTCATTTATGAGCTGCTCTTGCCTGGCAAGTCTGTAGGCAAGGTGAGCAGCGAGCATTGACAGGAAAACAAAACAGAATTAAGCTAAGATGCTACATTCATAGTTAAGAATTATTGTGGTTATCCTGACTTTGTATCCTGGTTGAAGGTACCCGAACTAACCATAGTTATTGTGATGGTGTGGGTTTGGATGATCAGTTGTCCATGGTTAGCTTAATGAACCCACAGCATGTGTAATGGAGGAATTTACCCAACGATTCTTAACAGAGGGCATAAAGCCTCCCAGGTGATGATCTACAAAGCTTGGGCAGCATTCAAAGACTTGGGGGGCAGATCAGGGGTATTTTAGGCTCCAGCTTCTTCCCACTGGCTTTTAAAAAGCAGCACACAACACAAACGATTCAAACATAATGTTAAGATGTGGGCTAATGACTGTCAGGCAGAGTATGCCTAAGATCTGTTTGTCATGTGCATACATCATAAATATATCTATGTAAATGCCTTGTCTGGAGTGACAAGTCCTAGTCTACTTGTTATGAACCGGCTCACCAACTCAGATTTTCCTTGGCCTCTTCCTGATTGAGCATTCCTTTCAAGCTGTCTATATAGCCACATTGCAGGCCTGCTCTTTCCTGGTGGTGACTCCAGCATTATGGAATACCCCCCCAAAGAAGGAGTGGAGAATGTGATCCATCTTCTGTAGGAAATATAAGGCAGTTCATTTTAGGTAGTCAATCTGCAGTTAATGGCATAAGGAGGATATTACTTTGAAGGAAAGTTGTATAATTATGTTTTTCTTAACTTTAACCTGCAGGTCAGAGAGAGAGAGAGAGAGAGAGAGAGAGATAAATTGCCTTCAGCTCATGTGGTTGGTGGGAAAAGTGACATATGAATGTTTAAATATATAAATAAGTGTGAGCATTGGATGATAATGTTGTGCACTTGGAGATGGTTGTGGATGAAAGGCTTAGAACCATTACCCTAATATTTATGGGGAAAGTTCTTGCTTGTTTATTGGTTTGGATTTCCCCCCTAATTTGATACAGGGCTGTGAAAAAAATCACAATCATCATGAAACCCCACATGTTCTTTGAAACAATGTAAACGCTGATAACCTGCCTCACCTGCAGAAGAACAGGTGATTTCTTTAGGGGATTTTGTAATAACTCACTTCAGGCTCTGACAGGCCAATGGAGAAATGAGCAAAGTAAAGTGTGCAAAAGGCTCCAGAAATAACATCTTGTTTTTATTTAGTTTTCTTTTGAGTCATTAACAGTCAGGCGCCAGTAGTGCTGAAACTTATCATTATTACAACCATAAATGGGCTTTGCATTCAAAAGGAAGATTTTATCCCTTTAGCTGCTTTGAAAAGATAGAGAGGGAACCATCACAAGGCAGAGCGGAGATTGGAACTCAGCCATCCCAGGTCCTAACCTGAAATTCTAACCACTATGCCACGCCAGCCTCATCATCTGATCAAATAACCCTCCTTTTAGCAAACTGATTCTTTCACACACTTTCACACAGGAAAATTCAGTTGTAAATGATTGCTAAAGTGCATTATTCCATGTGTGTGAATGCAGCAAGACCAATATATCTTTTTCCAGTTATTATATAATTCTACCAGGCTCCTGATAATAGAACCATATATTGCTGGAATTAGGGATCCTGACAGCAGTTTTGAAACCAAAAGACTGATATCTGGTGGAGAGTTTGTAATGTAGTGAAGAAAGACTTAAAGACACCCAACTGTTACTGAAGCTCTGTTGTTCTGCAGCAGTTCAATCTGTGTTCCAGGTAATTCTGCTTGTGCAAATCCTGAGATGTCTGTATATGGCCATGATAGGATACATATCGGTCACAGAAAAATCGCCTCTCACTACATTTAGTAAACTAGCAATGTAATCCCATGTATGTTTACTCAGAAGTAAAGTCCCATTTTATTTGTTGAGCCTTACTGTTTGGGGTTTTCCGAATGTTTTTCCCCCCATCAGATCAGGCCCCACACTGCTTCGGTTTATCCCGATTTCTGCATGCATTTTGGTGCCTTTAGTTTTAATCTCTTCCACACCTCCAGTTCTTTTCCATTAAAAACAAACAAACTCTTTTACCCTGATTGTTTTCTGAATTTTGAGTTGCTTTTTTACCCATGTGCAATGTTTCTTTTGGTTTTCTTTGTCCTGCATGTTTTCACTCACCTCCAGCCCACTGTTCGATGACTAGATTGTAGTCATCATCAAACTACTCTCTCTCCCACTGAAATTAGTGATTTCATGGTTTTTTAAAAGCCCTAAAATATCAATATATCTAAATACCGTTGCAAAGATAGGTCAAGAAGGTTCCCTGGATTCCCAGCTTTCATTTCATTTACATCTCTGCCAGGACAGAGGTTAGAGACTTACTCCCCACCCCCCCAATGAACGCTGGAAATTCAGAGAACTTGTTTGACCTATCATTACAATGGTATATCAATAAATTGATATTTTATGGCCGTTTTAAAAATGTAAGTATGATATTGATATATCATAAGCATGCACAAAAATTAAAAAGAGGGTGGTAGTGCTGTGACGCCACCAATGACAATACTACCGTCCCTTGAAAATCCTGATTATTTTAAGGCATATGCAGAAGAAACTGAACTCACTCCACAACTATGAAAATGCAGGAGAGCAGACATGTGGAAGAACCTATTCCAGTGCTTGTGCATCGACTGCCAAGAAAACCAGAAGTTAAGTTGACTGTGTGGAAAAGAAGGATTGCAACATAAATTGCATTTGTTAGGTGACAAGTGTATCACACCACTAATGTATGAATATGGAAGGGCGACATTGTTTACCTTTCGTTAGATGAAATTGTGTACTCGTTTATTATATGAAAAAAATACATTGTGAGGGAGGCGGATAGCGAAGAAGCAAAGTAGCCACTTCCATAGCGATTCGGTGAACTTTGGGAACCTTCATCTCAGAACGTGTGTTCAAGTTATCATTTGGAGATTCTTGTCCATTTGGATATTCCAAATCTACTCAGCCTCATACAAATCTAGAAAAGGGCAAGAGTCCAGTAGTATTGGTTCTTGTAGGTTATCCGGGCTGTGTGACCGTGGTCTTGGTATTTTCTTTCCTGACGTTTCGCCAGCAGCTGTGGCAGGCATCTTCAGAGGAGTAACACTGAAGGACAGTGTCTCTCAGTGTCAAGTGTGTAGGAAGAGTAATATATAGTCAGAAAGGGGTTGGGTTTGAGCTGAATCATTGTCCACACAGCCCGGATAACCTACAAGAACCAATGAACTCTGACCGTGAAAGCCTTCGACAATATTTAGTCCAGTAGCACCTTAAAGATGAACAAAAATATTTTCTGGTAGGGTATGAGCTTTCGTGAGCCACAGCGTGATGCTACTGGACTCGTGCCCTTTTCTACTACTGCAGACAAACACGGCTCCCCACTGTGAATCATACAAATCTAGTTCATTAACTTCCAACTTGTTAAAAAGCTCTGGTTGGGGATCAGGCCACACATCTGCGCCCATTACTATTAAATGGAGCAGGCAGAACTTAGGAGCAATCTCTGTTGACTGTTGTCATGACAACATTTCACAAGATTGCCCCCTTAAATTAAGAGGATGGGGGGGGCGTGTTCTGGTAAACGATAACTACCCTTTCGTACTTCTGCAGAGCTTTGAAGCTCTGAAACAAATGCCCTATCTTGGAACTAAAAGTAGTAGGAAAGGGCCAGAGTCCAGTAGCACCTTAAAGACTCACAAACATATTTTCTGGTAGGGTAGGAGCTTTCGTGAGCCACAACAAAGTGTGGCTCACGAAAGCTCATGCCCTACCAGAAAATATTTGTGTTAGTCTTTAAGGTGCTCCTGGACTCTGGCCCTTTCCTACTACTGCAGACAGACTAACAGAAAGTCTGCAGACAGACTTCTACTACTGCAGACAGAAAGCTCCTACCCTGCCAGAAAATATTCTTGTTAGTCTTGAAGATGCTCCTGGACTCTGGCCCTTTTCTACTACTGCAGACAGACTAACACGGCGACCCACTTGGAACTAAAAGGTGCCCTTGAAACGACGGGCATTTGGCTCCAAAGGGGAAAGGACGATTTCCGGGTGCGTCCTCAATTCCCCTTCCTTTTTCCTCTGGTGGTCGTGGTGGGGGGGGGGGATCCTAGTTGCAAAGGCGTTTGTTTCTGCCCGGGCACTATTTCCTTCGCGACCGCGTCTGGTGTCCTGGAGACCGCAGGGGAGGCGAGGAGAGGAAGGGCCGGGCCGGGCCGCGTTGAGAGGATGCTGAACGCCGACCGCCTCTCTCAGTCCGGCCTCGACTATCTGGGTGAGGCTCCGTCGGACGCGGCGCGCGAACCGCCTCGCCTCAGAGCCGGGGCTGCCTCTCCCTCTTCTTCCCGGCGGAAGCTTTGGGAGAGACGGGGGTGGGGAGGGGGCAGAGGGCCGGCAACCCCCGTGGCGCCTTTCGTTTCCCATCGACCCCGTTCTGCTGGTAGGCTGAGGACTCTTATCGAGGATGTGGAAGTGGAGGAAGAGCCTGGGAGGGGGCTGGGCCCAAGGCCTCGCCTGACCCTCGCAGGGCCCAGGGGGATCAGTTCACAATGGCGCCCCACCCTCTCCTCCCACAGTTCCCAAGATGCGCAGGGATGCTTCGGGTTCTGGGCGGGACAGTAGAAAAATGGGGCTTGAAGATATCTAATACTAGTTCGGTTTTATTTTACTTTAAACCCTTTAACTTCAGTAGTAGAAAAGAGCCAGAGTCCAGTAGCACCTTAAAGACTAACAAAAATTTTTTCTCGTAGGGTATGAGCTGAAGAAGTGAGCTGTGGCTCATGAAAGCTCATACCCTACCAGAAAATATTTGTGTTAGCCTTTAAGGTGCTACTGGACTCTGGCCCTTTTCTACTACTGCAGACAGACTAACACGGCTACCCGCTGTGAATTACCCTTTAACTTCTCTTTCTTTTCTTTTTTTAGAGGAAATAAAAGGGAAATAGTGTCACCCAAGGCAGCTAGTTGGACAAGAAGTATGACCTCTAATCACTTCAAACACTGGTTCTTGCAGGTTATCCGGGCTGTGTGACCGTGGTCTTGGTATTTTCTTTCCTGACGTTTCGCCAGCAGCTGTGGCAAGCATCTTTGGAGGAGTAACACTGAAGGACGGTGTCTCTCAGTGTCAAGTGTGTTGGAAGAGTCAGGAAAGAAAATACCAAGACCACGGTCACACAGCCCGGATAACCTACAAGAACCAATAAACTCTGACCGTGAAAGCCTTCGACAATATTTAATACTTGTTTGGTTTTATTTTACTTTAAACCCTTTAACTTCAGTAGTAGAAAAGGGCAAGAGTCCAGCAGCACCTTAAAGACTAACAAAAATATTTTCTGGTAGGGTATGAGCTGAAGAAGTGAGCTGTGGCTCATGAAAGCTCATACCCTACCAGAAAATATTTTTGTTAGACTTTAAGGTGCTACTGGACTCTGGCCCTTTTCTACTACTGCAGACAGACTAACACGGCTACCCGCTGTGAATTACCCTTTAACTTCTCTTTCTTTTCTTTTTTTAGAGGAAATAAAAGGGAAATAGTGTCACCCAAGGCAGCTAGTTGGACAAGAAGTATGACCTCTAATCACTTCAAACACTCCTCGTTTGTAATTAGGTTTGCCAGCCTCCAGGTGGGGCCTGGAGACCTCCCAACTGATTTCCAGACTACATGGGGGGGAATGACAGCTTTGGAAGGTGGGGCTCAATGGCATTATAGCCCACTGAGGTCTTCCCCTCTCCAGACTCCGCCCCCTGAGCGCCACCTTTAAATCTCCAGGACTTTCCAGCCACAAGTTGGTAACCCTATTAATACAAATACAAAATTGAATTTTCATCTGGCCAGTTAGAATTACAGGCTGATCAGTGGGTTGGCAGAGCTACACTAGGCATACTTAGCTATCATAAGGGTGGGGTGGGGGAGACTGATTTTATTTTAAACAGGCCATTGGAGAAAGGGGCCTGGCAATGCAATCCTGTACTGATTTTCTCAAAAGCAAGCCCTGATGTGTTAAATGGGGCTTACTCCCAGGTAAATGTACACAAGAGTGCCTCTTCTTGTGCCAAGTGGGATATCCAGTGTTGGAGTATGGCGGTGTGGCAATTTTGGTATTCTGTGGTCAACCCTTAACTGGATCCAAAGTAAATCTTGCTATGGATCAGACTGGAGTTTATGCACTGGAAGATGCAAGATAGGAGTATAATATGTCTGAAAGGGAGCTAAATTAAATAATCACGATAACTTCATGAACCAAGGTCTGAGCCCTACCTAAAAGGCAAAGAGTGCTGTTGCACTTTTGAGAATTAAATAACAATAACATATTTTGTTAGTTAAAATAAACTATATTCTGCCAAGTCTGAATATGCTCTGGAGGCACCTTCTAATTTCTGCAAAACCAATAAAATTGATCTGAATAACAGATAAAAACATTAAAGCATTAAATTAAATGATAACGCTTTTTGAACATTCAAAAGAAAGCTGTACCTTATCTCAGTAATCTTTATAGTGATCCTGTAAAATGCATCAGTATTATTATCCTCTATTGCAGATGGGGCCTGATGCTGAGAGGTAGTGGCTTGTCGAAAGTGTTTTCCACATAGGGACAAGCTTGTGTAGTTTCCCCACTGTGGCTGCTGATAAAGCACAGTGACAACAGGGCTTCCACATGGCAGATTTTCCCATAGTCTCCCTTCCCCCGGTACCCTAGAAGCAGCCATTTACCCCCCTGCCACTAGGGCTTTTTCAGATTTTTTTAAAAATGGGCAATTGAATATCATTGTATAGTTGTAACAACCTGTGTATCTGGTTCTCTGAATTCCTGCTTTAATTTTTTTTTAAAGCAAATCTCTAGCCCCTTTTGTTGCAGAGATGTCCCTTTCGCCTTATTTCTGTATAACATAAGGGGTTAGAGCCTTACTTTTTTGGGTGCAGATAAATTTAGAGCTGGGTGTCATTGACATGTTGATGACAGGCTACTCTAAAACCATGCATTATTTTCACTTATATTGAATAGCATGGGGGATAAGAGCATAAGAAGATCCTGCTGAATCAGACCAGTGGTCCATCTGGTCAAGCATACTGATTCCCATAGTGGCCAGCCAGTTGCCCTGCAGTGCCAAACAGGGTTCAGAGGCTGCTGCCGCCAGCTTCCAGCACAGATATTCAGACGGAGGCTATCTGCAGTCACCATGACTGCTAACCATTTATAGACCTCTCCTCCATGAATCTGTCCAGTCTGTAATTCCCACATAATAGTTGAATTTGATCTGCCTGTCCATTTAAGCATGTTTAAACTTTTGGGCCTGTATTCAAATGAATATGTTTTATGAAACAGGTTAAAAAATCCAATCATTTTAAGAAGCATGATTCTTCTGTTCTATACAGAACTCAGAAAGCTCTGTTCTCCCAATAGTGGGCCTCTGTTAATGTAAAGAAAATGTTAGTTATGTAAATTCTCCAGTCACATTTAGAGCACCTGCTAGGCTCCAGTATCATTTTATTTTAAAAGGAGTACTTTATTTTTATATTATTGTCACAAAAGCTGTTGACTAAAGGTTTGTTTGACTAATAGGAATCCAGTAAAGTAAGCAGTGTTTTAAAAAGTGCTTTTAAATCTTTCTTTTTCTCTATTGACCTGCATTTGTTTAAACAAAATTCTTTGGCAAGAATAGGAGCCTTTCTCCAGGTGCTTTATTGTGTTTCTCAGGGTCTTATTAATAGCATTATATTGCTTTGAGATTACAGGTAATTGTGATTAGAGAAACCAAATCATGTTAATCTCATTCAGAAGTTTGTTTGTCGCCGCAGGCTGTAGTATCAGGTATTCTTTGAAGAGTTTATTGGTTCAACCCCTTCTCTTTTTGGGATGGGCAAAACTGTCTTTAAACCCTGACACAGAAAAGGAGCAGGGCTGGTATAGACGTGCTTTCTCTCCATGTTTCTATAAATGTTCCCTGTGTTAGTTTGTCCCTGAGTCCTAATATTTTTAGATTCAATGGCAATTTATTTAAATATTTGTACCCCATCTTTCCTCAAAGCCTCAAGCAGCTCACAAACATTAAAAAAAATAATCGAACCCTGGTTACAACAATATGGTTATTTGCATCAACCTATAATGGAAGAAAGATTAATTATCCAATTTCTGCTTGAAGATAAAAACCCTGTTATTTCTTATGATGTAGCTAAATTTTGCTGGAATGCCGCTATTAAAAGGAATGATCAAAACAAAAAGGGGTGTACTATTAGTGACATATCAGATGACGAGTGAAGGGTGAAGCAGTGCACAATATATAATATACAATGTTAATCTGGTACCCTGTCATGTTGATGGTGTGTTTGATCAGTTTGTTTTTGGTTGTATTGCTGTATTTTTGTTTTCCCTTTTTATTGTTGTTTTTACTGGTGTTGTATGGGTACTTGCACTGCTCTGTTGTTTTATGCTGGCCAATGGCCGTAACAATAAATGTAGGTTACTACAAAACTAAAAACAAAAGATGACAAAATCAAAGCTAATAAACCCCAATAAAAAGACCAAGAACAGCACAAAGTACAAAGAAGCAGCAAAGCATGATAAGTATCCTGTTGGAAGCCAGTGGAGATGTTGTAATACTTAAATTCAAGTTTTCTTGCTGTAATACAGTATTTTACTGTGCTCAAACACCAATTTAAGGTCGCAACACCTTCCCTGGGATTAGATCGAAAAGACAGAAAGAGAGAGAAGGAGAGTGCACTATGTGCCATCTGATTAAGGGTAACACTAATGCCCAAGATAGTTTGTTGCTGCAGACTGTTGTATCAGGTGTTCTTTGAAGAGTTTTTTGGTTGATGCCCAAGTCTCCAGACAACCTCCCCAGGCAGTTTCATGGAGATGTTAAATAGCATTGTAAACAAAATGTAACCTTGCAGGACACTTTCAAGCGGACAGATCAAGGGCTCACTCGGTTCCAGTAGTGGAGAACCGTATTAATTTTTTGGCTCCCGCAAATTATCTCTATGCCTTAAATTACCCTAAATATCGGAGAGCCTTTACTTTGGCCCACTTTAATGCCCTCCCATTTGCTGTTCTTGAAGGGAGATATGCCCGTCTTCCTTATGAACTCCGCCTCTGTCCATGTTAATCTGGAATGGTGGAAACAGTTGAACATGTTCTTTTACACTGCCCATTTTATCAAGACATACGTAAAATGTTCATCGATCCAATTTTGTCTAGCTTCCCAGATAGAGATAGAGGTAGCCACACTACTTTGTTATTAGATGATTGTGTTAAAGATATTACCTATCAGGTTGTGTGATTCTGTGCCAGGGCATGTGTAATAAGGCAGAATAAGCTGTCATAATGTCTTTTATGTTAAACAGACCATTTTACCAAGAGTTGTAACTAAATTTTCGTTTTACTTGATCAAATACTAGACATTTTTTAATTATTTATGATATTTCTTTTTCTGTAAGCTGGTCTTTGACCATAATAAATAAATGATGATGATGATTTCCACTATTTCAGTAAAACTCTCAACAGATCTGAAATGTAGGCCATTATTACCCCCTTATTGCAGTTGTGGCACTGAGGGATAACCACTGCCCAAGAGGCTGCCTTATGAGTTGGTGGCTAAGGGGAGATCGCAGTTCATAGCTCACATTCTTGATGACATTCTTAACTCCTACTACACTCTCTGTCATTTGAATGTATTTCTCAGTCTGTTTCTTGGATCTTCTGGCTAAGTACTGCCTTTCAGAGAAACCGTTTCCATCATACCTGAGTTCTCATAGACAGCGTGCTTTTCTTCAAGCAATTTTGAAATGTTTAATTATTTTCTCTCTTGAATTAAGTTCTCCTTCCCTTTCTCCTTCATCTTGTGCCATCTGTGGACCTGTGAGAACATGTGCCAGGGAGGCTTTGCCTTTTGTAAAAGCAAGGATTGGCTGATGCTTGAGATGCAGTGATTTCTTATGAAAAGGAAGTGATGAAGAGTGGGGCTATTCTGCTATTGCCAGTCAGAGAGTCCTTGACTCCTTAGTGTCTAAAAAAAACTAGCTCCTGGGGCACTGCAGATGTGTTTGATGCTTTGTAACAGCCCAGCTACCCCTTTCTTCCTGTTTGGCTGCTTGCCTGCCTGCCTTCATAAGAACTATTTCATTGGCAATGAGCACAGAAATGATGGACGTTTCAGTTAAAGAAAATAGTAATTAACAAGCGGGAACCTGCATGGACTTGCGGGAGGAATCTCATTTTCCCCCTTCCCCACTATTTCCTCTTTCCCTTTTGTGAACCCCATAGACTCTCCCCTTTTCCTGCATCCTTCTCTCCTTAGGGTTGCCAGCTCCAGGTTGGGAAATTCCTGGAGATTTGAGGGTGGAGCCTTGGGAGGGTGAGGTTTTGGAGGGAAGTGACCTCAGCATAGTTTAACGCCACAGAGTCCCCAAAGCAGCCATTTTATCCAGGGGAAATGATCTTTGTCATCTGGAGAGCAGTTGTACTTCCAGGTGATCTCCAGCTCCCACCTGAAGGTTGGCAAGCCTAGTTCCCCTGGATAAAATGGCTGCTTTGAAGGGTGGAGTCTGTGGGATATACCCTTCTGAGGTTCCTCCCCTCCTCAAACCCCATCCTCCCCAGGCTCTACCCCCAAAATCTCCTAACCTGGAGTTGGCAACCGTATGTCCTTCCCACCCAACAGCCAACCTACCTTTCTGCCCCTCTATCTTCAGCTTTCCCTCTAAACCCTCGCCTAAGCAGCCTCTACCTAGGGAAACTATGGCCCAGTTGTGTGGTGCCAGTACTGGGCCAGGCCGATTTGTATCATAGGGAACCCTCAGGGACTTGTGGGGTGGTACTTCATTTCCCCCTGTATCCCTCTCCCCACACTATTTCCTCTTTCTATCCTCCTGGGAACTCCTATATCCTCTCCTCTTTCGCTGCCTTGTTCTCTCCTCAGCCATTCACAAATCTGCCTCCCACCGTCAGCTATATTTATTATTTATTTACTTCTTTTATACCCCACCTTTCTCCACGGTGGGGACCAAAGCAGCTTACATTATTCTCCTCTCCTTTTTATCCGCACAGGGTAGGTTAGGCTGTGAAGTAGGTTAGGCTGAAAGTATGTGACTAGTCCAAAGTCACCCAGTGAGCTTCTACACAGCAACATGGGAATCTGAACCTTGGTCTTCCACACCCTACTCTGAAGCTCTGCTATACCACACTGACTTTCATAGGGTGGCTGCTGTTGAACAGTAGCAAGCAGCCAGGCCTAGTAGAGATGCAAGTCAGGTAGTACCAAGTCACCCCGAGGTTGCTTCCAAGCCTAGGGTTGCCAACCTCCATGTGGGACCTGGAAATGTCTCACAATTACAACTGAACTCCAGGACAACAGAGATCTGTCCCCCTGGAGAAAATGACTGCTTTGGAGGGTGGCCTCTATGGCATAATATTCAGCTGAGGCTTCTCCCTTTCCAAAACTCTACCCTCCTCAGACTTTACCACAAAATCTCCAGGAAATTCCAAACCTGGACCTGGCAACCCAGTGAGTCCTCCCTCAAATGCCAAAAGAGGCCTGGAAAGGGCTTTGCCCCCTCCCTCTGCCCTTTACTTACAGAAATTAAAGCCTGGAATGCTGTGGTTGCCTAGCAACAGCCACTGAGGGTTATCCATTGCTTAAAGCTATATGCACTCCTTTTATCTTTTAAATTATTATTATTACATTTTTCTGCAAACCTGCGACCTTTTTCTGGTTTGTAGAAAGATCTGTCTTGCCCATTCACAGCTCTAGTCAACAGATTTAAGTATCCAAAGATTTGGCCAACTTCGCTATAAGAATATAAGACAATATGATGATGTCGCTGTTACAGTTGCATATAAACACTGTGAATCCTAAAAGAATAAAGTCGTTGGAGATTGCAAGGATGTGAAAGATCTTTTTCTCTTGAAAACAATAATTTGACTAAAACACACAAGGAGAGGCAAAAAAAAAGTAATAGCACTGTGACATGAAGCAACAGCAAAGAGGGACTTGCTCAGCACACGTGCACGGCCACCAAACAAAAACCTGTCTTCAACAGGAACAGCATTAAGATAACGTTTTACTATTGCACTCCTGTACTTACTGGTTGGCAAAGTACTCATGAGGATATTTACCCATCCCGCTATCATGGAGAATAATTATCAGTGTTGAAGGCTGAACCTAAAAGGGAGTGAGTGTGAAAATAGGCCAGGTTGGCAGCTTCAAGATGGACTGTCTGCAAAGGCAGTATGTTCTCATTGCTCTGCTGGCTAAGGACAGAAGTTTTTGTTTTCAGTTGAGCTCAAGACTCAGAAATGCTTTTGTTCTTAATTTAGTTTCTGTTTGATCCAAGTTGTCCTTAGTGGTAAAATGCTGCCAGACTGTGTAGCTTGACAATACATGTCTCAGATCAAGCCGCATTTATTGTGCGTTGTGAAGCTATTTGAGGAATGACGTGCCTGACCAACTCATTTTGCCAAACAGCGTAGGAGCTCCACTTCTCTAAATAGTGGCACATAGGTTAACCAGTTTTCCCAGTCACAGGATCCCGCAAGACAAAGGTTCAAACTAGACATTTGATTTTTTAAAGAGTTGGTTGTGGGTTCCCTGCAGCCCCACAGCAGTTGCAGGGAATGGCTATTGAAAAATAAAGCAGATCTTGTTTGGGCTTGGAATCCGGCTGCGAATGGGGAAGCTCTTAATTAATTAAATAAATTTTTATCCCACCCTTTCCCAACCAAGATTGGGCTCAAGGCGGCTAATAATCCAAGAATTATACAAACATTTTTTCTTAAATAGCTACCAAAACATGTTTAAAACACAGTAACAGTTAAAACCTAATCTTAATGGATGACACCAAAATAATAAATCCCCCTTATATAGGTGAGTAATCGGGGACCCAGCCCAAAAACAGGGGGCATAAACCCTCGAGGGGTCCAGCAGGGGAGGCCAACTGATGTACAACTGTTGCTGTCCTCAACCACAGGCCCAGCAGAACGTCTCCATCTTACAGGCCCTGCAGAACTGAACCAAGTCCCTCAGGGCTTGGGTCTCACTTGAGTCTTTGGGGGGGGATTATTTCCCTGTTTTTGTTGCTCCAAGTGGAGTATACTGTGAGTGTGGAGTAGCAAAAACAGAGAAATAACTTCCGTCCCCCAGCTCTGTTGGGGCACGGAAAACAGCCGTGGTGGGAGGGGAGGCAGGAGCCCTTTCTCCCCCTGCAGTGGCAGCTGATCTCAAAAGGGCTCTGCTTTATTTATTTTGTAATAGCCATTCCCTGTAGCTGCTGTGGGACTGTGGGGGACCCAAGTAGGGTCTGGGGAACCTGGACCAATCTCTTAAAAAAAAAAAAAGGAACATCTAGTTTGGCTCAGAGAATGGTGCTTCCACACAATGGTGCAACTTTTGATTGACTTGATTATTATTATCTTCTCTTCCATTTGTGTAACGTATTGTTTGACTTGATTATTGGCTTGTGTGTGGAGCCCACAAAAGTATCACCTTTGTTGAAGATACGGGGGGGGGGATTCATCTATTCAATGTCTAAAGTGAAGGGTTAAAAAATAGTAAAGATACTCAGAAAGAACTAATCTGCTGTATTTAATGTGGGCTTAGCTGTATGGCTACTGTATGTGCAACAGCACACTAGCCTTGAATGAGCAAAGAAAGCAAATACTGTAGTCTGCATATCACTTACCTTGGGGTAATAACATTGAAGCTAGTGGGTCTCTTCTGGAATCACTGCTTTTACGGCTCACAATTTCAGGCTGCAGTTCTAAGAACAATAGATTACAGAAATCAGTTCCACTGAAATCAGTAGGAAAAATATCCAAGCAAATAAATGTTCTATATGCTTTAGAAGTTTTTTAAAAATTAATCCTTCCAATCCTGGGGTTAGTTTTCAAAACTTCTGACATAAGCCAAATCCCAGTCTCTGAAACAGGAAATAGTGAATCTGATATACTTGCGCTGTGTCAGATATTTGTATTTTTAGTACTTCAGTTAATGAGGCATATAACCAACAAAGATTGGCCTTATTATTCAGTGCAGCTTGTTCCTGACTTTCAGCACCTTCAACTTTGCCAGCATGGGACCAGCTGCCAAGACAAAACGGTCCCTCACGTGCGCGTCTCTCCCACTCTCTTGGCTGACAGCTTGAATAGTTCAGTGGACTGTAGCTGTTATGGCAGGACATGTTTTGAGAGTGTGAAGCTGAACCATAGTCTCCTGGCTACAGGCATTGGAAGATAAGGGCTGAAATGGAAAATGCCTCCATTTAAAGGAAGAAATCTACACATAGAAAACGAAGTCCTGTAATCATGTGCTCCTGGGAGCCTCTTGATACATACACTACCCAACGAACCTCTAAACTGCTTCTAAAATATCCCTAAGTTTAAAAAAGCATTTTGAGGTTTTGGCATTTTAAATGCTAAATATGTAACTGATAGAAAGACCCATTTTTGTGCTGTAGTGCTAACATAGAGGTTTAATGTCTGAAAATTATCTACCGGTATGTGGTTGTTGTTTTTTGTTGGTAGAAATGCACACAAGTGAAAATTTTCTGACTTTTTAAACATCTTTGTTGCCATGGTTATTGCACATGATTTCCCCCTCAATTCAAATAATTTTAAGCGGTGGAACCTTCATAAAATTTGATATACAGAGCAGTCATATAGGCATGTACAGATAAGAACAGACAAGCAGCGCCAAAGCATTATGGAGTTCTGGGTACCAGCAAAGTTCTATAGAAGTTATAGCCAAATATGTAAATAGTACCTTTTCCTCATTCTTCTAGTTATGGTTCTGAAATACATCAGTGTGCAGTGCATATGTCTATTCCATTCTTATTTTGGGCAGACTATGTATTTAATTTCTTCTCAGCTGTGATACTGGCTGATGGGGTACTATTATGTGCTAAGAGGCCAGGTTTTTTATGCTGAGCTGAGGGAGAATTTAAAAGATTCAGCTGAAGGAGCAGGATATCACTACTCTCTGCAAATACCCAGAACTAAGCATCTGTAGCAACACAGGAAAGAGGCTGGAGGGGGAGCAGGAGTCCCCTCCTCTTCTCATGCTGCCCTGTCAACAAAATAAGTTTCTCAGGCTTTTAAAGTGACATTCGTGGTGCTGACTTGTGACTTATCAAAAAAGTTAACCCTGAGACAGCTAATAAACAAATGAATTGTGTGGCTTAGCTCTTGGCCTTTTCCATTCAGGAGCCCATTTTGTCCCAGTGCTAGCGTGGTGTAGTGGTTATAGTGTTAGACTGGGATCTGGGAGACCTCGGTTGAAATCCTTACTTTGTCAAGCTCTCAGGGGTGATCTTAGGCCAGTCACTGTCTTTCACCCTAGCCTACCTCACAAGGTGGTTGTCGTAATGGTAAACTGGTGGAATACCCCCAATAATGGTTACTGGACCCCCTTCCTGGTTCTGGTGAGGTTTGTTTATGAGTTTTTATTGAATTAATAGTTGTAAATGTTTTTAATTGTTCAAATGCTTTTAACGTTTTTTACGTTTGCTGCCTTGAGGACCCTGATTGGGTGGAAAGGTGGCCTAAAAATGTTTTAAATAAATAATAAATTTGTGGGGGAGGGAATACAATTAAACTTCAGAAACAACAGCCATGCGATACCTTTTATTTGGACCAACAAAATTTCACCATATGGTTTGCATTTTGCATTCTCCAGAACTGTGTGTTAGGCTGCATGTTGAGGGGCAGGGTTGCCAGCTCTGGGTTGGGAAATTCATGGAGATTTGGGGGGTGGAACCTGAGGAGGGCAGGTTTTGGGAGGGGAGGGTCCTCAGCAGGGTATAATGCCATAGAGTCCCCCATCTAAAGCAGACATTTTCTCCAAGTGAACTGATCTCTGTCACCTGGAGATTAGTTGTAATAGCAGGAGATCTGCAGCCACCACCTGGAGGCTGGCAACCCTGTTGAGGGGGAAAGGATGTTTCAGATCATGATGTTAAGGCCTGTTTTCTGCATCTTGTGTAGAATGTGCTGCAGACTTTCTTAAATTGGATATTACTGAGCATAGATGGTTAAGTTTCACCTCAGCCTTCTGGAATGGAGGAAAAAAATGGCAACCCATGTTGAAAGTATAAAAACAAATAGTTGATTTAGTATGTTAGTTGTATAGTACTTTTGATAATGTCCTAGGTAGGCAATGAGTGGAATAAACTGGCATATTTGATTATCTAGATTCTAGAATAAGGAACCTAATATCACATATGCTGTCTACTCAAGATCACGTAGTGTGGAATAGTTACCCTGTAAACTATTTATCTGCTGTATCAAATTCTGTAAGAGCAGTGAAGTAATAGATGAACTTCTCCATGTATCTTTTCCTTCCATTTTTGTGTCTCTTTATCATATGAGCTACCATTGCTACTAGACCAGGGCCTTGGGCTGCTTTTGACCCACCCAAGTAATTGTACACAGGGTCTTGCTATTTTTATCTGTGGAATGTCAGTGGGCATGTCAGTGTGTCACCATGACCTCCACTAACCAACATGTGTCTTGCCTACACTTGCTCCTCTGACTGTACTACCATCAGCTCCATCTGCCATTCTCTGCCAACTCTCTCTGGCATTCATTCCAGCAGTGTTACTCATATTCTCATTTGAACACTGTTCCTTACCCACAAGCACCCATCACCACTTCTTGAGAGTTGGACAAACCCATCAAACAATTGCCCAAAGGATGGATGGAAGGCAGAGTCATTTTGGAGTACTATTAAATGGCAGCAGACTGTCAGGAATTTTATTTTAAAGATTTAAAACACACACATACCGGGTGGGTTTGATTTAAATCTCTAGTCAGTACAGCCCATTCCTGAGCCTTTTGGTGGACGGGGATGGCATGGCCTCCAATGAGGTTCCCTGGCCTCCAACAGTCTTTTAAAAAGCCTTTTTAAATTTAAAAAGTAAAAAATGGGGCATTTCCCCCCATTGAGAACAGGTTTTTCCTGGTGCAGCAACGTTGTTGCTGGAGGGGCATTCTCCGGCCCCAAACGCTCCGGGTACAACACCCCCGGGACAACTTGCACCATTGGGACTCCAGGGCTGCGATGCGCAGGGAGGCCGGCTGAGTGCCCAAACGCCAGCATCCATGCCACTCTTGGTGGCACAAGTGGACTGGGTGCCGGCGCAAGCTGCCCAGACGCCGGCATGGCCACTTGCTCACCTCCTGAGCTGTTTTGGCCTCAGAGCTCAGGGACAGGCTGCCCAATTTGATTTAAATTACGGTATTCTACATAAAAACTCATTATTGCTGGATTAATCTTAATATTTACAACCAGATGAGAGTTTCATTTTTAGAATAATAAATTTTCAGATTATTTTTACAGTTATATCAAAAATTACTGATTTGATTATACTATTAGAAATAAATAGAAAAATAATTATGAAATTATTGCAAGGTGAACTATCTCCAGTTTCATTTGGGCAACTAGGCCTTGCATTTCTTTGTTGTAGTGTTTGCATTTTGCGCGCATGCCTACCTTACTCATAGGTAGAGGAACTTCATTAAAATATTCCCAAACTGGGTCTCTTTTACGGCCTGCTGCCATTATAGATTTTCTCCTCCAGGGACAGATAAACCTCAAGCTATACACACAAAGATCCCAAGATTTATAGAGTATTCTGCTCAAAAGGTTTCACTTTCATTTTTACTGCTTGCTCCTCCCTCCTAACACTTAGTTCCTTGTGCAGATCTATTGCACTACAAACAATCTTCTATTCATTGAACTTCTTGAAATTTAGCACTTAAGAGGTAAGCGGTTGATTCTGTGTACAAAGGAACAATGGGATTAAGGTCTTGTTTATTTCATAACATTTTTACCGTGAAGAAAAGGCATGTTATCTCTGAAGACACAAAATCACAGTTTTGAGAACTGAAAAACCAAGCTTCTGTGATCATATCTTCTAGATCACTGGTTCCCAACCAGGGGTCCGTGGACCCCCAGGGGTCCGCGAGAACTAAATTAAGGTCCGCGAAACAAAGTTATAAACCCATACTAAATTAATATTTTCAATTAAAAGTTCTCTATTGTAAAAATATATATTCAAATATTATTCTAAGTTTAATGTTTAACTAACAGTTATGATTACAGTTGATTTTCAAATTCTCTGAATTTTTATTTTGAACCTTGGGGTCCCTGCACCGAACAAAAAAGTCCTAGTGGTCCCTGGTCAAAAAAAGGTTGGGAACCACTGTTCTAGATGGAAAAATTGCTCAAAATAATCTAACAGAAACCTCTGTAAGAGCATGATGTTGTGAATGGATTAATGGACTTCATTTACAAAAAATGTAAACATTGCATGAATGTACAGTCTCATGCGACATAATTAAAAACTAATCCTTATTTCATGATGAATAACCTTGGAACTATAATTTATCTTAAGTAGAAAACTATTTAAACTATCTTTAGATAGCTTTCCCCCCCAAAAAAAGCATTTTATTAAGAAAACACCCAACGATAGATTTCCCCCCCAAAAAAGCATTTTATTAAGAAAACACCCAACTTAGATTTTAAAAATCTGATTTAAAAACATTGATTTTTATCAATTTTGCACACATACACACCTGCCACTTGTAGAGGTGGCAGTAACACTGACAGGTAGGATGTCTCTTTTAAGATTTTGGAAGCACATTGTGGGATCAACATTGGTGTCCATCTGAGAAATATATTTGAGGACAGAGCAAAGGGCAGGGTATGATTGGAAATAAAAATTACCTTAGCTTTGTGGGTGGGGGACAGAGAGAGCTTGGGGTAGCAGGAAAAAAGGGATCTGGCTAATCAGGCAATTCAAGAGTAAGGTGAGGCCAGAAAAAAATAAACAGCAGTGCACAGCCTATGCAGGCTTCAGTGGATTTGTGGCACGCAGCCAGTTGCTCAGCAGTAAGAAAGTCACTCTGCACTTGCTCAAAGGCATTTTCTTTTGCATATTCTATGATTCACCTCACTGGTATTAAAAACTGATTCCAGGGGAAGAGCCCTGGCATAAATTAAGCCCTGATTACATTTATCCTGATTGATGTACATCTGAGAATGTCATACATTAACTCCTGATGCATGCATACTGTGTTATTTAGTTAAAATGAGTAATGTATTATTTGTGGATACAACTTTCTAAAAACTTTAAATTGGAGAGGTAATTATTGTTGTTGTTAGGTAAGACAAGCAGAGAACCCTCAAGGATTTGGGGGCATCTTATTTCCCCCACCCCCGTATCCCTCTCCCCCATTATTTCCTCTTTCTAGGGTTGCCAACCTCTAGGTAGTAGCTGGAGATCTCCTGCTAATTCATCTGATCTCCAGCCGATAGAGATCAGTTCACCTGGAGAAAATGGCTGCTTTGGCCATTGGACTCTATGGAATTGAAGTCTCTCCTCTCCCCAAAACCGCCCTCCTCAGGCTCCGCCCCAAATACCTCCCGCTGGTGGCGAAGAGGGACGTGGCAATCCTGCCTCTTTCCCTTCCCTGGCAGCCCCATAGCCTCTCCCATTTTCCTGCTTCTTTCCCACCTGCCAGCCAACCTACCTTTATCTGTACCCTGGCCCTTAGCTTTCCCTCTTTCCTTCCCCATGGCAGGGTCTCCCAGGGAAAATCTGGGGCTATTTGCATGGTGGCTGCTGGCACTGAGCCAGACCTATTTGCATGGGTAGTGAGTTTCTGGTGGTCACTGCCAGGCTTGTGCCTGTTAAGTCTTCTTCCATCAGGGGACATTATGGGGGGACCTATTCCAGGGCTGTTTTCCCCTCAAGTCAACCCCTGCTCCCCCTTCCCATGGCGTTGCTTTCCAGAAACTAAGGTTTGGAAGGGCTAGCAATAATGCTTTGGTTGCCTAGTAACCTTCAGCATTGCCACTGAGAGCTTACTCTTTTCTAAAAGTTGCAGGTATTGTTTCTTTATTTTGGGGGGTTCTAATACCCTGATTGTTTTAACATTTCAGTTTTTTTCTGCCAACCTGGTACTTCCTTCTGCTTTGCAGAGAAACCCACTCTTATGTGTCCATTTCTCCATTTTGTGGATCTGTTGATGGTGTGGTGTGTTATGTTCAACAATATCTTAAATGATTTTTAAAAACTATGTATTGAGCATCTGGGATGCATCAAAAGTAGCTTTTCTTTTCTTTTTTTCCATCATGCCAGTAAAAACCAGGTTTCTGGCCATCACAGGCACAAAAGACAGAGAATCAGCAGAGAAGACAGGACTGATTACTGCAGTAAAATAGATATCCAAGAGAGAAGCATCACCACACATAGTGTCTGGCCTTCATATCATTAATCAAGCATCCCCAGTGATTAATCAGTATGCCATTAGCCAAAGCAGAAACTGTTGTATTAGCGTTTCCTAAACACAGAATCCATGTTCGTATATGTTAATCCTCCGATTTACTTTGTGCCTTGGACTGGCTGCCCAATGATCTAATCCTTATAATGATCTAATCCAAGGTCTGCCCACTGTGCAGATCCAAACAGTCTGCACTCATAGCTACAATTTCGGGTTCTGCAAACCTGGGAGAATCCCCAGGATTTGTAGGGAAAAAAAAATGAGTTTTTAAAAAGTAAGTAATCTCTTCCCCAAAGTTAATAGTAGTGTCTACATGCACAGGCATGGTGGAAAAAACATGGTGGAGTTTGGATGGTGTTTTGAGTGGTCATAGCAACACAAAAAGGCCACACAAAAACTTGACTGTGATGGCTAACAAGAAGTTGAAAAGATGATGCCTATGCCGATTTACCTCCCCCTGCCTGCCTGTTACTATACTCCCTTTTCTTGCCACATTGACAGAAATGGAGAGACAAACATCTTCTCAGGAATGAGGGAACGGTAAGGGCAGAGAGAGATCATCTGTGGCCTCAGGTGGCCTGAGGATTTCCCCTCCCCTGCAGTTCCTAATGGATCCCTGTATCCTATTTGAATTGCCTGCCACAATTTTATGGATCAGGTCAAGTCTGTCTCAAAACCCCAACCCAGACCTGGGGACCAAAGAATCATTTTGTTTTTGATGCTCTTTTCTTATAAATGGCAAAACTATTGGATTTTTTTGCAGTGGGCACTTTTCACCAGCTCCATACCACTAATGTTTGTGTAGCTGCTTCATCCCCTATCTGCCCAAATAAATGTGGAAACTAACTCGTTAAAAAAAAGAAAAAAAGAAAAAAAAAGGAGAACAGAAAGGAAAATTGTCAAGGAGCTGATAGAGAGTAGTAATGAAATATTAAAGGTAATTAATTGATGGAAACATTCTGTGAACAGTTTTTTTCAGCTACTAGCCATTAGAGATATATGATATTTTACAGAAATACTGTGACATTGGTTGCTTCCAATGGTTGCTGTTGCCCCCTCAAACTGCAGCTTTTTTGGAGGGGGGGGGGTTTCTGGTTCCTCTGCAAGGTTTTCCAGACCTGTAGTGGTACAGTCTTTCCAGGAAGATTGTACCCAAATGGGATCTGCGTAGATGGGTAGTTCTGGATTCCCTTACCTCTCACCTCCATCTGGCCCCATTTCCTCTGCATTTCCTCTCATGCCCACCCTTTTTCCTCCCTGCATCCAGTGGATTTCTTGCCTGCTATAAAAGACGGTAGTAGGCATGTCACTCTATAGCAATATCCCCCTGTGCAAGCACTGGGCCATTCCTGACCCATGAGGTGACGTCACATATACTTACTGATTTTTTTAAAAAACCTGCAAAAAACCTGCCCATGGCAGGTGGGAGCAGTGGTGGAAGGGGTGTGCAGGAAAGCATGGAGAAAATCCTTGAACAGGGCCTCTGTTGCCGATGTGAATGTCTCTGCATTTGTAGTGGCAGTGAGAGCAAACGGAAGCAGCCACTGCAAGCAACTATTGTTGTAGCATCATGATAAGGATTTTAAGACTGTACGTTGTGGAATATAGTAAAGAAGATAAACATTATGTGTTCTATGCCTGTGGGTTCAGATTACATGGCACTTCAGTATGAAGTGTATGTTTGACTTTATGGTGTGTGTAACAATTATCCTGTATTCGAAGCTCAGGGCTGTGGGCATTGGAGCAGGCCGAATCAGAAGTGTCTCCCCTTGTCCACGATGTTAGAAAATGCTGCCAGGTGCAATGGGGGAAAAGGACTGGCCTGTTGTATTTGGGTTTAATGAGTAACTGGCTCACATCTTTTCTGGGAGACGTGATCTCTGAGTGCAAAAATTGGGCATGGAGGCAAAAGGGAGGGCGGAAAGGGATGAAAACAACCTGGCTGCTGTTAACTAGGGAGTGTGACTGACTGAGTTGCACGACTTGTTCTTCCCTGAGGCGACACAGGTGTGTGGAGTTATTTTTCTTTAATCACTCACATAAATTAAAATTTATTCCTTTGCATTAAAATAATTAAATAAAGCTACGCCCTGTATCTTTTATTGCCAGATAATATCTTTGAACCTCTGGCTCGCTGTCTTACTATCAGCTGCAAGGTATTTTCCAGGGAGTGCTTTACCCATTCTGCTATTGTCCTAAGCCGTGTTCTAGACAGTGGAAAAATCCCTGATAGCAATCAGAACTCAACTGAAGTTTTAATTATGATGCCCACTAGCAAATAATCTTCCCCAGGCCTCTCTATGAATCTGCCTGCTCTTCCTTCCTACTTGTTAACCATGTTGAAATAAAAGAGGGTTTTCTATTCGAGGTACCAAATATGGGTGGAATAGGTTTGCTTAACCAATTAAAGGGGGTTGCAGAACTCTGATGGGTCTTCAGAAGCAGGAAGTGAGAGGGTATAATTGGTACCGAGCTGTCAAGGAACAGATAACTTCAGCCATTCCTACTTCAAATATATTTCCTTGGACTATTTTCTTAGGAAATGTTGCTACTTGCCCTGGAACTGTTAAGGAGCCAGCGTGGTGTAGTGGCTAAGAGTGGCGCACTCTAATCTCTCAGCCTCACGTATCTCACAAGGTTCCTGTTGTGGGGGGGTGGGGGAGGGGGAAGGTGATTGTAAGCCGCTTTGAGACTCCTTTCGGTAGAAAAAAGCAGGTTATAAAAACCAACTCTTCTTCTCCTAAGATGGAGTTTTGAGTATGGGGCATGTGCTGTTACGACAGACTTTGCAATGACTAGGGCTGCTTCCTTTCCCTTCCTTATATGCTGATTGCTGAACAGAGCTGTGTGAGGGGCTGGGGAGGGGCTGTGGCTCAGTGGTAGAGCATCTGCTTGGCATGCAGAAGGTCCCAGGTTCAATCCCCGCATCTCTAGTCAAAGGGACTAGGCAGGTAGGTGATGTGAAAGACCCCTGCCTGAGACCCTGGAGAGCCGCTGCTGGTCTGAGTAGACAATACTGATTTTGATTGAACACGGGTCTGATTCAGTATAAGGCAGCTTCATGTGTTCCTGTGTTCTGTACTCTTGTTTGATTAACTCTGAGCATCTTCAGTTGACCCTGGGCTTACTTTTCCCATGCTCTAGTATGTGTCTCCTACAGTTTAGACAAGTCTAACAGCAAGACCATTCTTGAGTGGAAGGACTAGCTCTTCCCCTTTTCTTGCAGAGATATTGCTGCGGATGGTTAGTGGTAGGACACTTCCTGAAAGCACTGGGGAGGGTGGAGGGTCTGGAAGAGTCCTCTGTCTTGGCCAGCATCACAGTGACTAAGGTTCATGCCAAATGCCCCAGATGTTTCGTTTTCTTGGGAAACAAGAGGTAAGAGGCAAGTTTAGAAAAGCCTATTTACAGAATAGAAATCCTTCCCTGTGAATAGAAGGACTGTGTACCAGCCACGAACAACAGATTACAATGAGCACAGATGCTTCAGTTGTCTCATATTCTCCCTGTCTCTTTGTTTTCAGCGCAGAGATATGTCCTCACGTATATGGAAGATGCAGTGAGCCAGCTGCTGGAAAGCAGAGAGGATATTAGTCAATATGGTATTGCCAGATTCTTCACTGAATAGTAAGTACATCAGGATGCCGCCAGTAGGGACAGCCTAAAAGGAGATCTTGAAAGCAGGCAATACACAAAGAGGAAGGAATAGAGCACATGTTGATTGTGTTGTGACAATGAATTCTGAATTATCCTGTACTACTTACATGCTTAACATACATAAAGCCTGAAACTTAGATTATGCCTACTGCCATCCTTAAGAAATCTGTGCAACCAACTTCTGCTTGTCTTGTTGACAAGAATTGTTCAGTCCAGGCAGCAGTTAATACTTGGCAGAAGAACTTAGGCAGATCTTGAGAGGGAAGGCGGGAAGGGTGTGTCAGTGCTTGGCTCTCGTGGCCCTTTTTTACATGCCCAGGATAATGCCACTTTGGGGTCAGGAAGCAATTTTCCTCCAAGCCAGATTGGCCAGGGTTCCTGGAGGGGTTTTTGTTGCCATCTTCTGGGCATGGAGTAGGGGTCACTGGGTGTGTGTGTGTGTGTGTGTGGGAGATAGTTGTGAATTTCCTGCATTGTTCAGGGGGTTGGACTAGAGGACCCTGGTGGTCCCTTCCAGCTCTATGATTTTATGATTCTAAGAGGTTAGCTCCGCAGTTAATACTTGGCAGAAGAGGGTAGTTTCAAAGGACTTATTAATAATAAAGTTTAATTTGGACTAGTGAGAATTATTACTGTGAGGAAGCATTGCCAGCTTTGATGTCTAATAATTATTAGTTTCAAGTTGGTTCCCATTTCACTGCCAACATATGCTATGTTTCTTTGAATGCAGATGTGAAAACATTGACATGTAGCAATCCTTCTAATACTTCATTTCTAAAAATATCTGGTCTGGCATCTGATTGAGAACAGATGCTGGCATGGAAGATGAGATCAGTAGCCAGGCTGGACGAAGGAACAGGAAAGTTGCAGAGAAGATGTTGCAAAAACCTGTGTCACTGTACATGTAGGTACAAGAATTCATGGAGGAAAGGAGTATTCATGGCTTTAGTTAGAATGGATACTAGTCATGCTACAGGCCTGTTCTCTCTAGTATCAGAGGAGCATGCCTATTATATTGGTTGCGGTGGAACACAGGCAGGATGGTGCTGCTGCATTCTTTTTGTTTGTGGCTTCCTAGGGGCACCTGGTTGGCTACTGTGTGAACAGACTGCTGGACTTGATGGGCCTTGGTCTGATCCAGCAGGGCCTTTCTTATGTTCTTATAATTATAGGGCATAAGCATGCACAGCATCTTAGAAGTGGAAGAACATTAGCGGAGCTGGGAAACTCCAAAGGGCTAAGCAACAGAACCTGTGTGATATAGTCGTTAGAGTGCTGGTTGGAATAGTATCTCAAAGACCCAGATTCAAATTCTCACTGAGCCATAAATCTTACTGGGTGATGTTGGGCCAGTCACTCAGCCTAATCTGCCTCACAGGGTTGTTGTGAGGGTAAAATGGAAGAACCTATGAATCAGCTGGGCTGGGAGACAGAGGTGCTGGCAAGGGGAGGTGAGTGCTGGTTTTTGCCTTTCCTACAACTGCTGGGGAGCATTAATTAACAGGTAGCTGGGAGAGTGAGTGATTGTAGCCCAATTGTAGCCTTCTAAGGAGTGTTTTTTGATTGGTGCTGGGTGGAGCTTGAGTGTGAGAGGCACGGGCTGTAAGCATTTAAATTGCAAATGCTCCTCCTCGCTAGAGACTGCATTTGAATCAGCTGGATGTGACTCAACTGTGTGAGCAGACTGCTGGACTTAATGGACCTAGGTCTGATCCAGCATGGTCTTTCTTATGGTTCTTATGTTCTTAGCCTGAACTTTTTGGAGGAAGAGTGGGATAAAAATATACTAAATAAACAATAAAAAGTTGATTACTTGATGGACAAATAAAAGTTTGAGGCTTGCTTCTCACACAGAGTTTTTCCTATATGGCTTGTAAAGAAAAAATGTACACCAAAACTTGCATAGTATGGCTTTAGGGTTTATGTTGCCATGAATTCACTGATAGGTATACTCAGTGATCTGTGATATGGTTGTGTCTGTACTTCCAGTTAACTAGGCTTCAATCATTTTGTTTTCTACAATGCAAGAGTATGCCAATGAAGTTAACTCCCATGATTGTAATGAAGTATTTTGGCCAGTAGATTGAGCTTGCCTTTTGTAAACATCTTCACATCAGCTGTCATTATGTGTAAGTACCCTCCTTTTCTCCTTTGCATCCTGGTTATCAAATCATATTGAGAAAAAAAAGTATGCTTGAACTTTTGTATGTGCAGCTATTATTAAACTGTCAGTGTAACCAAATGCTGTCCTAAATAGAATAGTCTTCAGCTGCCTTCCAAAGGTTGAAAGTGAGGGGTTGGGTGCACCTCCCTGGGGATGTTGTTCTGTAATTGTGGGGCTGCCACTGAAAAGGCCCTCTCTCATGTACCCATCAAACGAGCTTCTTTGATTAGTGGTACAGTCAGGAGGGCTGCTCCCTGTGATCTTTATTCCCAGGCAGGATCATATGGGAGAAGATGGTTCTTCAGATAACCTGGTCCCAAACCATGTAGGGCTTTAAAGGTCAAAACCAGCACCTTGAATGGGGTTCAGGAGTGGATCAGTAGCCAGTGTAATTGCTGTTATATCGGGATCACATCCTCCTAATAGCTGGCTCTGACCAGCAGTCTAGCTACAACATTCTGCACTAGCTGTGGCCTCCAAACACTTTTCAAGGGTAGCTCCAAGTAGAGCGCATTGCAATAGTCCAGTTTAGATGTAACTATGGCTTGGGTCACTATGGCTAGATCTGACTGAACCAGGAACATACACAGCTGAAGCATCAGCAGAAGCTGGGTAAAAGCACTCTGGACCACAGCAGCCAAATGGTTTTATAAGGTTACTCCCATGTTGCAAACTTGGCTTGTCAACAGAAGTATAACCCCATCCAAGACAAGAGAGATCTCAGGTCCTTAGTCTGCCTTTCTATTAACCGAGAGAACCTCTGTCTTGTCAAGATTAAGTTTCAGTTTATTCACCCTCATCCAGCCCATCACTGACTCCAAGCACCAGTTCAGGACATCAAAGCATCCTTGGAATTAGGCAGATAATAAAAGTAGAGCTGGGTATCAGCCACACATTGATAACAGTGCAGGCCATATCTCCTGATAGATCTCTCCCAGTAGTTTCATATAGATGGAACCCTGCAGAACCCCACTGGCCATGGGGCAGAGCAGGAATCCCCCAACACTACTTTCTGGACCAACCCCCCCAAATAGGATTTGAACCACCATAACACAGTGCCTCTAGGTCCCAGTGCTACAAGGTAGCTCTGTGGGATGCTATGGTTGATAATATCGAGGGCCGCTGAAAGGTCCAGCAGAACTAGCAGGGTCATATTCCCCCATCTAGTTCTTAATAGAGGTCATCAACCTAGATGACCAAACCCTGGCCTAAAGCCGGATTGAAGTGAGTCCAGAAAATCAGTCTCTTCCAAGAGCTCCTGGAGCCGAGAAGTAACTACCCTTTCTAGCACCTTGCCCAAGAATGGAAGATTGGAGACTGGCTGGAAGTTCTCCAACATAGTAGAGCTTAGGGAGAGATTTTTTCAGATCATTTTTCTGATCATTGCCTTCTTGAGCATGGGTGCTATAACCCCTGCCTTTAGGAACCATTTACTACTCCCCTTACCTACTCAGCCAGCCCCCCTCTGGCAGCTTTTATCAGCCAGGAATGCCAAGGTTCATGAGCACACGTGGTAGGTCTCACCTCTCCAAGGATCTTGTCCACATTCTTAGACTCCACAAGCTGAAAAGTATCCATATAAATCAGTCAAGCAGGTGCCAAAGGTACATCATCTGAACGTGCATCCACCCTAACATCTAACCCAGGCAGATCTGGGCGATTTTGGCTGCAAAGTAAGTAGCAGATTGATCACAGTGGGCTGTTGTGTGGTCAGAATCCAGTTCCCTGGGGCTGTGATGTAAAAGCCTCTGGCCAACATGAAACAGCTCAGCTGGATGATACAGTGATGGTGGAGAAATATTGCCTTTTCACTGTTATCACCGCCACAGAGTGGGCTCTCGTATGGACCCTGTTTCACATTTGATCAGTCTCGCTCTGACTTTTCCACTGCTGGAGGTCTAGCTGTCGTCCCTCCTGTTTCATTGCCATTAGGTCCCTGGTAAACCAAGGAGTCTGGTTGTCTCTGTCTGCGGGGAGGGGGTGATTGTTTCAACAGCCTGGGCCATTTCCTTGTTCCCGAGTGTGGTAAGGACCTTGACAGAATCGTCAGCAGCCAAGGTGGGAAAATCCCCAAGCGCCGATAAGAAACCCTCAGGATGCATCAGGTGCCTGGCATGGACGACCTTAATGGGGTGCACCACCCCTGCGGAGGAAGCAGTAAGTCTAAAGTCTGTCAGGTAATGACAAGGTAGTAAGGTTTAACTCCCCCACCTGCAGATTACCCTCCCCATCAGTATAATAGACCAGATCCAGGGTTTGTGTGGGGCTAGTAATTAATTTGGGGCTAGTAATTAATTGGGACAGGCCCATGGTCGTCATGGAGGCCACAAAGTCCTGAGCCACTCTTGACAGCTTGACCTCTCGGCATGGATGTTAAGTCGCCTAGGACTACTAGTCTTGGGGTCTCAGCCGGCGTGCCCGAGACTAGTTCAGCTAGCTCAGGAAGGGGGACGGCTGGGCAGCAGGGTGGACGGTGTACCAGCAGACTCCCTACACTGTCCTGGTCACCCACCTTCAGGAACACACACCCAAAACCGATAGACCACTGTGACCTCACTTCCTGGTCCCCCTGACCTAGGAGGACACTGCTGTGTCAGATTTATACCTTCAGCCTCATCAAACAAGGTCTCTAATACATGCCAGATCATCCTTTCCATACAGGATTATATTCTGAATGGCTGTAGTTTTTCCATTTACTGACCTGGCATTCAGCAGCAGGATCTGAAGGCCAAGGGGCCCAGCCTCGGTGCAACCAGGTCTCTGTTGTCTGGGAGGCAGACTTGAAGGAAGGATGGCCAACCAGTAGCTATGTCTCTTTCTCCTAGAATGGTGGGTCTGCATCCTGCCATCATATCTCCCTCCACCCAGGACCAGGGGAATAGCAGCCCCCACCAGGCACATACCCACTGGGTATCCCCCCAGTAAGGAGACAGGTGAAGACTAGTACTACTTGTGTAATGAGGTTTCTTCTTTATGAAAGGGGACTTATTAGCAGTCATAACATCTGAGAGAAAGCGTCATGGTTTTGTGAAGTCACAGTCAGATATCCCCCTGTATTTGTTTTCCTCCAAAAAGAAATGCTTTGAGTGTCTTTTGCCCTCTGCTTGGAAGTTAATTTATCAAAAACATCTGAAATATTAGGATGCTGCTTAAGGGGAGAGGAAATGATGGCTGCTTGCTGTGTCAAAGGGGGTGGGAGAAAACACAGCCGAAGTGCACCGACTGGGCTGTCCTCACGTAGACCTAGAGGTGGGTGGCTGGTAGGGGTGATAGGGAAAGTCCTAGGCCATTCCCCGTGTACAGCCTAGACCTTGCTGCTGGGTGAGAAGTGAAGGACGGGAGGGGAAAGGGCAGAAGCTTTGCTGACTGCTTCTTTCATGGCACATGATACCATCATGGATGCACAGCGGCACAGAGCAGGACATGCTCATCTTCTCCATCCCTTTCTTCCCTTGATCGGCAGCAGGATCTGGGCTCCATGCAGAGAGCAGAATGCAGGAGAAAAAAGGAGGCAGAGGGGGCCAGCTGTTTGTCTCAAGGATGTTTTGGAGCACCCGCAGGGTGGGTGATGAGGAGACCATGTCCTCTGCCTGCTCTGTCGTCATTCATTCGTTATCACACCTGCAGTGCTCTGAGGCATCCTTGCAGGAAGCATACAGCACACCTTCCATCCTTTCCTCTATCTTCTGTCCCCTCGAGCACTGTGTTCTGGCCTGTAGACAAAGAAGAGATGGCGGTAGTATGTAGGCTTTGAAGTAAGCCCATTGCACATTGCTTCTGTGTAATCATGATCAGAGGGAGAAATTCCTGAGCAGTTACTGAGTCACATCATAATCCTATGTAGGTTTACTCAGACGTAAGTTCCCTTATATTCAGTGAAGCTTAATCACAGGTAAGCTTTCTGTGCTAGGCTCTGCCCTTCAGTCTGTTCAGAAGTTGATTTTTATATCCTGCTTTTTCTCTACCATAAGGAATCTCAAAGCGGCTTACAATTGCCTTCCCTTCCCCTCGTCACAACAGACACGTTGTGAGATAGGTGGGGCTGAGAAAGTTCTGAGAGAACTGTGACTGTCCCATGGTCACCCAGCAGGCTTCATGTGGAGGAGTTGGGAAGCCAACCCGGTTCTCCAGCCGCTCTTAACCACTACACCAGCTGGCTTTCATATATAGAACCACTCTGATGCTTTCCTTCAAGCATAGTTTAAACTTCCCAGTCTGTTCCTGCTTGTAGCCATTTAAATACTAGAGTTATTGTAGTATATGTTTAAAGATATACTATATTTTCTTGTGCATCTATTTTAAGTATGACAGCATGGAACAAAATCCTAAACCAAAAAAGTTCAGGACGGGGAATGTGTGAACATTTTTTGCCTTAGGTGCCTGCCAGTTTATAGTGACCAGATTTCCAGGTTTCTCTCTCTCTTGACAAGACCATATAAAGAATTAAGTATAAGGAGCTATTTTAGACTACTGTGTTAAAAAATAACTATTTTGGTAAGTGTAAGGTTCTTAGGTAAGAAGACGGGCAGCCGATTTGGGGGGGGTGGGGGATGGCACAGCCACGACACCACCAAAGAGGCTTCCCGGCCACTGTGGAGAAGAAAAACCTATTAAAAAAAATTAAAACATAGAAAAAGGGCAAAAAAGCCCCAATGCCTTTAGCAGGGCTACACCACCCGAAAAGATGGCATAGCCACGCCTCTGCTCCGAGGGGCGATCCCAGGCTGAAAGAGGCAAGGGAGCTTTCTGAAGGCAGTTCTGCCCCTGGGAACATCCCCCATGCTGGCATACGCTGCCTCTTCCAGAATTTAGTTCCCAAAGTGGCGGCACTGGCGGGTGAGGCTGGTGCAGCTTTGCACCGCCCAGGCGCCGCATAAGTGCCCCTTATCATGGGATAAGTGGGCCCTTGTGCCAGCATGGGGTCACGCTAGTTCCTAAGGAGCTTTCCCCCCACCCAGGAATGCACCCTTAATGTTCTGTGTGGTGCTGTGTTCCTCTAAGGTAGTGGTTCCCAACCTTTTTTTGACCAGGGACCACTAGGACCACTAGGTGCAGGGACCCCATGGTTCAAAATAAAAATTCTGAGAATTTGAAAATAAACTTTAATCATAACTGTTAGTTAAACATTAAACTTAGAATAATATTTGAATATATATATTTTATAATAGAGAACTTTTAATTGAAAATATTAATTTATTATGGGTTTATAACTTTGTTTCGCGGACCTTAATTTAGTTCTCGCGGACCCCTGGGGGTCCACGGACCCCTGGTTGGGAACCAGTGCTCTAAGGCTTATCATTATGCTCTTTCTGGTGGACTTCCATTTTATCTTACTGTTTTTTTGAGAATAATAGGTTGTAAAAAAAAGAAGAAGAAGAAGAGGCTGATGATTTGAATTTAATGTTCTGTTCAAGGCATGTAATTTTTCCACCTCCTTCTTCCTGGATCCCTCCAAACATTGCCCACAATGTTCAGGGGACCCTGTGGTCAGTTGCTGTGTATGGCATGTGGATCTGCAAAGGGAAAGGGGAAATCAGCCCCAAAAAATCACACACACCCAAAAAAATCACACACACACACACAACCGCCCTTACGGATAACCTATTATTTATAATACTATCAGTGGAACTGAATCATGGGGTTTATTTCAAGTATGAGTTGCTTATAGCACCATCCTAAAATGCTTGAGATGGCGCTGTTAGGCTCTTTGGCTGCATGTCACACGTATTACCTGTGTACTCTTGTTAGAACCTGGAAGATTTTGGCTTTAGTGTTTTTAAATGGCAGATATCCCTAACAAAGTAGATTTTAATAGCTGGGTAGGCATTTTGTGTTGCCTCTTCGAACCTTCCTGTAGACAAGATAGGCAGTGTCAAGAACCCAATGAACTAGTTAAAAATAGAGCGTCTCGAGCAAGTCTTTGACTGCTCAAGCCTCGTGCATTGGTATAGTGGAGAGCTGCAAGATCAGGGAGCTGTTGTCAGGTCAGTAGGGATAAGGAAGGCCACAGCTTTTGAGAACAACTGAGCAGAGGAATGCCATGCTGTGTGTGGCACAGGTGGCTGTTTGTGTAATGAGCATTGCTGGAATTCTTTACATTCCTTATTACTTCCCAGCCAAATCTGCTTTCTAAGCTCACACAGGAAGAGAGAATCCTCTAAATGACTTGTGTGCGCAAGGCTCAAGTGAGATGTTCTCCAGGGTTGCGTGATTCTTTCTTCAAACTAAAAGTAGTGTTGCACAGACTGTATCGAAGCCGGAGAAAGGAAGGTGGAGAGAGGCTGATTAACTCTTTCTCTTCCAGTGGTTTTTTTTTTAATTCAAAATTGCTTTCACCAAGTTGTGTTTTTTCCCCCCAACTGTGAGGTGAAATGTATAGGGGGGAAATGCACATAAGCCAAAGCTTCTGAAGTTTTATTTTGAACGGAGAAAGAAATAGAGTGGAAAGGGTTAAACAGTCTCTCCCCATCTGTCCTTCCTCTGTTCCAATTTGTAATCTGGCCAGGGCTGCAGTTGGATTAAAAAAATGACGAAGGGAAGAATCTCTGAACTTCCTATAGTGTGTAGCTTGAGCTTCAGTCAGGCTGTCTGCTATTTGAATTACATTACCTATCTGAATTGACACTTGCACCTTACAGTTCTGATCATGAGGATCTTGGTAATAGCGGAAGTGCGCTCTCTAGTTTTATTACATTTTTAAAGTTTTCTAGCCCTCTACCCCACCTTCTTCCCAGCTTTCATTTCCACTTTTTGATCTGATGAGCCTTTGGTACTCTGGTCAAACAAACCTGTGATTGGTTCTTGTAGGTTATCCGGGCTGTGTAACCGTGGCGAAACATCTTTCCTGATGTTTCGCCAGCAGCTGTGGCAGGCATCTTCAGAGGAGTAACACTGAAGGACAATATTTTTGAAAACCTGTGATTGTTTCTGTAAACACGAAGGCACAATAGAATATGAGTAAATGACCGTCAGAGCTCATCTTCTATACATTAAGACTTTCTGAAACTGGGATCACATTTCTCTAACACTCCTGAAGAGAGGATATGAAATTCCAGAAGGGGTTTCTGTTCAAGCCGAATACTTGCTGGAGACTCTACAAGCTTGTGCAAGAGAGGATGGCCATTTTCAGGTGCTGTTAGTATGATTTTCCTTTTGGGAGCTATAGCTGTATGTGCCACTATCGTGAGGGAAGTATGGACAGGCGAGTAGAGTGGGAAGTACCTAAAGCACAGTATAAAAGATTTACTTCCTTATTTCAATATTTTCAGTTACCTTAAACTATGGTAATTGATAAGAGGTCCCTTTTGGGCATCATCCTTTCAAGGCGAGATGACAACAGAGCAAGAGACACTCCTGGAAGGTGCCATCTGTGAGGCAGTACATCCGGGAACTGAAACTGGAAATTCTGGCAAACAGAGCCAGCCACCTTGAGCCAGGAGGAAAGTGAGAATATAGATATTTTAATAAAATAAATGAGTAGACATGAACACATGAAGCTGCCTTATGCTGAATCAGACCCTTGGTCCATCAAAGTCAGTGTTGTTTGCTCAGGCAGCGGCTCTCCAGGGTCTCAGGCACAGGTTTTTCCCATCACCTACTTGCCTAGTCCCTTTAACTCAGGGGTGGGGAACCTTTTTCCCCCCAAGGGCCATTTGGATATTTATAACATCATTCGCGGGCCATACAAAATTATCAACTTTAAAATTAGCCGACCAAGCCCCAAGCAGACAAATGACCCAGATGACCCCTCCCCCCGCACGGGCAGGCAGGCATCCAACCGGTGGCGCACTCACCCACTTGGTGGCACAGGATGGTCTGTTGCACGAGCCAGGCATAGCCGTCCAGCAGCACTCCGGAGTTGTTCCTGTTCTGCATGGTCGGGGCCAGATTCTGTAGCTGGCTCCTCCTACCTCTGCCTGCAAGGATGAAATGAGGACACACTGGCTAAGAACTCGACCCCACGCATTCTGACCCTGCCTCCTTTAACCCCTCCATTGTCACCACTTCCGCCCCCAGCCCTCTTGTAGTACAGAGGGAATACGTTTCTCCATGGCCTGGGTGGGAAAGGGTTAACCCAGTTTCTTGGATCGTCCTAGCAGCTCCATAGCTAACGACTCTTCTGCAAGGGGGGGAAAAGATTCCTTTTCTCTGCAAAACAAACTCACATCTGCCTTGAATAGAGGCTATTCCTGTCCGTGGGAGGGGGCGGATCACCAGTCTTAGATCCTTCTGAGCTAGAGATCTGCCAGGACCCACAAAGGGCCAGACCAAATGATTTCGGGGGCCTTAAACGGCCCCCGGGCCTGACGTTCCCTACCCCTGCTTTAAGTAGAGATGCCGGGGAATGAACCTGGGACCTTCTGCATGCCAAGCAGATGCTCTACCACTGAGCCACTGCCCCTCCCCAGTCCCTGAGTAGGCATCTCAGGGAGTTCGCAGTCCCTGAGTAGGTGTCTCAGGGAACAGACAGACAAGATAAAGATGGCAGATCTCCATTTGTTTATAAAATGTGTAATCCGCCTTGAGTCTAGGTGAGAAAGGCATACTATAAATAATGTAATTTTTTTTTAAAAAAAGACAAACTGTGCGTAAGAGCAGCCCTAATTTGGATTGAGACCACACAGGATTGGGGAGAAGTGGCTTAACTCATCAACCCCTGCTTAGTTTCACAAATCTAAACCAGCCACCCCAATCGTTAGCATTGTAAAGAAAAGACAATTTTTTAAAGAGCATTGTCTGAGCACGTTGTATTTCAGTTAAAGGCCGAGCTATCATCTGTTGTCTTTTACCAGCCTAGTTACTTGTCAACTCAGCTGTCTTTATCTCCATCTTTATAGCTTTCCCCCCCTTTTGCTTATATTCTTTAAATGTTTTTCATGGAAGTATTATTATACAAAAGCTGAAACATATCAAACAAGAGTGTTGTTCTCACACACTTGCACAAACAAAAGATAATAATGATCTGGCTACATGCTTTGATCACATTCAAGGTAGATTACTATTGTGACTTTGAAAAGTATTTGGAAACTTGAAATACATGAAGTGCAGCCTCAAAATTACTTACTTGCTGGAGTAGGGAACAGCAAATATATACCAGTTTACACTAGCTACTAATTTGCTGCTGGGAAAAAGTCAAGTTCTAAGGCATTAAAGGCTTTATAGATACTTCAAGGACCAGCTACCCCTGCATGAGCCTGCCTATAAGCTGAGATTGCTTGTGAGGACTTCTGTGTGCCCTCACTAGTAGAGGTTAGATGGGTAAGCACCAGAAACAGGGCCTTCTCAGATGTGGCACCTCAATTGTGGAGCTCCTTTCCCACAAATATTTGCATACTACTATTGAGTTTTACACACCAGGCAATTTTTTAAAAAATCCCCACACTGTTTGACTTTTTAAAGTCTTCCATAATCTCTTTCTTCTTACAACTTGTTCCTTTTTTTGAGTAATCTAAATTTTTATACTTTTTGAAGCTGCAGTGGGAGTGTAGAACATGAAGCTCCTTGAAACTATTGACAAGGTAGCCCCTCTCAGACCATTCTCACCCCTGAGGCATAAACCAGCCCCCTGGTATACCATGGAACTTGGTGACCTGAAGAGGGCCAGGAGATGTCAAGAAATACACTGGTGATGAACTTGTTCCAGATCTGATAGTTTATGCTGTAGAGCCCATTGGAAGACCTATGAAGCAGCAGTGATGGCGGCAAAGAAATGTTACTACTCTGCTACTATCGCATCAGCTAGTTCACAACCATACCGATTGATCAAGGTAGCTCAGCAACTGATGATGCCAAAATCTGAGCCTTTATTGTCTCATGGAGAGACAATTAGCTGTGATACTTGTCCCCAATTTTTTGTTGTTGAAATATTGAGAATACACCTTGATCTGGATATCAGTTGTAACACGGGCATGCCAGAAGCAAGGCCTAATACATTACCTGGTCTATTTATGGATCATTTTGACCCAGTTTCTGTGATGGATGTCAGTAAGATCCTGGGATTGGTGAAGGCCACCACTTGTACTCTGTACCTTGCCCATCCTGGGTGCTAAAATCATGTAAGCACCACATCAACAAATCCTGAGTATCTAATATAGATCAGTCACTAACTCAGGGCACTTTTCGTTGGTCACTCAAAGAGGCGGTTATTCGTCTGCTACTTTAAAAACTATCCTTACAGACAAACTCTGCAAAGCAACCACAGTCATGCAAGTTCCTCACCTGCATGGCTGACAACGTCCTCCATGAAATGGGGGAGATAGCTACGAGGGGCTCAGCCATTCTTGACTTATTACTGACCAACAGGCAAGAGATGCTAGATGAGGTGAAGGTGGTGGGGACCTTATGTGGCCAATTGTTATGGCCAATTATCGCCCAGTCTCTAACCTGCCCTTTCTGGGCAGTGTGATTGAGAGAGCAGTAGCAGACCAACTCCAGGTCTTCTTGTATAATCATCTGGTCTAGACCCTTTTCAGTCTAGCTTCAGGCCCGGCTATGGGACAGAGACAGCTCTGCTAGCTTTAGTTGATGACCTCTGTCTGAGTGTAGACAAAGGTCATGCCTCTTTGTTGCTCTTATTGGAGATAGTTGGAGGCAGAAGTAGGTATCAGGATGCGTGCTGAAGTGGTTCAAATTATTCCTTACGGATTGGACTCAAAGGGTTGCTCTTGGAAACCAGCTATCATCAGTGTGGGACCTAACCTGTGGTGTTCCACAGGGCACAATTCTATCCCCTATGCTTTTCAATCTCTATGTAAAGCCTTTAGGACAAATCATTTGTAGTTTTGGGGTTGGTTGTCATCAATATGTTGATGATACCCAGCTCTATATATCCTTATCCAAGTCTCCTGGTGATGCGGTAGAGGTCCTAAATCAATGCTTGGCTGCTTTGGTAAATTGACTAAGAGCAAAAAAACTGAAACTAAACCCTGTTGGTTGGGAAGGCAGAGATCTTGAAGGACGTTGAATTCTCCACTTTTGATGGAGTTCAGCTGACCATTGCTGATTTGGTTAAGAGCCTTGGGGTTATACCGGACCCAGTGCCACTGCTGGAGAAGCAAGTTAATGCTCTAAGAAAGACTTTCTCCTGACTCAGCCTATCCCATAAGATGGCCCCTTACCTTGATACGATTGATTTGGTCATCTGGATCCATGCCATGGTGACATCCAGGCTAGACTACTGTAATGCACTGTACATTGATTTCCCCTCAAAATCAATTCAGAAACTCTAGTTGGTGCCATTATTGGGAGCTAGCTGGAACATGCATATCGCTCCCATTCTACAATCACTACACTGGCTGCCCATCAGTTAGCGGGCTCAATTTAAAGTATTGTCTGACCATCATATTTGCGAGTCTAACTCTCCCCCTATGTACTGCCACGACAGTTTCACTCATCTGAACAAAGTCTTCTGCAGGTGCCAACCTGCAAATGGGCAAAATCAACAACTGCCCATATATGTGCCTTCTCCATTGTGGCCCCCACCTTATAGAATGGCCTGCCTGAGGAGGTCAGGAAGGCTTCCACTCTCCTGGCTTTCTACAAACTATGCAAAACTGAATTATTTCAGAGCTTTTCTATGGAAGCTATAGAGTTGCACTGTACTAAATGTTTTACAAAGTTACTTGCATAAATTACTGTGCTTAGCTTATTAAAACTAGGATCCTACTATGTAATTTTTGTATCATTTAATGTGTCATTTGAAGACTTATGCTTTGCTTCAATTCTGTTTCTAGATTTCTGATTGGTTCTACAACCTTAATCCTATTGTACTGTTTACTGAATAACCCTTCCTGTTGATTGTATTGACTCACTCTGTGTAGTCCACCTTGAGTCCAAGTGAGACAGGCAGACTATAAATACCATACAAAAAATAGTCTAATGCTTTTAATATTGCTTTTATGCTGCATTTTCTTTTTCTTTTCTTTTTTCGGTCTTATTCATGGTAGTATATGCGTATACAATCTTTATCTGATTTCTGTAAGCTGCCTTGAGAGCAGAAATTGCAAGTGCAGGATATAAACGTTCTAGATGAATCATTATAGCCTTATTCTTTCCTGATCCTATACTGGAGAGCAAAGGCTGTTACTATGTACAGTGCAGTATAATTTCTGCACTGGAAAAATGGACCACATTAAATCAGAATTGTGACAATATTTTTTTGATTTGGGTCGCTAATACGAAAGGTCTCTCTCTTTTTTCTGGGAGCCACATTTTAACGTTGAAGGAGAAAGAGGCTGTATTCTGGCCAGGCAAACAGGATAAAAGTAGTTATTCTAGTAAAACACTAGAAAAAAAACCTTCTTTGCCAAAGCCAAGTAACCAGTTCTGGTCTGATTTTGATTGGCATCGTTATGAGGATAGGACTGAAGAACATTTCTTTTCTGAGCCCAGTTTCTGCAACTTTTGACAGAAAATATTTCTTCATATGTGCTGTTCCTCATCTGGATTTGTTGAGGAAATTTAAAGTCTGGTAATGAGGGTAACCTGGATGGCCCAGGCTAGCCTGATCTCGTCAGATCTCGGAAGCTAAGCAGGGTCAGCCCTGGTTAATATTTGAATGGGAGACCACCAAGGAATACCAGGGTTGCTGTGCAGAGGAAGGCACTGGCAAACCACCTTTGTTAGTCTCTTGCCATGAAAACCCCAAAAGGGGTCGCCATAAGTCGGCTGCGACTTGACGGCACTTTACACACTCAGTGAGGGTGCAGCTCAGGGATCTTATAGTACATTGTGGGATTTCTTAATTTTCTCTGGATTGTTTTATAGAAAGTTGGGGGCTGGGGTAGGAGAGGGTCATTTCAGTAAAAGTAATAATTGAGGTGACTGCAGAATCTTCCGCTCTCCGATTGAGCCACCAGACAACAAAGCCCCAAGGCTAGAGAGTCTGGTTTGGGTTTTTGTGTGTGTCATCATCAGGCCTGTTCAAAAGGACAGGAAGTATTATTTTGAGTTTTTCTTCCGGTTCGCAGAATGCGGGGAGCTTCTCTAACATCAGATCTGTATTCTGTTGCCCCAAAGCACATGTTCACATTTTGTCTTCCTTTCATTCATCTTCTTGTGTTTGTGATTTTTATGCACTTCCCCCACTGTTTCTTCCCCAAGGCCCCTGTGCTGCCCCTGCTCCAGTGAAGAGATGACGGGGTTATCTCTCACATGCTGGCTGGCTGAAGCAAACTATGTGACAGGTATGAAGCCCCTGCTGTCACCAACCTGGCTGTGCAATGATTCTTTCAGCTAGAAGCTTCCACTGGGAATTTGTGTTACTGACTCCTGACAGGTCTTCTTTGTAAGCTGAGATCTCCTGTTCCTAGAAGCACTGAAAAGTAATCTGACTAACAAAACGCTGGCACCCTCTTATATCGTAACAATCTATGCAAAGACTGATAGGTTAGTACTTGTCCCAAGGCATCACTCTTAACAACCTAGTCCTATGCAGTCCTAGTACTTACTCCTACGTAAGTGTGCGTAGGACTGTAGCTATGATTGCTCTTGTAGCTGTTCTTCTAGCTTGTCTAAAATCTATCTAAATTTTCCTGCCTGTCCTCCAAGGAGCACAGGTCATCATCATACATAATTCTTCCCTTCTCTATTTTATCCTCATAATAGCACTGTGAAGTAATTGAGGCTGAGAGGGAGGGACAGGCTCTCAGTCATTCAGTGAGGTTCATAGCTGAGTGAGATTTGAACTTGGATCTCGCCAGTTTTTGTCCAACACTCTGACCACTATACCACATTGGCACCTGATTAGGAGTCTATTTTACCCAAGGAGAAAGGGAATAAGTTAGAGCTCCTCACTCTGTCACAAATAGATGCTGTATGTGTGCACACGCCACACTCCCCTACAGAGCAATGATTCATGGAAAAAGTTTGTCTCCCTCATTTCCCCCTTTGTATTACCCTTCTTCTGTCTTGTGACTCACAGGATGCTCAGATTGTATTTGCCCTTTATAAGAAACGTCCATCAGGATACCAACCTCATGTTTATGTGGACTGAGCTTACAATGATAGTATTCCTTGTCTCTCTACTGCCTACATCCATATTGATAACTGTTCCTAACTTTTTTAAAAAATGGTGTCTTTTAAAACCTACTTTAAAAAATGGGTGCACATTCAACATTTCTGAACAAATCCTGATTTAAACTTAAAATATTTACCAGAGTCTAAAAGAAATTATGAAATTACCTCATGGCTGTCTGTTGTTGATTCTGTGATTATTCTGAAAAGCGTTAGGAAAGTAGGTTTATCTAGAATGGATTCAGATTTTCTGTCTTGCTGCCAGTCAGCAACTTAATGGTGCATTCAGTGTGCTGGTATTCGTATTGATCAATATTTAATTCCAAGGCCTGTCCTTTTGTTATCACAGCAATTTAGAAATCAGATGAGAAGTGGCCATATTAGGAGAAATGCCCATGTGAACTTTATATACTTTTCTTTAATTTTGTTGTAAGTTTATTCAAGATACCATTGTCAGGGTGGTAAACCCATAAACGTACCTGGTCTCTGTAGTCCCCATCGTTCCAGCTGTTCAGTCAGGGTTTGAGAAATGTCAGGCTGGCCTGTCAGCTACCACCAAGGTTATGCTCAGCAGCTTCTCTAAATTACAGAAGAAAATGCCAGTCAAGCTCTTTGTGGGTCTGCCCAGTCTTCTAGCTGAAATTAGTAACTACGCTTTCTCTTTCAGGAGTCTCAGGTCCTGCTAATCCTAGCTCAAAGTGTAACTTGCCACCTCCATACCAAATATGGGACACGAAGATTCCCTTCGTTCTATCTCCCCTGGCTTGCACAGCTATTGCTAGCACTAGTTAAAACCAACCTGGGTATATTGTTTAGAGATCCTTGGTTAAACCTGGATTAGAAGTTACACTGGATTCTTTTTTACAAGGGTTAGCAACAGTTACATGTAATGCCAAGCCTGGATAGAGGCACCTGCTCCTGCTGAGTTCAGCATTACATATAACTGTTACCATCCTGGTTAATGGAAAGCTGTGGCTCAGTGGTAGAGCATCTGCTTGGCATGCAGAAGGTCCCAGGATCAATCCCCAGCATCTCCAGTTAAAGGGACTAGGCAAGTAGGTGATGTGAAAGACCTCTGCCTTAGATCCTGGAGAGTCGCTGCTGGTCTGAGTAGACAATACTGACTTTGATGGACCAAGGGTCCTATTCAGTATAAGGCAGCTTCATGTTTCATGTGTTCTTCTTTTTGCTTCCTAGAGTGAATTGGTGCACATGGGAGGAAGGGTAGTAGATGTATCCTTCTGTCTGTGCTGTCCTGAGTTCTAAGTGATTTTCAGCCATGTTTGTTTCCCCGCTTTGGTGTTTTATTTTCAGAGTGTCTTGGTGTCATTCAGCATCTGTAGCGTTTGAGATGTCTCCATTTCTGAGTGTACAACTATACTCTGTAGTTAGAAATGGTGAACTGCAATCACATTTCCTTCCTGCCGCTAATTGTTGTTTCTTTCTACTGACGAAGTCTAATGAGGATTTTGCTGAAATGTGCAGTAGTGGCAGGCATGCTGACATCTTCGCAGCGACCTGCTCTAGGGAGCCACTTATTTTTGCTCAGTGAGCCAAAGATGGTCTTCTGTGCCATCAGAATGAACAGAAAAAATTGTGTTGAGGAAGCATAGTTAGTTAGTTATACATCTATTATAAGTTCTGGCAGAAACGCTTCATTTCTGTTTATAATCTGGCTTGGATCGTGCTGAGCATTTCCATGCGTGGAAGAATTTCTGCCTGTGGAGTGCAACTTTCTTGCCTCCCCCTCCTGCTGCAGCGCCAAAGCCTCCCCCTGCCGCCATGGGGAATCCCAGGAACAGGATTTCATGGGGCATTTTGGGATGCAGTGGGAGGGGGAAGGTGAGAAAGTAATGTTCCTTGGGTGGAAATCCTTCCACCCATGGAAATGCTCAGCTGGATTCAAATCGCCTCTATTGTCATAATCCTCTCACATAATGAGATTGCTGTTTCTTCATAGGCATAATATGCCTCCTAAACTAGAATTGTCAGTAAATTATATAGTGGTCAATTCAGCTGAGCAGCCCTATGTGGGAAAGAACATAAACCAATTTTATTGTCAGCCTTATGGTGCCTTTTGGTATGTTTTATTGTGTTCTATTTGGAGTGTTGTGGAACTCTTACCTAAAATGGAATTTGCTGTTGAGCACTGTGTGGGAATCATTGCTGAGTGTAATGCGTTTCTGTGGATACTTTAGCATAAGAGAGAAGACCACATTATTTACAACATGAGTCTAATCTGTTGTGTTTAAACTACAGCTTGTTTGGCTGCCTTATGGGGAAACTGCTAGAATCTATAGCTTTTGTTACACTGGGATAAAGTTTGTTTTGAAGATCTGTCATTCCTACTAAGATTCTGGAATGGTTTTGTTTGGAAATAATTTGACATTACATCTTGGTACTACTGTACCATCAGAACAACACTTTCAGCAGGGTAGGTAAAGTGGGTCTGATCCCAGTGGGAATACATTCAGAGACCCTGATGTTTGTTTTCTCTCCAAAAATAAAAGTGACTACACTGGAGATCCCTGGTTAGTATTTGGATGGGAGACAGCCAAGGAATACCAGGATCACTACACAGAGACAGGTAATAGCAAACCACCTGTGTCTCTTGCCTTGAAAACTCTTATGAGTTTGCCATAAGTCGGTTACAACTTGATGGCAAAAAAAACCTGGAGATAATTCATCAGCAAATCTCTGCAATGTTTCCATTTGACTCTTTGAAAGTAAGCTGATAGTCAAAGTGTCTCCTAATATCTTCCACAATAAAAAGACCTTACGTTATGAATATGTAAAAATGAATGTGTAAAATGCTGCATCTGAAGATGTAGTTGGTGTTTTAACTGGAAGTTTATAGCATTCCTTACACTTTTTTCCTCTCTATTTATGAAAACTGAAAACTCCTTAGAGACAAGAGACTTTCTAAGTAAGTACGACAATACTATCTCGTTTTGTTTTTGTCTTAATAACAATACAGTATTTTTATAGCAAACTGAGATGAGATGAGGTTTGAACTGGGGACTTTTCACATTACATTTTAGCTACTGTGCTACTCCCGCTCTCAAAAGAAAACTCAACGAACCAATCCTGTTGCAAACTATCTGGAATAAAGAACAGGGAATAACAGTAAATCTAGCAGCACTGTTCTTCTGCCATTTACATTGGTCAGTCTCTATGACAGAGACTAAATGGAACCCAGTCAGGGGACCATTTCAACCTCCCTGGATTTTCAATAAAAGACTTAAAGGTCACCATACTTCGGTGTAAAAGATTCAGAAAGAGACTCCAGGGTGAAACTGCTGAGTTGGAAATAATATGATGATTTGACACTGTGAGGTTTGGACTTAGTATGGGATAGGAGTGGCTAACTTGCTAGAGAAAGTAGTTGTTCCTTGTTACTTGTTTATATACACTATTAATATCACTTTGCAAATTTATCAGCAATTGGGACTGGTCCACTCCCATTCTTTTTGGATCACTTACTATTTTGATCGGCTCTTGTTTTCACCTGCCTGCAATATAATGTAACAAACCCATGTCCTGGATTGCTGGGCCTTCTAGTCTTTTTTTTACATTACTCTCCCCCCCTTTTGTGTTTGTACCCAGATGTCAATGATTGTAACACTTCATGCATCTGACAAAGTGGACTCTGGCTCACAAAAGCATATGTCAAATTCTGGCGCCACCGCAAGAATTGGAAACGGAGTGGAGGGCGTGCACGGAGAGCCACTGCTGAGGAAGCCGGGGAGGGAGGTCATAGCTGTTGAGATTCGGAGCATCCTCTGGGCCCTGCTGCTGCCAACCACCACAGAACACAAAGCCTGGCCAGACAGCCATGAGCAACAGCCTGCCCTCAGGCTTCGACTCAACAGCACGGCGGCTGTTTAATCACCCAGCTTCAAGAAGCCCCCCCCCCCCCGACATTGTGTCTGAAGCAGAAAAATCTTTGGAGGAGTGAAGCAGCACCTTCCTCCGGGCAGTCCCCCACTGCACCCACTTCCAACCTCCTTGTAGATGCTGCTCTGTTCCCTTGGCCCTTTCCTAGCATCCACAGGCGCAACCTCTTCTTTTTAATTGTGACCCTGTGCAAAGGAAAGGGGAGTTAGTGCAGCGATCTCACAATCCAATGTTCGTTTGGGGGGAAAATAACAAAAATTAAAAAGTGGAAAATGTTAGCAAGAGGAGAGGGAGGAGAGGGGGAATTGGGAAGGCAGTGGGTGTAACGTTGTGGGCTGGGAAAAGAATACATGTTTAAAATGTCTGCACCTCAAGAGAAATCGTCCCAGAAACGGTTAGAAGGGTAATGCTGCTGTAAAAGTGTTTGCTGATAAGAAGGCGATACAATGTTTGCAAAACGGCTCTGACCCAAAACAGAAGGAAAATGGTGTGGACTAAAATATAATGTTTCATTAAACATTTTTAAAAGTTAGTATGGAAACTCCCTAGATGAGATGCTGTGAGTTCTGGATGACAGTTTGGGTCATGACCACAGCATGAGAGGGGGAGCAGGTTTTAATCTTCTTCCCCTCCATGCCATTCCCCCTAAAACAACAACAAGGTTGCAGATTGCCAAGTGGAAAACATTTCAGGTCCTGATAACAGGGCCATATCCTTGCCCCAATAGGGCAAATAGTATTACCACAGAGTCATTTCTGGACAGGAAAATGGGGAAGAAGAAGCTTAAGCACCATGGTCTCAGTCTGAATTGAGGTTCCACATGTCACCTATGCAAAACAGGAAAATGCTTGGTGCTTCATCCATGGATCTCCCAGTGTCTGCTGACCTAAATGGAAGGTTGACTTCATGTGACCTACAGTACAAAGAGGTGTGTGTTTTGGTTAGTAAGTTGAGCTAAAGCAACAAAAGTAAACTAGCATTCATAGGTTAATGATGAATACTCAGATGTGATAATTGATACCAAAATTGCAGCCATTGTCTCCTCCCTTCCAACTACTATTTCTATAATAGACCAGCTGGAATAAGTTCATTTGAGAAGGCTGTCATACCTTGTGACAGCTTCCGTCTCAGTTAGTTAACTTTCTGTAAATCTTGTCCATTGTTATTGCAAAATAATTCTAGAAATATAAAATGAATAATATAATGATAGTATGATTGTGCAACAGGTTCTTTTTTAATGGATAACCAAGAAACTAATTGTAGTCTGTCATGCAGAGATAAGTCTTATTTTCAAAGGAGTCGTTCATAGACCTTGCCTGCAATGTTGTTTTATGCATAACATTTACACTTAATTTAATGGCATTTGTGAGCTATTAAGAATATGTGTGTATGTGTTAAATGGGCCAAAATAACCTTTGCATTGCTACATATATAATTCATATATTGCATAGCTGTGGTTAGGGATAGGGTTGCCAACCTCCAGGTAGTAGCAGGAGATTTCCTTCTTTTACAACTGATCTCCAGCCTATAGAGATCTGTTCACTTGGAGAAAATGGCAGCTTTGGCAATTGGACTCGATGGCATTGAAGTCCCCCCTTCCACAAACCCCGCCCTCCTCAGGCTCCGCCCCAAAAACCTCCCGCCAGTGGCGAAGAGGGACCTGGCAACCCTAGTTAGGGATGATCAAAATGCAATGAAATTCTTTCTCTTGGTATTTGCACATGGGCTGTTCCTTGATCCCAGAATCTGTAGTGCTATGAATTCTGCCCCATCCTTTCCTTATTATCCTGGAGTGCATGTTGTGGTTCAGCTTTTATTTTCCAGACTGTTCACTGTATGTTTACGGGACACTACTAAGGATAATTATAGCCCCCCCCCCCGTTTTTAGTTAATCTTAGTCTTAAACATTTTCAGTTATTTAACAATTCATTATTATATGTCTGTGTTCATTATATTCATAATTTGTTTCCTTCGGTTTCAACCAAAAACACAAAATGATGGTTCTTACCTTTAAGGCCTTAAATGGCTTGAGGTCAAGTACTTTAAGGATTGCTTCCTTTCATACAGTCCAGCTCACTGGTTAAGCTTCTTTTCCTAAACCCTGCTGTTCATGCCCCACTTTCAGACATGAGGCGGGTAATAACCAAAGACATGTCTTTTTTCAGTGGTGGCACCTTCCTTTTAGAATACCCTCCACTGTGAATTTTGCTAGGTTTTATCATCATAGCCAGGACAAATCATTCCTCTTTATACAGGCTATTAAATGAGGTGTTCCTTCTTTTCTAGCTAATTTTATGGACTACTTCTGGTCTGAGGGCTGTTTTATGATTTATTTCAATACTGAAAATGTTTATGTCTGTTGTTCTTTAGATTTTCTTGAACTTTTAAAATTCTTGGGAGCAACCTAAAGCAGGACTATGGAGAAGTGGCATGCACTTTTTTCAATCTAAGTGTTTTTTTGACTATAAATCCTCTCCTCCATCAAATAGGGAAGACATTCTCCAGTACTTCAGATGTCTGACTGACCCATTTTATAAGCAATTAAAATTCTCACAGAGCATGCAGAAGAAAATACTTGGCAAGCCAAGAAAATAAAATAATAATAAATAGGGAGATCATTGTTTATCATGTACCCATTCATAACAAGAATGGGGTAGAGGGGTGTATTTTAAAACAAAAACAGCACATGAGTGATGCCCACTATGTCTCCTCCCATAACTGACTTTGATGGTTTACGCCTTCTTCCAGCCATGCCCATTTCTGGTGTTGGAGCCAGTATGGGGGGGAGAAAAGCTAAAAAAACCAAGCACAGTAAGGTAAGGGAGAAGGGCTGGGTTTAGCTCTCCTCATCTTGCATGTTTGTTTAAAAATAGATTGCCCACCCACATTCTGCTTTCTTTATATGTTAGTGGAAGGTTGCCTCTCCCTTTCCCCTGCTGTGGTGATTTTTTACCACCCTACTGCTGTGGCTCCAATCTAAATCTTGTCCCTGGCTGCCTTTACATGAAATTAAAGAGAGATCTCAGATCCTCTTCACTTCTTTTTTGCATCTTGTCTCTTTCCAAGTCTGTATTTTCTCTTTCTTAAGATGGCTCTGGTATGGCAAGTACTGCATTGCCTCCATTCCTCCCCCAATCTGTAGCACCACTTTCCTATAGTCTAGTGCCAAGATCCCAAACCTTTTTTAGCCTGCAAGCACCTTTGGAGTTCTGACACAGGGTGGTGGAGCTAACCACAGAATGTCGGAGTGCGTGAGCTGATGCATCACTGCAGCAGTAACTCTTCAACATTTCAGGCAGAAGCTCTGCTTAAAAAGATGTCTTTTAAAATGAACATTTAAAAAAAAATATTTTCTTGTATACTTTCAGTCTTACTTTCAGTCACCCAGTGAAGATCTTTGTGCTGTGGTGGTAGCTGCTGCTGCTGCTGTAGTGTTTTAAAGCGGCACAACCTATTAGATCTCTCCTGATCTCAAAAGCCCTGCTGAGCAACAGTCCCAACTAGCCCTGCCCACTGTCTAAAAATACTTGGTAAGTACCAGGTAAGGTGTTGGTGGGCACCATGGTGCCCATGGGCACTGCATTGGGGACCCTTGTTCTAGTGTGTGCAAGTATTACATTTGCCTCATAAGGACATAAGAAAGGCCATGCTGGATCAGACCAAGGTCCACCAAGTCCAGCAGTCTGTTCACTAATCGGTGAGCTGTTGGAGACCCCTGATCTAGAACTATAAACCTGTCAACCCCATCCTAATTAATTTTTCAATCCAGATGATAACAACTATACATGACAGCAGTTCAGTGTGGGTTTTGATTAGTTAATATCCTAATGTAAATCCTTACACATAACCCTTTTGGTATTAAATCCCTGTCTTCAACCAGATCCACACATTTCCAATATAGCAATGAGAAATAACTTTCTCCTATTAAATAGTATTTGCCTTCCCATTTATTTTTTCACTTTCCCTTTTAAGCATGAGTGTATTTTTGAGTGGGTGAACACAGCGTTCTCCAGTTTATTTATTTACTTTATTTATACCATGCACCATGGCGCAGAGTGGTAAGCTGCAGTACTGCAGTCAAAAGCTCTGCTCATGACCTGAGTTCAATCCCGACGGAAGTTAGTTTCAGGTAGCCGGCTCAAGGTTGACTCAGCCTTCTATCCTTCCAAGGTCGGTAAAATGAGTACCCAGCTTGCTGGGGGTAAAGTGTAGGTGACTGGGGAAGGCAATGGCAAACCACCCCGTAAACATAGACTGCCTAGTAAACGTCAGGATATGATGTTACCCCATGGGTCAGAAATGATCTGGTGCTTGCACAGGGGACTACCTTTACCTTTTAACCTTTTCTATCCAAAGCGTCTTTCCTTATTCTTATATCCTTCATTTTATCATCACAGCTCTGTGTGGTAGGTTAGGCGGAGAGCTTGTGACTGGCCCAAGTTCACTCAGCAAGCGTCCATGGCAGAGTGGCCATCTGTGTCTCCCGTATCCCAGTCTGAGACTCTAACCACTACACAATGGCTTTCATTCATCTCTGCTCACTGAGATAGCCATGAGGCGTTCAACGACTGTATATGTAACTTCAGAATTGCACAGAATACTAGGATATTCTTGCTGACATGAAGTATTTGGTTGCAAAGTTGAAATGGAATATTTTAAAGAAAATACGTTAGTTTTTTTCTAGTTTTTTTCTGTTGCGGGTTGCCTAGAAAACAGCGTTTCTTAACTGGTTGTCATCTGTAATCTTCAGGAATTTGAAACAATCTTGGATGATGTGTCTGGAAGGTTAATTCAGCTAACATTAAGTAAAAGAAAACATCAAACTAGCAGTTGCTAAAGTCTATGGACTTTACACATTCTGTTTTTAAATGATCAGCCTATAATTTTAAAGAGGACACCTACTCATAGAAAGTGTAAATGCATGTGACAAACAGGAGTTTGAAAAAAGGTGACAAACAAGGCATCATTAACTAATGAATGGATTAGCTTCCTGTATTGCCTGGACAGACCATCTTATTGAGGGTATTGATGCTACATAAAACCTCATAGGTTCTACGTTACAGTCCCTGAGATGGTTTATTTCTGAGATGTAACCCCAGGAGCCATAAACAGCAGGCTATTTAGTGTCTGTTGAGCTGTATACTTCCATTTTTAAAACTCTAAATGTTATTTAAACATCGTAATTGTATTTGCTTTCTATCTAGCAAGTGCCTTGCTGAATTAAGGGTGCAGGTGGAAGTCACAGAAGTTTTCTTTTAATTAAAGAAATTTGTTATGTCTTCAACTGAAAACTGGAATTCTTTTCAAATACTGGCTACCCTTCCATTAGTAAAACATGTGGTTCAAGAAACTGAAAGCTGATTCCAGCATTGTATTTTTCCTTGCGGAGAAATAAATGTGAAAAATGGTACATCAGAATGTAGAATCCGCTTGGGTTTCCCAGAAATAATCTGTAAACGTGAGACTAAATTCCAGTTTGCTCTTGTTTGTAGATTTTTTATTCCATATAGATCTTGCATTTTGGTGTTATGTTTTTAATGTGTAATTCTCTGTGGAAAAAAATTGCTATAATAGGATCCATCCTTGGGGAGACTTATCCAGTTGTGCTGTGTTAAAGAATGGTGGTCGTGGATTTTAAGAGATTGTAAGCTACTATATGGCTGGTTTTGTGACTACAGAAAACACAAGTATTTTCTGTCTGGCTCACATGCATGAAAAAAAGCAGAGGCATTTTATAGTGGTCCTGTTAATAATCTTTCCCCGCATAAGCCACCTTGGCTTTTGAGAGGATGGCAGCAAAGGATATATTTTCCTTTACTGTGTTCAAGGCTATGGGTTTACTTTAACTTCATTTAATAAGTGAGTGGAACTGAGGCATCGAGTCGTATCTACCTCACCTTGCCCATGTAAAGCATAATTGGGTCTTTTTTCCTTCCATTCTTTCCTACAGTCAGAGAAGTATGGAGTGAGGGTTAAATGTCTTTGTAACTCAGGCTGTAATGGCCCTTTAAAAAAATTAAAGCAAGCTGATACTCTTGGGAATGTACCGTGATTTAATTTTGATCCTGCTTTCCCAGAACAATCCGTGATCATTAGATGATCTAATAATCTTCTGCTGTCCTCATTCTGTTTTACTACAGTGAGTTTCAGATCTGATACTAATGTGGATGTCTTTCCAGTTACACAGTGTTGCTGTGATGTGGGCCATATGGAATGACATCTAACACTTGAAAACACTAATTCTTAACTGTTAATGTATTCTGTGAATTGCTCTTCCCAGTTCCTTGAGCCACCTCCAAGCATTTTTCCATGGCTACTTAGCCCTTTATATGTTAGTCCTGCCATCTTCTAATATACAGGATTTCCCAACTCATAACTCTAAAATGCTTTATTTCAGAGTAGAAAGGATGCACTATATGTGGTCTATTATATCCATATCAGCTTGCGTATCCTTTTCAAGCAGCTATTGTCTTTTAATAGGGCTCTGCCTGGCGGGGGGAATCCTTAATTCCTGCCACATAAGAATAGCCAGCTTGAATTACAGCAGGCTGTACTATACTACCCTGATCAAAAGGCCTCTGTTTTTAAAAGTCTTTCCCTTTCTTTCTTTTCTCTGTTTTGTTTTTAAATATAGTGGTCTAATAATTCAGTGCAGCAAAATCGTGCATTGAAGCTTTGATTTGGGAGATCAGGGTATTAAATAACTGACTTAGTTCTCCATTGTACCTCCTAACCTAATATAGGAATGGCACACAAAAAAAAACCTTAGGAAGGATTATAAGCCATAGGCTACCCTGTTGTATATAATTTAATTTTGAAAATTGAAATATCTTTCCAGGAGCTACAATATTGTATTTTTTTAACTTGAGGATGTGTGGGACATTAGCAGTGGGGCAAAAACATTTTTACATATTTTCTTGGTAACAAGCTTATAAACAAGCAAGACTTATGGTTCTCAAAAGTATAACCAACTCCACTAGTATTGCCAAAAGGGTCATGTGTCCCCACAATAGTTTACAGCTTTGCTGTACGTGGTGAGGTTAGGGTACAGGTGAACTATATCTAAGCAATCAGACCATATCTAAGGCCTATTCTGCACGTGTGGTTTTTGTCGGTTTTGGCTCTGAACTACATTGACCTTTTTTTCCTTTTCCACACGTGTTTTGCCCCCTAAAGAAGTAGCTTAGATTTTTGCTCAGCTTTTCTCCAGCTTTTTTTATGAGCACTTTTACTGTGAGGTTTTTTCTCAAGCCGATTTTGAGTTGGCTTCACTCAATGTGTGGAAATCCTGTTTGGGTATTTTTTGCGGCCCATTGAGGCCCACCCACATCCAACCTCCCCAATTGATTCCAAGCCCCCCTTCCCCTCCACCTGAGGTTTCCTCCCTCCTTTTAAATGTTTTTTAAAATGTGCAACATTAGTGATACAAGGAATCAGCCTGCACACAGCAAGGCTCTTCCAGTTAGTGTTGCTGCTATGAAACTGACCAGAAAGCCGTGTGACCATGAAAGTGTCCAGAAGTAAATCACACAGGCATTTTTTCACTGTCTCTCACCTGTGATCTGGTCACTTCCATGGCTGCATCGCTTTCTGGTCAGTTTTTTTAAAAAAAAACTTCAATAAAATATCACTAGATAGCTGGAGCGTTAAAGCAATAGTCTCAGCAGGTTTTCTGAATTCCCAGCTTTTTTTAAAAAAGTAAGTCGCTAGTGCCTTCTCTCATGGAGATATAAGGAAAAAGGCATATCTCTGTGAGGAAAGGACTTGAGACTTACTTTTTTTAAAAGGAATGCTGTGAATTCAGAGAACCTGCATAGACTATGGCTCCAGTGATCTAGCAGCATTTTATTGCCTTTTAAAAAAATGAAAAGAAATCACTTGTCTTCAGGGTGGGGGGGAAGAGATGCTGATCCTTCACATACTGTTTAAAATGGCACCAGTTAAAGCCAGCTCAGGAGCCATTTTCTTTAGCATTCTGTTCCCTGACTCTTCCGCATGTGCTTTCCCCTTCCCCTCAGCGTTCTGTTGCTAAAGTTGCCCTTTAAAAAAAAAAAAAAATGGTGGTGGAGCTTCTTGCGCCAGCCACAGGAGTAGAGACTGCTTCTGTTAATTACTATTACTTGTTGCAAGAGTTTTGCTTCGCATATTATTTAAAATGGCTCTGGTTAATGCAGGGTTGGGAGCCATTTTGTTGAGTGTTCTGTTTTCCAATCCTTCCACATGTACACTGATCGTCCAATCAGTAAACAAACTTGCCAGTGACAACAGTTTTGGTGGAGGAGGAAATGTCTCTAGCATTACTGTGCAGTAAAGCTAGACTCCATGTGCAAAAAATTTTTAAAAAGGAGAGTTGGTGCTGTGTCACCACCGGTGATTCAAAGGAAAGTGCATGCATGCAGAATGATTTTCCCAAGCCAATTTAAATGCTACTGGATCAATTGCTGAGAAAATCAGGAGTAAGTTGTGCATGCGGAATAGCCCTAAGTTTTCTGTTAGGCTTGGATACACATGCGATGGCAAGAAAGGAGTCAGACTGATGTCCCAGCAGTTGTTTCAATCTGATTGGGTGCTTACGTAGTCCTGCAGTGAGGTGTGTATCTCAAGTCCCATCTCTCTGTAGAAGTCTGCTCAGTCCTAAAGAGGTTGTGGTTAGATGCAGCAGCAGTGTTCTGGCAGGAATAGAATGTCCTCCATTGCTCCAGAATAGGGTGTGGGAGCTGAGTTCTCCAGTATGGAGCTGGCTCTGGGGCTGTTGCTTCAGGGACTAAGAGTCCAGGAAGATGGGAGCAGAGTTACCTCACTAGGTGAGAGAGATGGCCTTGTATCTTGCAGCTCTTCCGGATTCTCTATGAAGAATTCCGGAGGTTCCTTGACGACTGCCTCCGGGATTGGTTCCTCATTCCAGAACTCCTCCCTATCCAAGTATTCAGATATTCCGTCTGATAAGGAGGAGCCAGCATCATAGTCTGTGGACCAGGAGGAATGACCCTCCCCCCCCCCCCGTTTTGAATGGAAGGTGAGGCACTCATGCCTGCAGTCGTACTGGGCCTCAGGGTCACTGTGGTAAAAGAGAAGATACAATTACATGGGTCTTTGGATGTTTTTTGATGTTGCTGCTTCTGAGCACCTCCAAAGCCCCCTAGGAGGTGGTAGATAAAACTCTGACTCTTCTGTAAGGAGGGAGAGGGTCAATGGTGATCACAATTTTTTATCGCCTACCAAAGCTAGGCAATATGTGTGGGGCTCTTCCTTGACAGCAGTGATCCAAGTTATTTTGAGGTGGAGAGAGTAGTAGTGCTGGAATTTGAAGCAAGACTTGGAGTACAGTAACTGGGCAAGGGATAAAACAGCACAGGGAGCGGGTTTGTTTTTTCCTTAAGCGTCAGTTAATGATCAAACACTTGCAGAATACAACAAGCTCCCTAAGTCTAGGCGAAGCATCTTATGTATATAAGCAATTATTTTTGTATTTTGGCCCAGCGCATATAGAAACATACATTCCTTAACCAAGTAGATGTGGGGCTATGGTAAGCACCCTGGTCTTACATTCTGGCCTGCCCGCCTTCTTCCTCTCCTTTTATAAAGGCATCCCTCTCCTTTTTTGTTTTACAGAGCTATGATTAATGTTATGTCTGCATCAATGTTTTCAAGCTACAGTTTGCTACCATCACTAGAAGAGAGTTTACAGACTGTGTTCTAAGCAAACTGTGGTTTGTATTAGCATGAGTGCACTTGCAAGTGCTATTGTAGCTAGATCTAAAACTTAAAGGGATCAGAGGAGGAAGGTGCGTGTGAGGGGCTTCAAGGTTCTTTCAGTTGCCTCCAGCAGCATTGCTTCTGCTCAGACCCTACGTCAGAAAAGGAGACTTTTTGAATTTGTTGTTAAGATCTGGCCATGCAAACATTAACATTTATTTATTTATTTTTAAATTTATATCCCGCTCTAGCTCAGCCAAAGCTGGGCTCAGAGTGGCTTACATCATAAAAACCTAATTTACAATACGATCCATATTATATTAACATACAGAAATATAATTTACAATTAAAACCATAATTCCATAAACTCTAAATTCCGACTGTCACCCAATTCTACAACATGCAGAATAGCATCCTAACCAATAAAACAGATCACTGGAGAAAAGCCAGAAGACACAAAGGAATCGATCATAAGCAGGTCCACTCAAAAGTAAGTCCCATGTTTTTCAGCTGGGCTTCCAGGAAAGTTCCTTAGGTTTGCAACCTGAGTCACCTTGTCATCACACTTCAATTTTTTAAAAAATAAATAGTAATTTCGTTATAGGTTAATTTTTCCAGGGTTTGAGATTCAGTTAACTGGAGGAAATCCTGGAAGGAATACCAGATAGAGCTGAAAGCGCTTTTTGTTTTGTTTCTTGTCTACTTCTCCTGTGAACAAGAACCTGAAGGAACATTTTAGTCAGCCATTGAGCTTCAAAAAGCAAATGCATAGTTATTTATATCTGCAAGATAATTCCATTGGTTTACAAAATTTGTGTATATGTGTGCGCTTTGCTCCTGATCTCTGTCAGGACTTATTTGTTCATATCCGCAAACGCTGAAATGGCTAGCTCTTCCCGAACATTTAGACAGGGACTTTTCAGTACCATCTGTCAACAGGCCTAGAACTCTCTCCTGCTTTTCATCATGAAGATGTCAGTACTTTGTCTGTCCTTTCTGGTTAGTTTCCATTTAAAATGCAGCTTCAGAGATTTACCCTTCTTTTGTAACTATACACAATTGTTAGTATTTCATCTGATGTACTCATTTCTAAGTAATATGCCATTCACTAAGATTGATAAGATTATTTTTTTTGCTTCTGCAGCAGTTGCTTGGATTGTACAGCTGATAATGCAGTAGAAAACACTCTCTTATTGCTTTTGAAACTTGTTTTCCTATGTGGAAGTTAAATTGTGGAGTATAATTCACCACATTGACAAGTATTGTATGGAGTCAAGTATAGTGGGATTCTAGTATAGAGTCAAGCCATAGATAACAATCCTTGATAATTAATTGTTGGGGGGAGGAATCCAATAAACTAATTCAGCATCCCAAGTAGCACCTGGAATGGGAAGAGTCCAAAAGGGTCTTGCTAAGCATTCTGCCCTTTCCTGGAACATCAGGTACCCTCTGGTTAGAAGGCATAGGGCAAACCAGTGCGGTTGGTTTCTGTTTGGATGTTACCATAGCATCCCAGGACTTTTACAACCTATTTAGAAGTCCAAAGATTTCAAAAGAGTACTTGAAAGTTTCTGAACTCTGGCAGTCTGCCTAAATGTAATTACACAAAAGACAATGCTCTATTGAGAACTGTCTCTGTACCGAGAAGCAGCACCTGAGTGCTCACATGTCCTCCACATCCTTTTCGGAGAGGTTTGGCTTTGTGATCACCTTGTCCACCTTTCTCTTCTCACGGTTGTTCACATAAACGTGCCCACCGGACAAACATAGAGCAAGTATGCTGGGAGGCATGTTGTTCCCAGTACTGGCTCTCTAAGAAGATTCCTGTATGTAGTTAAGCATCTGTAGAACATGTAAAGCCAAGGGTTGTGCATTCAGAAATACCTGCTGGAGCCTGCAGAGCTCTAAAGGTCTTTCACAATGTTTGAAGTTAGCCTGGATCCTGTCTCTACCACCGTCTCCCACTGCTGTGATGTGAAAGGCAACTATTGCTATTGAAGGGTTTGCCCATCTGTCCGGCAAAACCTTTGAGTGAAATGCAAGTGCTTGAAGTATATTAGAGTGCTAATGAGGGCTTTAGTTTTAATTGCCAGAGCAAGTAGACAAGTCAGGAATTGTGTCCATGGTAACTTCAGTTAAATGTGCTAATTTGCCTCAAACCCCAAGTGGGTTTGAGAAGGACTAAGCAACATGAAGTCTCTTGTTTTAACAGGAAGATTTGAAAGCTAAGGTTCAACGCAGATAAGATGCTGGGAGGACCGGTGTTCTTAGCAGAATTTTAAACTGAATTACAGCTGCACAAGATTGATTTGCATCGGGGTAATGTGGGCAGCAGAAAGGTGGTATAACTTTTCCATCATTGCAAATACATAACCACCCATCCCAGCACCCATCCCATGCTATAATATAGTCATTTAAAGAAAAAAAGATGGGAATTCCTTTAAATGACCAATAACAACTTGAAGGTCTTGGTTTCAATTGGTGAAGATATCCAGAGATGGAAGGGAACCCCCCCCCCCATCACAATAACTGAAATCAGGATATCTAAGGTAATGATAAACTTTAAACTACTGCATCTTCAAGTAAACTTAGTCTGTCCTAATTAAACATCATAGAGGAAGTACCTCATGTAAGGATAGAGGGCTTCATAGTTTTACCTTTTCTTTTTTCCCCCTAAGGCATTTTTCCTCAGCCTTAAGGCTTGAACAGAACATTTATATTATTTTATTCATTTGTTAAACGTTCTTATATTTTGAACACTTTCTAACTGTTTGCTCCTCCTGTCTGAAGTGTGGTAACAGGGGGGAGGCAGTGGGTCAGCTTGCCATCCCTGGAGCACAATAGTTTAGATGTGCAGAGTTGCAGTAGATTGCCCCCACACTATCTGTAGTGAAGCAAAATGGGAAGGTGCAGCACCTGTGGTGGTGGAAAGTACCATCAAGTCACACTGACCTATGGTGACTAGGGTTGCCAGGTCGCTCCTTGCCACCGGTGGGAGCTTGGGGGGGGGGCTTGGCTTGCAGTCATGATTGAGGTGTGCTCAGCTCATGCAACATGCCGACAGCACTTCTGGGTTTACCTGGAAGCGATGTGGACGCTCTAGTAATTGTCTCCAAAATTTCCATACAGTTTTGGAGACGATTGCTAAAGAGTCCACATCGTTTCCAGGTAAACCCAGCGGGTCAGTGCACTGCGCTGGTCACACTCACACCAATCATGCTCCCCTCTGCTGGCCCTCTTTCACCTGCAGACCAGTTGAGCCGGCCCCCCTGGCAGTTGGCAAGCCTAATGGTGACCCCATAGGGTTTTCAAGGCAAGAGATGTTTGGAGATGATTTGCCATTGCCTGCCTCCACAAGGGCTGAGTGAGTTCTGAGAGAACTGTGACTGGCTCAAGGTCGCCCAGCAGGCTTCATGTGGAGATGCGGGTAATTGAACTTGGTTCTCCAAATTAGAGTCTGCTGCTCTTAACCGCTATATCACGCTGGCTCTCTGCAACAACTTGGTGGAGCCTTTAAACAGTAACATACATACAGAGTGCTAGATATAAAACCCTGTTTAGCAGGAGATACTCTCAGGGTGAGTGGCAGCAGGTACCCAGTTTGTTTTTGGCACACTGGGGTGCAAGGAGAAGAGGTGGCATCACCAGATGGTGACTTGGGATGGTTGTGGGTTTTTTCTGAGCTCCAGGGGGCCAGCCAGAGGGAACAGGGCTTGAGAGGCTGTTCCTTCACAAGTCCATTTCCCATTGGTATAGTAAGCAGTGGCCTGTGAAGAGATGTGACAAGTGCACTGGAAAAACAATACAGATCCCTTCATATCTAGCATAGCAATAATAATAATAATGTTTAGAATTTATAGAGTGCATTTCAATCAGCTACATTGCTTCATGGCACTTCAGTAAAGTAATTTTTACAGCAATGTTGAATTATAAATTGGTACTATTATCCCATTGTTACTGATGAAAGGCTGAGTCATTGCCCAAGAGAAGAAATCAGCCTGTCAGGTGGGATAAGATAACACCAGGCCCCTCCTTCTTGTAGGTTTAGGACCGCCTAAACTCCCGGACTGGACATGGCAACCCGATATGCAGGCACACGACTACTGTTCCAGCTGCGCGCTCGCCCCAAACTCTACTGGGACGGCCACAGCGCGCACCGTTGAAACTGACACGGCCGCTCCTGTGCGCTCCATGCAGCCGGCAGCTAGGAAGCAGAGGCAAGGGCAACCTCCAGTGAACCTGAGAGACTCCTTGTTCCTGTTCCTCCCTGTTCCAGCCGCCGCCATCTCGTGGAAAGCAGACTGTCATGTAGTCCGTGCCAATACCCCCCTCCCAATGCAACATCAGCAGCGTAATGGGCAATCAGCAGTGATCCTGATATCAGCGATGAGTCGTCTTTCCAGCTATGCAGCAGCGATCCCCAGAAGTCAGCAGAGATTGCACCTTTTGTTTAAGAACATTAATCACTTCAGCACAGATCTCCCGGTTTCTCCCGGGTTGCAAAAGCCATTGGAATCAGAATAGATTTCTAAATTCTCACTACCCCACCCTGGCAGCCGAAGATTAATCCTTTTGTCACCTTTTGTCACCTGGGAACCTAGGAGGGGTAATCCCATCACCCCGCCCCCAGAAAAACAGTATATCTGGGGTGCCCCCAGCCCATAATGTTACCTTAGGTCTTTCCTGGCATACTTGCCGTTACTCTGTTGGTCTGGTTTTGCGCAGCTTGACCACTCTCCCTCCCGCCTTGCTGGCCGAGTCTACGGGAACCCCTTGCCCCCGCCTTTGCTCTTATTTTCTGCTATCTTAGTCTACTGGTACTTGGACAACTCCTCTTCAAGAACGGTAAATATTACCCCACCAACGATCCCTGCCAAATGGGCATCTGTCTGTATTCTACTACCTTTTGAATTCTTAGAATCTCTGTATGTTTGTGTTGCACCACTGAATGCTTGAAACAACATAAATGCTCTTAATTCTGAAATCCCTTGTCTGTCTTTATTCTTAAGGTCACAGTTAATGGTCTCTGGTATACATAGGTTGATCTCTCTATAGAAATATTAAAGTTATCGATCTGCTCAGCTAATTCCCCATTCAAAGAGCATTTCTGGTAACATTCTTGGCCTTCCACTAGTGGGGCCACAGATGCTCCTTGTAAAGATCCTCACACCAGCAAGTTGATCAATAGTGGCTGGCGTTTTGAAAGTAGGCAGCTACTGACAGCTGGCTCTTTGACAGCCAGCTGTCGGACAATAATAATAATAATAAGAGTTGGTTTTTATATGGTGACTTTCTCTACCGCTTAAGGAAGAATCAAACCGGCTTACAATCACCTTCCCTTCCCCACAACAGACACCCTGTGAGGTAGGTGGGGCTGAGAGAGCTCTAAGAGAACTGTGACTAGCCCAAGGTCACCCAGCTGGTTTAATGTGTAAGAGTGGGGAAACCAACCCGATTAACCAGATTAGCATGCGCCGCTCATGTGGAGGAGTGGGGAATCAAACCACCGTTCCAAACCACCGCTCTTAACCACTATACCATGCTGGCTCTGTTGGGAAGCTCCACCGTGGGTGTGGGGAAGGGGAGTAACATGGCAGAAACTGCTCAGAAGTCCTTCATGGGCTTAGCCACACCCCTATAGGGCTTCTAGGTTGAGGGAGGCCACTGGGCATGCCCCAGGCCTGGTTAGAGGTCGCAGCAACCCTTTACCACTCGAACTAAGAGTTTGAGTGGTCTAAGGCTCCTCTCGAGATGGCACTTCCGGTTGTAAACCGGAATCAGTGCGTGCACACACATCAGTGCGTGCACACACGCGCAATCACAAGATCTCCCGCCGAAAGTGAGTAGGGACCTGGCAACTCTACTACTATCTTCAGCTTTCCCTCCTTCTCTTCCCTGGCAGCCTCTACCTAAGCAAACTATGGCCTAGTTGTGCAGTGCCGGTAGGGAACCCCCAAGGATTTGAGGGGGCACTTTATTTCTTGAAGTGGCACTTCCAGTTGTAAACCGGAAGTGCCGCGTTGGTGTGCGTGGCCACAATTGCCCACTGGCCCTCAGCTGGTCGATGGGCAGAGGGGCACATTACCGGGGGATTGCCCGCCACCAGCGGGCACCTGGCAACCCTAGATAGAAGGCAGATAAAAGTAGGTTAGCTAGAGGTTGGGAATGAGAGAAGGAAGCAAGAAAAGGGGAGAAGTTATTGGGCCTTACAGGGAAGGGAAAGAGGAGGGAAAATGAGATGCCCCTTCCTCACGCACACACGTATGTTTTCATTTATATAGTGGCAACTACAATGATAGATGCTTCTGCATATTACAAGAAATATAATAAAACAAATTCTGAAAGCAATGTATTTCTTACAAACAGTGTTTAAACCCACCAAGAAAATACAACAGATGCTACAATCAGCAAAAGACAAAAGAGACCCCCTTACCTCTGCAGGAGTATATCGTATACCTTGCAGCTGTGGACAAGTTTACATCGGGACAACAAAACGCGGCATACAAACAAGGATAAAAGAACATGAAAGATATTGCAGACTGGGCCAACCTGAGAAATCAGCAGTGGCTGAACATGGACTGACACAAACAGGACACAGGGTCTTATTCCAAGACACTGAAAGACTGGACAGTTCTACCAACTATTTTGTCAGATTGCACAGAGAAGCCATTGAAATTCATAAACATCAGCACAACTTTAACAGAAGAGAGTTTAAGAATGAATGAGGCTTGGCTTCCTGTCCTGAAAACCTCCAGATTAACAAAGACTACAGTCAACAATAGCCATGCAGATTAGCTTTGGATTTCACACATTAACAGATCACTTCAGGATACAATGGTTCCATATTAACATACCACACCCTTATTAGCACATTATCTTGATACTTACAGGACAATGATTAGCAGATTACCTTTGATACTTTTTGCAGGACAATGATTCAGCTCAACCCCAACCCCTTTCTGACTATATATTACTCTTCCTACACACTTGACATTGAGAGACACTGTCCTTCAGTGTTACTCCTCTGAAGATGCCTGCCACAGCTGCTGGCGAAACGTCAGGAAAGAAAATACCAAGACCACGGTTACACAGCCTGGATAACCCACAAGAACCAATGTATTTCTTTATTTAAAATATTTATATCCCGCCTTTCTCTGTGTGTAAGCCATCCAAGATGGTTTATAATTAATAAAATACATTTGCAATAAAAAATTAAACACTAACCCCCCCTAATAAAATCCAATTAAGAGAAAAGCAACAAGCATTATAAAATACAAAATGAAAGCCTTATGTGAGTAAACCATTTCTATTCTTCTGGTTTTTGATCAAAAGAATGGAAAAATTAAGTCGGAGCTGTTTCTTGACATTACTGGGCTTTGAATTAGGCATTTAGGGCATTGCAATTTAATTCTGGATATCTGTTTTTATGTTTTCTTCTGCTAGGTAACAACTCATGTCTTTCTCTGATTTACACTGAATCTGATAGGGACTAAAGAATTCATAAATATCCAGCAGCATTTGCCTAGCAATAAAAGTTTTGTATGTGGGGGGGGGGGATAAAAACCCGGTAATACCATGAAAAATCTTCTTGTTGCTTGTTGGACTAGAAAACAACATATTTAATATATTAAAAATAGTCCCAACAAAGTGTCTGCACATAATTACAGCCAAGCCTGTTCAATTTTGTGTGTCCTGCACAGAAAAGAAACTCTGTGATTAGAAAATGAAACTGCAAAATTAAGTGGAGTTCAAGAAAGACTTGGCATTCCATATGTATTACAAGTAAGGTTGTTAGAAGTTCTCTGGAGGGAGCTTGACTTGTAATTTAGTAGTTGGCATATTAGATATTTTTTTTAATGGAGCCTGTGCTTTGAAGTGCTAAAGAAGCTCCCCAATTAGTCAATGGGTTTTGGTTACTGGGGTGAAGTTACCTGTGGAGAATCTTTGCCTCCACCAAGGATAAGCATGAAACTGTTCATTAATTTTCACACAGAAGACTTTCTAAGCTGCTGTCCTAGGGGAATGCTTTCACGATCTCTGGAGGGTTGGAAACACTGGCCAAGTTTGAAAGGAGCATGGGGACATGCACAGATAATCAGCTCTTAAGGAATCTTTTGTTGTGACTCTGCTGTTCATTTTTAAAATTAATTTTACTATTTAATTTGCATTTTAAACTTATCTTAGAGGGGCACTTTCAAATGGTCATGAAACCTGATATTGCTGACTTCTAAGATCAGGCCAGAAGAAAACAAAGAAGAAACTACATCAGATATTTAAAAACCTTATGAAATAACATTGCCCTACAGTGTTCATAGCTCAGATATTAAAGCTTTGTAGCAAGAGCCTCTGGAAGAAAAACTGTCAAGTTATCAGATGGCTCTTATTTCAAAGAATTTTTCCTGAATCACAAATACCACAGCTGTGCAGAACTTGGCAGATGTGCCTCATTTTGGACAGTATAGTTCTATAGACAGATAACCCAACTTCAAACTATGTTTTATTTTGAAAAATTTGGTTTGATATTTGTAACTAATTTGAGGAAGCTGTGTGCTACTTGCAGTCAGAGCTATTCTGACGGTGGCTTTTTACAAAGACAAACAGGAGCATTCACACCAACTCATGATTGCCTTATTCAGGGTTGCTGTCACAACCTGATGGCAGAGCTTCTGGAAATACACGCATGAAGCTGCCTTATAGTGAGTTAAACCACTGCTCTGTCAAGATGAATATTGTCTACTCTGACTGGGCAGCAGCTCTCCAGCTTTCCAGCTAGAGGTCAAGTGCCATCTTATCCTTTTAAACTGGAAATAGTGCAGATGTAACTTGCAACTTTCTGTATGCAAAATAAGTGCTCTGTCACTGAGCCAAGACCCCAGAGCAAAAGAAATAATCTTAAACAAAGGAAGACAATATGGAAAAAAAATAGTATGTCAACTTAGCTATAATGGAAAGAAAAGTGGCTTGGATACTGTTTAGTGGGAGAGGTGCTGGTGAAAACAAACTTCCCAACCTTCCCCTTCCTACTGCAGCCTGCAGTGCCCTTCAACATCTGCCGCTTGGGGTAAGCAGACTCTCAGGAACAGTATACGAGATAAATTGAGATGGACAGTCAATGAAAAAGACATCTTTTCTACTGGTAAAGTGCCTTCGATTAGCACAACACATAATGATCCAGGCCAGTATTATGGCAAGATACTTAACATTAGTTAGGATATGTTTGTTTATTTTCAGATGTTTCTCTTTTCCCCTCTCTGCTGCCAAGACAAAACAAGTGTTTGTTTCATAGCAATGGTATACTGGAATATATAGATGAGAATATATAGATGATATATTTATGAGAAACTCCCTTTCAGGAATAGCTTGTGAATCCGGTGTTAGTGGAAGCCAGTCAAAAGCATTTGGTTATATTTCAGATCACTTAAAATTAAACAAAAAAAACCCTTAATTTATCATATGGTTTGTATTCTAGCTGAGAGCCAAGTCAGGAGAATTATGTTAAGTCCACAAGATTTCTGATGTTACCTGTATGCTAAGCATAAAACTGAATGGTATCCTATTGAAATTAACAAGTTATTGATGGCTCCTTGTATACATTACAAAAATATATTTTGGGTGAAGAAAGTATGGCTTCAGTGGTATTAAAAGCAATACCCAAGTGTGTGTGTGTGTGTGTGTGTGTGTGTGTGTGTGTGTGTGTGTAAAAAACACCAAGGCCTTCCCTTGATGTTGCCCCTTAACATTGGGGTTCAGGGATTTACTATCTCTGAATATGGAGGTTAGTTTTACTCACCAAGGCTAGTAGCCATTGATGGACCTCTACTCCATGAATCTGTCTAACCCTCTTTTTAAAGCCATCTGCTCGCGACCATCACTACCTCCACTGGCAGTGAATTCCACAATTGAATTCCTTGTTGAGTAAAGTTCTGCTTTTTGCCTGTTCTGAATCTGTTGCTCATCAACTTCATTGGGGGGCCCTGAGTTCTCCTGTTATGGGAAAGGGAGAATAAGTTCCCTCTATCCACTTCCACCACATGCATAATTTGAAAACCTCTATCACATTCCCCTCTTAGCCTTAATTTTTCTAAACTAAAAAATCCCAGATTCGTTCGTCTTTCCTCATTGGAAAGGTGCTCAAACCCCTTGATCATCTTGGTTGCCTTTTCTGTACTTTTTCCAGTTCTGCAACATCTTTTTTGAGTTATGGTGACCAGAACTGTACACGATGGTGTTTGTATATGTATGTATGTATGCATTGTACATGTGATAGACATGCATATAGATAAATGCATACACATAAACACCAAAACACTTTTCATACACTGCAGCTGCCAAGATATATTTTGAACTGTTACCATGGTACAGCGCCAGTGGGTTAGGTCCTGCAGTCTGTTAGCAGACAGCTCTGGCAGGCATGGCTCTTTCTCATATTCTCCTCTCCTTTCTGGACCTATGAAAGTTTATTTGCTGATGGAAGAGGAATAATTGAGAGATTTTTTTAATCCATTCCCCCTCCTCAATGAAGCTTTCTGACCCACATGGTGATTAGACTTCATGGGTGCTGGGACCTCTGGAATAAACTTTCCTGGGATTGGAAAGGACTGCTAGAGGAAGAGAATGCTGGAAAGATCAAACACAGTTGTGTTCTGCTTTTAAGAGAGCAGATACAGCATACAGCCATAGAGTAGTCTTCAACACTGCATAATGTGGGAGAGGTTTGGATTGGTATAAGAATACCAAAGTGTGTCCCAAATGTATGTAGCATTTATATGGTAGTGTTCAAAGCAGTTCTCAGTAATCTTTATAATAGCTCACTTAAGTCAATATCCCCTTATTGTGGGATGCAAAGGGTGGGGCTAAAGCTGAGAGATCATGATTTGGCTAAGGCTACCCATTTAATTTCTGGGGTGAGATTTAAACTTAGGGACTTTCCAGTTCACAATGCTGTCTCTTAACCACTGTGTTATCTTTGAAACAGTCTCCCCAAGGTTCTTGGCAATCAAAATGGCAGTTAGCCATATAATGCAGTCTGGAAGCCATGAGCTACAGTATATTGCTCAGGAATTCATCAAAGCCATGTTATTTTAGATAAGATGGTGTTCTTTATTTTTACCACCCTCGAGTTAGAAAGAGTACTTTCTGAACTCACTAATGTTTGCCAAGCCTCTTTTAACAAACATTTTACAGCAGTGTTCCTAGCTATGGAGTCCTTAGGACAAATTTATTTGAGTTTGGATATCTCACTTACCGTGTTTCCCCGAAAATAAGACATACCCATAAAATAAGCCGTAGAAGCATTTCTAAGCATTTGCTTAATATAAGCTATACCCCGAAAATAAGGCACCCCCGGGCTGGTGTGGAGAAGACCAAGAGGAGCCCAGCTGAGCAGATGCAGTCTCCCGCGGCTGCTTCAAAGGCCCGGCAACCAGCGCGCCCGGGGCTGGGGTGGAAAAAACCAGGAGGAGCCCAGCTCAGCCTCCCGCGGCTGCTTCAAAGGCCAGTCAACCAGCGCGCCCGGGGCTGGGGTGGAAAAGACCAGGAGGAGCCCAGCTCAGCAGAGGCGGTCTCCCACAGCCGCTTCAAAGGCTCTGCAACCAGCTTGCCCGGGCCTCTGGGGGCGGGGAAGACAGGAGGAGCCCAGCTGAGCAGATGCAGTCTCCCGCGGCTGCTTCAAAGGCCCGGCAACCAGCGCGCCCGGGGCTGGGGTGGAAAAGACCAGGAGGAGCCCAGCTCAGCAGAGGGGGTCTCCCGCAGCCGCTTCAAAGGCTCTGCAACCAGCGCGCCCGGGCCTCTGGGGGCGGGGAAGACAGGAGGAGCCCAGCTGAGCAGATTCAGTCTCCCGCGGCCACTTCAAAAGCCCGGCAACCAGCGCGCCTGGGCCTCTGGGGGCGGGACCGGAAGGGGGTGGTAAGGGGAGAACGGGAGCCGAGAGGGAGGACAGTTCTGATTCCCTCGGAATAAGACATCCCCTGAAAATAAGCCATAGTGTGTCTTCTTGAGGAAAAATAAATATAAGACAGTGTCTTATTTTCGGGGAAACACGGTACTAAAAACGAGCCTTGGACTACTTACTGTGAAGGCTCCTTCTGCTCTGGGATACGGAGGGCATCTTCAGATTGGGTTATTTTCCTTTTCTTGCTCAGGGAGGCAGGAACAAAAAACTAAACACTTCCTGTCTCCTGAGGGAAATGACCCCTCCCTCCTCCTTAGCTCCAGTAGTTTCTGAGCTGTGAAAACTTCCTGTAAAGACAGGAAGGCAAAAACAGAAAATTCCATGGGTCCAACCAGAAGACCCTAAATGTGCAATAACGGGAGTTTATTAAAACATGCATGACAACATCTAGAGGACTATAAGTTAGAACAAGAACTTAGTTGTAAGAGTCAAAGAAGGAATGGGAGGCATGCCATTGCCTCATCCTTCCTGAATACTGTATAGTCTACTGTAGATGAGTTTTAGATCAATAAAGATTGATTTATTTTTATTTATTTTAAATTTGGCTGCTGCGAGTAACTGTAGGGAGGGGAAGATGCCCTCCGTACCCCAGAGCAGAAGGAGCATTCACGGTAAGTAGTCCAAGGCTCGTTCTCGCTCTGGGTAGGAGAGCATCTTGAGATTGGGACTTACAAGAGCTCTGTCCCATGCCCGGGTGGGTCTAGTTACTCCCTCCACACTGTGCAGCACTTTTCTTCCAAATGAAGCGTCTGCAAACAAAAGGAGGCCAATCAAGAAGTGGTGCACCAACGTCAAAAAGGGACAACCAAGTAGCTGCACGACATATATCCACAACTGATACATGATGGTTGAATACATCTGAGGTGGCTGTGCTTCTAACGGAGTGAGCCGTGATTCCTGACGGAACCAGTAAGCTGCTGGATTTGTAAGCCTGTGCTATGCCATATCTGAAACAGATAACCTTCATTGGCATAGTATTGATGGTCACAAGGTCAAAGATAAACAGATAATACATATCTAGATTAAAATTAAGTTTGAATCGTAACCTTAACAACTTCTGCCAAAAACTCCGCCACCTTCACCATAACATCAGTTGTAATGTCGTTCAGCAAGAATTGGCAAGTGGATGTTCTATAAGGGGCCATCCTTTTGCTGATTAAGGGTAATATAAATTTTTATGGGGTTCTTCATGTAAACGGCAATCTAAGATAATGTGGTGTAGGGAGTCCGGCTGGCCCGTTCCTCATGGACATACCCTCTTGTTAAAGGGAGTCGTTGTTTGATTATATAAAAAGCTGCTTTTTTCCTCTAGCATTAATAACTCATCCAGGTTAATTCCAATTTGATTAAGTTTGGCTAAAATTGCCAAGAACCAGCTGGCCTTGTATGGATCCTTCAGAAGATGGAACATTAGATCTTTCAAGTTGGCTCTAAAGTGGATTTTAATCCAGTATTTAAAAGTCAATATCCAGGCTCTCATCTCTATTAAATTGTGGCCAATTTCCAGAGAGATGGTTGAATATGAGACACATTTCAGGATTCCTAGTATTTGTCTTATAAAATTCACCTGAAGGCTCTCCAAATTGCTGTTAAAGGCCCTTATCCATATTGGAATACCATAGAGTATTTGGCTACATATTTTGAGGTCGAAAATTTTAATAGCTGTGGTAATGTTCTGATTGCCCTTGGAGAAAAAGAAGTGTTTTAATTGTGCTGTTGAATGTCTAGCCAAATTTAGCACCCTTTTTCTGTGCCCTGTCCAAAATAGACGATAATTGAATGTGATGCCTAAATATTTGTAGTTTTTAACTTGTTCTATTGGGGTGCTATCAATACTCCATTTCACTGGATGCCAACTGTTTGCAAAGATCATCACTTTGGTTTTACAGTAATTAATTTGCAATTTATTTTTCTGACAATATTGATGGAAAGTTTTTAGATATCTTTGGAGGCCAATCCTTGTATAAGACAGGGCTGATAACACCTCCCTCTGTCTGAGGAACAGCCGGGGGGTGTACGTTACCCATCTTCACATGTTTGAGGTGGGTTGCTCCGACGCGCCTGAGAAGATCTCATGTATCGGAAGAGGCCCAAGGTGCAAGAGGTGTAAGGCTAGGAGCCGCGCCAATTGTCTTTGTAGCAGCCTCGCCGCCTGCGGGCCCAAAGTGCAAGGGTGTAAGGCTAGGAGCCACGCCAGTTGTCTTTGTTACAGCCTCGCCATCTGCCACACCACCTGATTTTAAAAATGCAGGCACACCAATCGTCTTTGTAGCAACCTCGCCGCCTGTGGACCCAAGGCACAAGGGTGTAAGACTAGCAGCCGCGCTGGCTGATTTTAAAAGGGGGGCTAGAAGCCGTGGCGCTGCTTTTTGGGCCGCTTGCTATGTTTTGGGCTGCTAGGCTTTGGACCATCAGAAGGTCCCTTTTTCTTCCTGTCTTTTTTTTTTTTTTTTTTTTTGGTGTGTCTTTTGATTTTGTCAAGCCAGATTTCTTACTTTTGGCGCCAGCCTCCTTTCCCCTCATAGTCAAATCGCCTCCGTAAGTACAGGAGGGTTGGTCTTGACTCTACATGGCTGCCACTAGCAAGCCTGGATCTAAATCCACTGGCGGGATATACTAGTCGTTGCAGGCCTCCACCATTTTGTTTGGGAGGGAAAAATTAGTTGCCTTGCCTAGGCGTGAGGCAAATAGGAGGTGAGAGCCACACCAAACAAAAGACAGGGGATGACAGACTAGATATGAGAGACACAAAGGACTAATCCTAAAACAAGAAGAATAAGCTAAAGTAAGTTTCCTACAATCTCTAAACACAGCAGAGGGCTGAGCAAGCTGCCTCCCTATACAAGGCAGGAAACAAAACGGGAGCTAAGGAGGAGGGAGGGGTCATTTCCCTCAGGAGCCAGGAAGTGTTTAGTTTTTTGTTCCTGCCTCCCTGAGCAAGAGAAGGAAAATAACCCAATCTGAAGATGCCCTCCTACCCAGAGCGAGAACCTGAAATCCATCAGGTTCATTCCTATGAAGTCCCTCTAGAGAGTAAATGAATGTTTACTGTGAATTTATTTATTCGTTTCAACTTCCTATTGCTACAGCTGACAGTGATATTTTAACTTTCTCTCATTAGCTTTAACAGTGTGCGTCAAGGAACTCATGTTTTGTTCCGCGAGTTCAGCTTTGTACAAGCAACACCACACAACAGGGCATCTTTTCTAAGGACTTTCTGGAGGTGCTTCAGAGCAGTGGGCAAAAATGGAGGTGAGTCCTTTTTAAAAAAAATCTAGTATTTTTTGTTTAATTAGTACGTTGAACAGACCTGATGGCTAAAAGTTTTGTTCTTTAGAATTTTTGAATGAGCATCTCAACTTTCCATTTGATTTTTGAATGTCGTTTTTCATCTATGAGGTTAGGAGGAGCCCATATTCTTCAGTAATATGTCTTGAGTACTTTGCTAGAAAGTGTTAATAAAGGCAGAATTGTTAAATTCATAGAACAAGCCTTGCTGAAGAAGAATCAGCATGGCTTCTGTAAAGGGGATTCCTACTTTACTGACCTGTTAGAATTCTCTGATGATTTCAACAAGCATGCAGACAAGGGTGACCTGGTAGACATTTTATATTTGTATTTCCAAAAAATGTTTGACATGGTGCCTCAGCAAAGGCTTCTGAATAAGCATAACAGTCATGGGATAAGAAAATATGTCCTTTCATGGATTGGTAGCTGATTTAAAAAAGAGGAAGCAGAGAGAGGGAATAAATGAACTGTTTTCATAGCAGAGGGAAAGAAGCAGTGGAGCCCTCCAGGCATGTGCATTGTGATGAATGCCATTAAATTTAATAATAAATGTCTTGGAACTGAGGATGAATAGTGAAGTTTGCAGATGATTATTCAGATGGTGAAAATGCAAGACTAATTGTCTCCTTGCCCCTCCCTCTCAGACTTCATCACAGACCATCAATTCTGAGAGGGGAGAGAAAATGGCTCCTTTCACTGGTCTGGTTTGCTCCTGGGAAGGAAAAGGGCAAGCCCCATTCCTCTGGCTTTTTACCAATTTGTATTCATTATTTGTGTTTATTAGCCAACGTAAGTTTTTCTTTTAGAAAAAGGAAGACAAGATATATACAAGACAAATAAATATGGAGATGGTGAGGCATTTCTGAATGACCTCTTCAAACTGGGGGAATGGGCGAAAAAATGGCCAATGAAAGTCATTGTAAGTGCAAAGTGATTTCCGTTGGGGGAATCCTACATCCTATTCAAACTGGTATTGACAAACCAAGAAAAGACCTTAGGGTTATAGTAAATAGCTTGTTAAAAATGTCAACTCAGTGGGCATTGGTGATAAAAAAAGATGAATTCCATACTGGGGATTATCAGGAAACAGTCTGAGAATAAAAATGCCAGTATAGTAATATACAAGTCCCTGGTGAGGCTGTTTTTGAAACTGGTTGCTGTGTCTCAAAAAGGATATTGAAGAACTGGGAAAAGGATAGAAAAGGGCATCCAGAATTATCATGGGGGATGCCTTTAGTATGAAATAAGGCTAAAGCATCTGGGCATCTTCAGTTTAGAGAAATGGCAACGAAGGGGTGACATGCTGGACAACTACCAAATGATGCACAGTGTCTGAGTAGACAATACTGACTTTGATGGGCCAAGGGTCTGATTCAGTATAAGGCAGCTTCATGTGTTCATGTGTTCAAACAGCCATGTGGAGTCTCTGTTGCAGACCTAACATGGAGAATCCTTGCTGTGCGGAAGCAGCTCCAGTTAGGTTTCACTTTCATGAATGCAGGATGTATGTTGGCTGTTCTTGGTGGCCTGTTCCTCATATCCTCAGTCTGAATACTGCTTAGAGCGAATGAAAACAAGCAAAGGCTGCCAACTGGATACCTCTTTTGTTTACCTCTTCACCATTTTTTTGTGTGTGTGTGTGAAGTGTAGCCTCAATGGAATGAGCAATATATGGTTAGATATATTGAAACGAGTTAATATGTATTTAAATGAGCTAGTACAGAAAGAAGTGTTAACCCTTTAAAAGATCTAGAGTGAATATGGGGTGCACTTCTAAAATGATATTTTGTGACAATTCCAAGCGTCATACTGGAAATGGGGTTTTTACTCAAATCTTGGAAATGCAGCAAACAACTGAGTCACACGTTTAACCAGCCTGCCAGATACTTCTTCTGTATACAGAAAACAGTGTTTGCTGTTTGTTTGTCGATCTTGGGATAAACATACTGTGACTTGGAGAATGCATGTCCTTTGCCCTGAGCCTTCTTGCTTAAGCCCAGCAGACATGTTAAGCCATGAACACAGGAAGTCGCAAGAGGATTCACAAATGAAGGAATCTCTTTCATGGACCAAGACTGATTTACTCTTAAGTAAATATTTGTTCAGCCTTGATAATGTGCTTATATAAGGTAACAGATGAAGAGCGATTAGAAAGCTGCTGCTTCTCTCCCCTTTTCATCCCTTCTTTTTCTGTCTGTTGGCTTTTAAGTCATGCTGTTCCAGTGGTGTATCGGGCCAGGCTTAGCCTCAGCAGCTGCTCTTGCTAGGAGTCCTGGAAAGAGCCCTTTGTTGCTACATTTTGTGTTGGGGTTGCTGCCCCTTCTTTCTGTTGCTGTGTCTCTTGGTCATGGAAAGTACACAGCATACAGATATGCAGAATGGGCTAGAGTGACTTCACTACCATGTAAAAATTGGATGTTTAAAACAAATAAGTAAAGAGATTGGACAGGTGTAGCTGATGCTATTTTTAGTGGCATACTGCGGAATGTTAGAGTCTGATCCATCAATGGTCAGTGGGAAGCTCAGCAGATTCACAAGTGCTGTGGGCAGTTTCCTGATTTTTCAGAATGGAATGCACCTACCTAATGCACATAACTGATGTTGGATCATCCCAAGTTTAAGAAACTTTTGCTATAGTGTGGAGCAAGGGACTTTCAGGGCATTCACTCATCTTGCCCTATATCTCTTAAAAATTGGGCCATAACGTACTATCTAAAATGTACCTACTATTCTGGAACACTTTGAAATACATGACACAAATGTTACAAGAAATTTTACAACTAGTAAGATGGAAGAAATATTGCAAGCAGAACTTTTAGCACCTGATGCTATCATGTTGTTTAAACTTCAGAAGTATAAACAGTGGTTTGCCTTGCCACATCTAAAAAAGCATTCAAACCTGGCAAAAGCTACCAAACTGCATCCCTGTGCCCACTAGAATTTTCCAGAGCATTCTGGGTATTTCTGTTACCAAAAGTTTTGATTTCCTTTCCCTCAGTGATCACTCTGGATGACTCAAATCTACATATCAGTTGTTTTTATTCTTGGACAGGTACTTTTGCAGAGTCTTATTCTATCTGGAGAGTTCTAAGCAAAGCATTTGAATAAAAACAGAATACAAATTAGGAATTATCCACCCAAGCTTTAAATTTTATAGTGATTAACTCAAGAGACATTTCACCCCACCTGGAACCTACAGTTCAAATAAAATAATTGCTGCCTATCAGTGTGAAAAATATTGAGCTAGATAGACCAATGGTCTGGCTCAGTGTAAGGCAGTTTCTGTGCTCAGCAGTAGCAGCCGGCATAACAAGTCTTGGGCGAAGGCTTCATTGAATTCCTTCTCTGAAACTGTTGTTAAGAAGGAAAGGAACCGGAGAGGCAGTTTGACCTGTGAGGAAACTCAGCTCCTGACTGCCAACATCGTAGAAGGAACATCAGCAGTCATATTTCAAGACTTTGTCATTATTTATTGAGCAAGCCTACCTTTTAGTCCCACACAGTGGCACATTCTGCCTCACCATAAACAACAAAAGGATCTGGCTGCCGTAGTGTTGCCAAGCTCCAGGTAGTGACTGGAGATCTCCCAGGATTACAACTGATCTTGAGAAGAAGAAGAAGAGTTGGTTTTTATATGCCGACTTTCTCTACCACTTAAGGGAGACTCAAACCGGCTTACAATCACCTTCTCTTCCCCTCCCCACAACAGACACCCTGTGTGGTGGGTGGTACTGAGAGAGTGTGACTGGCCCAAGGTCACCCAGCTGGCTTCGTGTGTAGGAGGGGGAAACAAATCTAATTCACCAGCTTAGCCTCCACCACTCATGTGGAGGAGTGGAGAATCAAACGCGGTTCTTCAGATCAGAATCCACCACTCCAAACCACTGCTCTTAACCACTACACAACATTAGATAGAGATCCAGGTGATAGAGATCAGTTCCCCTGGAGAAAATGGCCGCTTTGGCCATTGGCCTCTATGGCATTGAAGTCCCTCCCCTCTCAAAATCCTGTCCTCCTCAGGCTCGACCCCCAAAATTGCCAGGGTATTTCCCAACCCGGAGCTGCCGGAATGTTCTTTTTTTCCCCATGCACCAATGACAAGGGCAGCCCCAAACTGTAAGAAATAGGCACAAAATATAAATAGATGGTTAGTTATGTCTTCCTGAAAAGCAGGGTCTGTAAAAGGACTAGTGGCCCCACCCACTAGTATCTTTGAAAGACAAGAAAAACACAATTTAGCGTACTCTACATGCAGAATCAATAGGCTAGCAGCATGAACCATCCAATTTTGAAAGCCATTGCAGTATATTGATAAACAACTGGATTTGGGCTTCTGAGCATGAGTTCATATTCTTACTTGGCTGTTCACTCAGAGAGTTTTCCAAAGGCTTTAGTTTTCACTCACTCATTGTTTTTCAGTAGAATGGGGGCATATCCTGTGAGGACAGACAAAACATACAGTATAATCATCAGCATAGTAAAACTGCTATATTGTTGATAACAACATTTGCAAGCACTTTAATAACTAGTAGCATTTGGAAAATATTTATGATGATGGAATTGTTTCTATTGCTGAAGTGCTGAAATTTTTTTTATTCCATTTTGTATTCCATTATGGGTGTTTTCAATCTCCTGCTCAAAGAGCTTGTGGTGTGCATAGAAACGTTCCCAAAATAAAGAATTGTGTCCAGAAATATAGCTCTGTCTTCTTTCTGCTTTGTTTTCCATTGATCTTTTGGAATCTAGATGACCTGCTGTTCAAGTTTGTTGTCTGTTCCCCAGGACCGTTTAATTAAAACTGTACTTCCTCCATATAAACAGTCCCCCAAGGACTGTGGAGCTTCATGAGGTCAGCATGTGCCTCTTCAAACCCCTGTGGCTTACAAAACTTGGCGATTTTATGTTTTTAAGTATTATATGTTTCTTTTAGTGCTCTTCAGCCAATTGAATTAATTTTGCTCTTGAGATACCCTTTTTTGGCCTGTTGTATGGAAAGAAAGCAGTCTTATTCAGTATAAACAGCATACAGATACAGTATTTGGAAAGATTCAAACCAAACCAACCAAAGGTGCAACAACAATCCAAAGTTAAGTACTGTTAAATTCCATTTATTTCAGTAAAGTGTTATGTAAGTGCTTATCTACAGCAGCAGCCAGCCAGATGTCTCTGGGAAGTTTATGAGCCTGGTATGAAGGCAACCACTAACCCCTGTTTATTGCTAGCATTCAGACACACAGAGATTAGGGTTGCCAGCTCCGGGTTAAGAAATACCTGGACATTTTTGGGGTGGAGCCTGAGGAGAGTGGGGTTTGGGGAGGGAAGGGACTTCAGCGGAGTATAATGCCATAGAGTCCACCTTCCAAAGTGGCCACTTTTTCCATGTGAACTGATCTCTGTCACCTGGAGATCAGATGTAATAGTGGGAGAGCTTAAGCTACAACCTGGAGGTTGGCAACCCTATTTGGCTAACATGGTTAAATAATACACTGTAAATTCATCTAATTAGCTGGTCACTCAGCAAGCTCTCTTTTCTGAGGTTCTTTCATCTTTCTTTGATTTGATTTTTTTCATCGATACTAGCAGCATTTCTGGTGCTCTTGTTATGTTTTTCTATCAGCATTTAAAATTATATTTGCAGTGGGAGGGGGGCTGTGGCTCCGTGGTAAAGCATCTGCTTGGCATTCAGATGGTCCCAGGTTCAATCCCCAGCATCTCCAGCTAAAAACATCAGGTAGTAGGTGATGTGAAAGAGCCTGGAGAACTGCTGCCAGTCAGAGTAGACAATACTAACCTTGATGGACCAATGGTTTAATTCAGTATAAGGCAATTTCATGTGTTCAAGTGGTCTATGCACTACAAACTACGACAAGATTGTTTTAAAAGAGGCGCTAATCTTAGTATCCTACTATTCGCAGTTTCAGTAGTTTGTTGCCGTAATGTTTCTTCTCAACTCCAGGTTGGGAAATTCCTGGAGATTTGGGGATGCAGCTTGGGGAGGGGAAGGACCTCTGCGAGTTTTAATATCATAGTGTGTACTGTTCAAATCAACCATTTTCTCAAGGGGAACTGATTGTTATAGCTTGGAGACCAGTTGCAATTCCATGAGATCTCCAGGCTCTGCCTGGAGGTTGGCAACCCTGGTCTCTTACTACCTGCTGCCTAGTCCAGGTGAGACTCTTTGAATTCAGATCCATCTCCATTTTTCAGGTTATAGTTTCACAAGACCCAGCTTTAACCTTCTCTACTGTTTATAGCTAATGTATCTAGATTGCAAGGGGGAAATCCCAGATATTTCCCCCTGCGTTTCTTTTTTTTAAAACAGTTTTAGGCATAGTTGGCGGATGGTTATGAGATTATAAATGTTGATTTTAATATGTTGGTCTTTATTATTCAACTCTACTTTTAAACCAGATTTTTTTTTAAAAAAACGAGACAATAATAGAATTCTTTAAAACATGATTTTATAAAATCAATTTTTACCCACTCTGCTTGATATTTCCTTGATTTTTGAAAATATATATATTAAGATTAGTATATATGAAATACCAGTTTCCTTTTTCATTGTCAGTGTGGTTTAGTGGCTAAAGTACTCCAATTGGAAGCTGAAAACGCAGATTCGGATTCCTTCTTAGCTAGGAAACTCTGGGCAGTTTGGCAAGTTTCTGACCAGGACCCATCCATACATGCAAGGCTTTTCCAAGCCACCACTATAATGGGAACTGGTGCAGTAATAGAGGCAGTACCCTTGTGGAGGAGCTAGTCCCTACTAACAGCACCTGATATGTTCTGGATCAGGCCACAAATCTGGCGGTAGCCCCAGCATTCACCCACGCCAGGCCAATTGCATGGCAGCTGCTGCATGAACAGCTGGCTTTATAGAATCTTAGAGGCATAGAATCATAAGAGTTGGAAGGGACCACCAGGATCATCTAGTCCGTCTCCCTGCACAATGCAAGAAATTCACAACTACCTCCCCCCTCACACCCCCAGTGACCCCTACTCCACGCCCAGAACATGGCAAAAAAAAAAAAAAAACACCCCCTCCAGGATCCCTGGCCAATCTGGCCTGGAGGAAAATTGCTTCCTGACCCCAAAGTGGCGTGGCACTACCCTGGGCATGCAAGAAAGGGCCACAAGAGCCAAACACTGATGCAAACCTTCCTGCCCTCCCTTTCATGATCTGCCTAAGGTCATAGAATCAGCATTGCTGAAAAATCACAATCTAGCCTCTGCTTAAAAACCTCCAAAGAAGGAGAGCCCATCACCTCCCGAGAAAGCCTGTTCCACTGAGGAACCGCTCTGTTAAAAGTTCTTCCTAACGTTTAGCTGGAAGCTCTTTTTTCCCCCTTAAATAATTTTATTTTTATAATTAGGGTACAGCTAGAAACTCTTTTGATATCATTTCAACCCATTGGTTCTGGTCCAACCTTCGGGGGCAATAGAAATCAACTCGGCACCCTCCTCTATATGACAGCCCTTCAAGTACTTGAAGATGGTTATCATATCACCTCTCAGTCGTTTCCTCTCCAGGCTAAACATACCCAGCTCCTTCAACCTTTCCTCATAGGATTTGGTCTCCAGACCCCTCTAATCTACCTCACAGTGTTGTTGTGTGACTAAAATGTTATGCTCAATTTTTTTGGTAGAATGGCAGGAAACAAATGTTACAAAGATTTGACATATTCTACTCACCAACTAGTCAAGTTGTCAGTCTGTAGTACAGTTTGCCTGTTTTCTTTAAAGTTATAAACTGGAATCGTAAAAAGTAATTCTGATGTGTACTTAATTTCCAAAGCCGAACTGGAAACAGTGAAACCGGAAACTGTGTAGAAGAACCAACTAAAACGTACTCTCCAGAAGCTAAAAGGAGTGCTGTTCTTTAAAAGTGATTTACACAAATGTGGGAAATTCCCTAGCTAAGAAGATAAATTTGGCCTATGTGAGTTTTGTTTGGCTAAACATCTTTGTGGAACCCATTTGTTTAAGTTGCTCTCAATCAGAACAGATCATGAGGTAAAATCTCAGCTATTTGAACAAGAAACCACCTGTTAGGTGTAACATCTAAAACACTTTTATATTGTTACCTAATGAAACTTTTAATTAGGGAACTTGTCTCCCTAGGGTGGAGGAGAGTATGAGCTCCCCCCCCCTTCTCTGAAGGAAAAAAGAGATTAATCTTAGGAGTCTGCATGATGTACTTTCATCACACCTTTTTGGTTATGTTGATTGGGAAAAGGGATATGATTTATTTACCATGTACAAATAAAGCTGAGTAAAGGGGAGGGGGACTTTAGTGTAGGTGTCGGTTGCCTCAAAACCCAGACTTTCCAATCCCTTGAAACCTTTTAGCAGGCTTCCCTGTCTTTGGATAACATCCAGAAATTCTATTGAAGGTTTTTGGTAAGCCCCTTTTCCCCCTGCTAGGCCAGGTATACAGCTGTATACAGCTTTTGTGTACAGCTTTCAAATATGGAAATTCTTTGCCTTATAGCAGTGAAAGGGGTGCTCATTGCATCTTGTTCTCGCCTTTGCCATCTTTTCAAGGCTCGTTCTGTAAGAATAACAAAGTTCTTGGGAAACAGCAGGAGAATGCCTTTGGGAAAGTTGTGCTCCACACCCAATGCTCACAGGATTGAAGTGAATCCTAAGGAGGGAGAGTCTGCTTTTATTTTCTTGGGTTTTCTTTCCCACCCTGAAGCCTTTATGAATAATCATTGAATACATAATCTTGCTGACTAAGAGTCTGTTAATATGTGCCTTTTTAATGAAGGACTAAATAGTTCCACATGTGCCTTTTTAATGAAGGACTAAATAGTTCCACATCTAGTTCTCTGCTACGTCTGTATTAACTAGCGTATTACTGAGTACAGTTACTTGCAAAAAATATTTTATTCTGGTTCACCTCTGGTATTTTTCCTAGAAACACTTAGCCCATTTGCAAAGTGCTGTCTTAGATGAATCCTAACCATGGTTTTATGGCTGAGGTTTAGCAGAAGAGGACAGCTGACTTGGACCCTGTTTTGGGATTTTCTGCATTGTTCTCCCAATTCAAAGCCACTGCAGAGGAATTCAGCCAGCCCTTCAAAGTGAACACTGTCAGCACCCATTTAGAAAAAGGACACCTCAAATGTCCCAGGATTTTTTATTATAATATATTTTGAGTTTAATAGCAAACTCCATACATAAACAATCCATATCCACTTTTCATTTCCTAGATGCTATTATGAGAAAGATCATTACGATATATTGGTTTTAAATACAAATAAGTACAATATAACCCTCTGCTCTTCTCCTCCCTTCAAGAAGTTTGAAAAGACATCTGTCTAAATTGTGTAGAAATAATGTTTCTAGTTAAAATGCTGTCCTGCTTTTCCTCATTTAATGAATATAACAAATCCTTGTATATGCATTAACTAAACATGGCTAGTACGGGGGGGAGTGTGTTTATATTACATTATCTGTACCAGAAATAAAGTTTTTTTTCTTCCTTTCCCTTCCATTCTGCCCCTGGGATTTAAAAGAAGCATGCTTGTTATGTAAGTTGCTAACCTGATGATTATATGATTGCCATTCATATGCTGTAGGAAACTTCATGTTAAAGCCAACAAGCTGTGACATGTTTCCTTGCTTATTGCTGTTGATCTCAAATTATTCAGTCCATGCAAGTAAGACAAAATGCTTGGTTAGTGTTGAGGAAAATGTGTGTCATGAATTTTCATTTGCAAGAAATGAGAGACGACAAAAGCTGTGCTTGCTTAGGCCATATGTTGGTGAGGCGAGGTGTGGTGACAAGCACAGGAGAGGGAGCTGGGAGTGCCCGCATTCTAATCCCGATAACCTTCACAGCCTTGGGCAAATAATTTAAACATGTTGTTCCTAAATTACATCAGGTGTAATCTGTGTAGTATGTCTGCAGGGCCTTGGATATATTAGTTTTGGCTTGATGCCACAGATCAAGACCACTTGTATATGGCACATAATATTCCTTGGGCATCTCCGTGTTTGGTTGGCTTGATAAAACACTTGATTGCATTGCTAAGTGTTTTTAATGAATTGACACCTGGCTTATCTCCATCAAAGGCATTTCAGTCTTTATTAAATTATACCATACCAGGAGAAGCTAAACATTTTAAAATCAAACCACATTTTAAAACAAAACAACCCTATTTCAGAAATAAGAGAAGCACCACTGGTTGGTGCGGAGACTGAAGTCGTGTGTATAAGCTCTCGCAATAAGCTAACTATATGTAACTGGACAGGCATGTATTATCGTTTTTTACTCTCAGAAATATATGAGGTAAAGGAAGTGATAGATTGCATGTATATCTGTGGTATGAGCTATCCTGCAGGAAAATTGAAGGCACATCAGTCATTTTTTTTTTGCTTTGAGACCTAGCAAATGTTATCTAGAGTGAGCAAGCCACTGCTCTTACTTTTGCTTCCTTTTTGCCATGGTACATTATAGCTGGAAAACTAAATTTCAGAAGTATCCAGTAACCAAACTGAATACTTACAGAGAAAAAAGTAAAAATAGCTGAGAAGAAGTGACCACATAAATGGGATTAACCAGGTATTATTCAAGGCTCATTGTCGTCATTTGAGTTCTGCGGTCACGTTATTTCCGTGAGTAGGGAAAATAACAAGGTAATTGCCGAATATGAATTGGTGGAGTAGGGGGAGAGGTGAAGTAGTGACAGCCAAAAAGGGTGAAACTTGTTGATGTGTATGTGGATTAACATCTTCCTTAATCCTTTCTTCACTTTCAGGTAAAGTGACAAATATTCTTTAGAAAAAAACTGTCTATAAGTCTGTTGCAACTGTTGCCCATTAAACCATAGCAACCCAAACACACGTCTGATACTGCCTTAGGGCTGTGTCCTTTCTGGGTTGTTTTTTTAAACTTTTGTGTATTAACATATGCATTCTCAAGTAAAAAATACAAGTACACTTAAGTTTCAGTGAAAATGGCAGAATATAAATAAAGTAAATAAATAAAGTAGGGGAACGCTCATGTATGATGTACAGGCACATGCCTGTAGTAAAAACGCAAATAGTTACCAAAGAAAGATCAGGCTGTCACTTCTGATTGGTTTAATGAAGTGTATTTGTGTACATCTTTCCCGTTTGTTAGTTCATATGCTTATTTTTATGCAGGGTCACCTGCCTCAGTACGAAAAGTAAAGCGAGAATCTCCCTTAGAAGCTCCTTAGAGGTGCTTCTAATTTTGCCATTTGTTGGCAAAAAAGCGGTCAGCCTTTTTGGCAAGTCTGCCATAAGAAAAGCCCAAAATATGAGAGACAGTGCCTGCTGAAATACATTTGAATTTCTAAATGTATTCAGCTGGTTTTATCTCTAGCCTACCGAGCCAGGGGATAGACTGCAACACAATGCTGGAGAACAAGCGACAGCTTTTCTAGGTTTGTTAAGTTATACACACAAAAATTACATACACTTTGTTAAAGCTGGACAGTACACAAAAGCAGATTTTGCTGAACGAAGGTCCCAGATCATGTAAGGCTTTAAAAGTCAAAACCAGCACCTTGATGCTGATCCAATACGCCAGCTAGAGCCAGTGCAGTTGTTTTAGTACTGGAGTTATATGCTCTCGCAGCAGAGCCCCAGTAAGGAGCCTCGTCGCGGCGTTCTGCACCAGCTGGAGTTTCCAGATCAGTCCCTAGGGCAGCCCTACGTAGAGCGAGTTCTAGTAATCAGCCTAGAGGTGACTGTCGCTTGGATCACTGTGGCTAAGTCGGGGCGGGAGAGGTAAGGAACCAGCTGCTTGGCCCGGTGGAGATGGAAAAAGGCCGCCTTGACCACGGCTGTGACCTGAACCTCCATCGTTAAGGGAGGCATCAAGGATCACACCCAGGCTCTTGATGGCAGACATAGGTGTTAACTGTACGCTGTCAAGAGCCGGGAGCTGGCACCCCACCCCCAAGCCGCCCCAGCTGAGCCAAAGGACCTCTGTCTTCGATGGATTCAGTTTCGACCAACTTGTCCTCAGCCATCCAGTCATGGCATCCAAGTACCTGGCCAGTGTGTCTGGGGCGGAATCTGGATGGCCGTCCATGTTACGTCCGCGTGGGAAGGATTCACTAGGTCGGAGAAGGAGTTCAACAACAACCGCGTTTATTAATTACAGGAACAGAACTGGTTAACACAATGAGCAACCCCTGTTTATATGCCCCCTTGACCGCCTGCGGCCACTCCCCCCTTGATCCGTGATAGGGGGACATAACCTCCTGGTGACCAATGGTACCTATTGGCTTAGAGCCAATGGGGTCCGTTTGCTTGACCAATAGGGTGAGCAGGGTTTAGGATCCTTCGTGCAGAACTCAAGCTCCTTAGTCTCCCTTGCTTACTCCCCAACTATATATATACACAACAGTCCATCAACAGATAAAGATGGGTGTCATCAGCTTACTTATAGCTTACCTTATAGCTTACTGATGACAACCCAGCCCAAAACCCCTGACAAGTTGGGCAAGGTGGCACATATAGATGTTAAAAACACATTTACCTTTGTGTTTCCCAGTGACCCATCAGTGTTCTGTCAATGCTGAGAAATACACTTGGCTCCCTCATATTGTGTGTGAGGAGCTGTCTTACACCAGGGCTCCAGTACAATGTAGGCAAAACTTTTACAAGCTTCATGATTGTAGTATAGCTTGGCAATGACCACCTTAATTAATCGTCCTCTGAATTCTGGATAAAGACAAGTGTAACTTTAAAAAACAACTGTTCAGGTAGCCTGTCTTGTTCTAGACTTGGGTGTTAGGCAGACCAGAGGACAAGAGATGTTGTTCTTGAATGTCCTTATAGGGCAGACCAATAAAAACTAGAAATGTGAATAGTTGATCTATTGGCTCCCAGCAATATCAGTAAATGCAAGAAGAAGATACCTGTAGGGTCCCGCCTCCAGGAGCCCCCTCCCCTTTTCCCTTGGAGAACAAAGGGCCTGAGCCAAGGGAGTTTCCTTGGCCTCAGGCCACTCTGAGAGGGAGTCCGAGCTGCTTTCTCCCTCGGAGGTGGTCAGGGTCTCATTGTCTCGCCCAGCCTTCCTCTAGACCAGTAGCCTCTCTCCTCCCCAACCTCTGGGTAGGGCCCTGAAGACTCCTCCGTTTCCCCACCCCTGAGTACATATAAGTGCATAGGTAGGGCTTGCCCCAGCCCTGCCACCCTGTCAAAGCTCCGGATGGTGTGGCCCCGCCCAGGCATTGCTCACCTGCTTAACAGCTGCTCGTTGGCGGGTCGTCCTGTGGCTTCTTTCCCGCCCCCACTCTCTTCTCCTTGCCCTAGGGTTTCGGGCCACTCCCGGCCTTTTCTGTGGGATTTCCCCCCGGCTCTGTCCTCTTTCTCGATCCCCTCGGCGTGTGGGCGGCTCTTGCTCCTCTCCGTCGCTGTCAGCTGGGCCTGGGAGAGAGAGGGGGAGCGTCAGAGGGCAGGGGCAGCCAGCAGGAGTCCCGCTGGCGTCCCCTCCCTTCCCAGTCAGCCCCAAGGTGAGTGCGTTGAGGCTTGGGTTGAGGGAAGTGGGGAGGTCTGAGCCGTCCCACTTGGAGCCGGGCTCGGGACAATACCCATGCCATATTTAGCTGGGGGCAGTCTGAGGAGCACATAAGAACTTTGGTGGTAACAGTGGGAATAATGCCACTCAGTTTCAAAACTCAGAGGCAAGTATCGTTTAAAATTAAGGATTTTTATTATTTCCACACCAAGGTATTGTTGTGATGCCCCAAGTAACATCAGTAATAATGATATATTCTAACCTTTGTCCCTATCATTTGGATCTAACAAGGAGACTAAGCTGCCACCTCATACCCTCAATATCTAGCTTTTCACAAGCAGATAGGGAAAATGAGTCTTATCAACTAGTATATTAATTTGCAAAACAAATTAGTACAAATGTATGTTGTAGTTTCTGAATTTCTTGGTAATTGAAGCATCCATTGTATAGCGTCTTCCAATAATCCAGATCCATCCCTTTTTAACAAAGAAAATCTTTTAATCTTTGTCTGTAGCATTTGGGACAACATACTGTAAAACTGAGCCTTTAGGATAGCAATCTGCTTTTTATGAAAGAACCAGCTGGCCAGCCCAAACTAGAACAAGCTTTACAACAAATAGGTCATGGACGATACTATTATTGCTTGATCTACCGTGACATCTTTTATTCCATAAAGACATCCCTAACTGAATCGCATGATCCTAGAACTTCATCATGTGGATGCTGTAGGTAATTTTAAGTCTGTTCAAAATGGAACTAACTGCATGGATGCTATTCCACATGGCAAGCTCCGTGGGACTGGGAAGATTGAAGCATGCAGGTCACAGAAGTCACAGAATGCCTCCCCCCTTCCCATCCAGTTCAGTCCTTTGAGAATGGCATGGGAGGGGTGTCACGGGAGGGGTGTCACTATATAGCACATAATCCAGAGGATTATGTCCACCTTCTCCTGTCACTCAGAACCCCATAGGCCCTTGACCATCTGGATGAGTCCTGCAGGTCTGCACTATGCAGATGCAATCGTGGTGGAGAAATATTGTTTCTTTGCTGCCATCACCGCCACAAAGTAGGCTTTAATGTGAGCTCGGGCCCGTGCCTTGTTGGATTCATTCCGAGTCTTTCTCCACTGCCCCTCTAGCCATCTCCCTTGTCTTTTCATCATCCGCAGCCTCTCAGTAAACCAAGGGGCTGCCTGGACTCTTAGATCTGAGAGAGGGCACCTAGGGGCAATTGTGTTAATTGCCCTGGACTTTCTCTATTCAAGAGGTCAATCAGGATATCAACAGGAGCGCTGACCAGATCAGCGGGAAAATCCCTAATGTTGTCTCAAAAGCTATTGGATCAATCAGGCTATGGAGACAGATCATTTTAATTGATCCTCCACCCCATGGGGTCTTGGTACCCCTGTAAGTCTAAACTCTAGCAAATAGTGATCTGTTCATGACAAGGAGACCATCTTCAACCCCACCACATTCAGATCATCTTCCTGCCAAGAGCAAAACGTCAGATCAAGAGTATTACCTGCTCAGTGTGTGGGGCCTGTTATTACCTGAGATACGCCACAGTTGTTGTTGAGACCATGAAATCACTCCTGACAAGACAGCCCTGGCATGGATGTTGAAGTCCCTCAAGCCAGCCAGCCAGCGTTGAAGTTCTCAACAAGCTCAGGCAGGGAGACAGCTGGGCAGTACACCAACAGAATCCTGATCCTATTTTTGCACTCCCAGCGCTGTTTTGCACTCCCAAACCCAGCAGAGTCCTGGACAGGGCATCAAGCCAAGGGGATAGAATCCCAATAAGACCACAGCCACACCACCTCCCTCCCTGCCAGGCTGATGCATCTCTGAGTACCCTGGGGGCATAGTTGGGAGATGTTAACTTCTCCACCCTCTGTCAGCCAGGTCTCAGTGATACATGCCAGGTGAGCTCTCTCATCCAGAATTAACTCGTGGATGGCTGCTGCTTTACATGTAACTGACCTGGAATTTAAAGCAAGATACAGCCCAGTGAGATGTTGATATGGTCACCAGCATCATGCTGGCTGGAAGAAGAACCAAGAGAGGTAAAAGTATGCAAATGTCTGTTGTCCTTCCCCTTACCTAGCCTGTTCTGCTTCCACCACCATATCTCCCCCTTCCCCATACCCTATTGATCATGGCACCATCCCCCTCCTCATTCCGCTCCCCCCACCGACACATCCCCAGCCAGCAGATGAGACAAAGACAGACAAGCACATTTAAAAACAACAGTCCAGATACCAGCTCTCACCTGGGTCTGGATTGGATAAACAAGTCCAGAGATCAGCTTCCACCTGGCTCTGGACAAGGCAAAAACACAAAGTCAACCAGCTCTCACCTGGTATAAGACAGACAACAGAAAGGCATACCCCCATGCCTCTACCCTCCTGTATAAAAATGGCTCAGGTTTGCTCCACCTGCAGGAAGCAGGATTCTCCACAGTCTACTGAAGGTTGTCACATCCAGAGTCTGAAGTTTGTCTGGTCCCCATGCTGCGAGGTGGCTTGCACCTCAGCCCAAGCACCTGTTTAAGTAGGCCTGTTACCTGTGGAAGAGCCAAGAGCTCCAAGGAGTCAGCATGTTATGCTGCCTTAAAGGGCCAGGTGGTGAAAAGCAGGTAGCACCCCAGAAGCCTCTCTCTCTCCTCCCCTTATATAACCTTATTTTGTTATTTAAACATTTCTGAAATTTCAAGGAATTATAACATTAGATACAAGATTTTAGTAACACATTGAGTACCCAAATGCAGCCTCCTCTAAAATGATCCTGTAGATCAATGTTTCCTCACTTCTAAAGTATGATTATCCATTTGGGTTGGGGAAACAATTCTTCCAACTTCATTGCTAGTTTGTCTTTCCAACAACACGTAACATGGCTTGCTTGTTGAGTAACCTGAAGTGTCCCCCCCCCCATAATTACCTTTCTGTGTACAGCACACTGTCCTCTGGTACTAACCTTTAAAGTCCTGTATGGCCTGGGACCAACATATCTCAAGCACCACCTTTTCCCACATTAACCCACCTATTCACTCTGGTCATCTTTGGAGGCCCTGCTTCAGTGGCCCCCATGATCTGAGGCTAGATGGGTGGCGACAAGAAAGGGCTTTCTTGGTCATGGCACCAAGACTTTGGAATTCCCTCCCCAGGGAGATTCATCTGTCTCCCTCTATTGGTGCCTTCCACCAGTGGGTGAGTCTTTTTTGTTTCATTTGGTATACCCCCAATAACGGTTATTGGCCCTCTTCTCTGGTTCTGGTATTGTTTGTTTATGTTTTTTTAAATTATTGTGCAAATTTTTTTGTTGCTTTTAATTGTTCAAATGTTTTAATGTTATCATGTGGACCCTGATCAGGTGGAAAGAGGGCACACAAATGTTTTAAGTAAATAATAATCCTGATTATATGAGAACCAGTGTGATGTACTGGAAACATTGTTGGACATGGATGAAAAGAGATCAAATTCCTTCTTGCATTCTGCGTGCAAACACTTTGAATTGCTGATTGATTTTCGTCCTCTTAAGAATCCTTGGGTTGGAAACTATGAAAAATGAGTCCCAGGTACTTATGAAGAAGAGGAGAAGAGTTGGTTTTTATATGCTGACTTTCTCTACCACTTAAGGAAGAATCAAGCCGGCTTACAATCACCTTCCTTTCCCCTCCCCACAACAGACACCCTGTGAGGTAGGTGAGGCTGAGAGAGTGTGACTAGCCAGGTCACACAGCTGGCTTCATGTGGAGGAGAGGGGGAACAAATCCAGTTCACCAGATTAGCATCCTCCGCTCATATGGATGAGTGGGGAATCAAACCCAGTTCTCCAGATTAGAGTCCACTGCTCCAAACCACCACTCTTAACCACTACACCATGCTGGATCTGCATTATAAATGCAGAACTTCCCTGCTTACATTTTTTGTATTTTCTTGCACATTGCTTTTTCTTTGTTTTCCCATTCACAGTTCTGCAATCTATTCCTTACAAGAAACATTTACAATGTTTATGATTCTTGGAGTATGTGTGTGCAAGAACCAGATATTACTTGCATTATAGAGTGTTTTAAGCCCTGCTTCCATTTCATACTGAAATAATATTAAGTCTCTTTAAACAAAAATAAGTAACAGTCTCAATCTCAATAGATAATTTGCAAAATCCCAGTCCAATTATTTGTACAGACAGTCCTTCCCTTCCCTTATACACTGTCTTGATAGTCATCAATTAAGCCGCTTAATTCAGACTTGGCAAAATTCATCTCACCCTCTTGCCTGAAGTAAATAATTTTGATGGGTACATAAACTATAATTAGTATGTTCATTATCATTAAGGTTACGACAACGGGTGGGCACATAAAGCTGAAGTAGTAAACTGTTAAAAGGAATTTTGCAATTCTAGGGGAAAAATGGGCTGTAAGTAATCCTTTTCTTTTCTGAATGCCTGGCAATTCTTCAAACTCTTGTTAACTTTGCACCATTCAACATTTTAGCATATTGGAATGGAGGGTGAGAACTAAACAGGATTCTTCTTGATCAATGCCTAATCTATCTGGTTCCATATGAATATTTCTTGAAAAAAAGTACATTGGCTAATGCAGCACTTTTACTTCCTCTTCTCATTTTGTAAGCCTGTTTCTGCTATTTGGGGATGCTCTGGCTGTGTGTTAAGGGCTACCGTTTGTGGAGGAGGCTGAGCAAAACAATCAAGCAATATAGCCTTGAGGATGTTTCCTCAACAAATAAACTTGTGATTTTCAATTACACTTCCCATAAAGTTGTTTCCAGATGTTCTACTGAATATTTATTTTATGTATTTATTATTTAAATTTCTATTCTGCCCTCCCCAGCCAGAGCCGGGAATACTGTGTTATCTTGACTCTTAACATGTAATCCATACACATTACTTCTCTGTTACATTGTATGATGACAGATTAGATTTTTGACTGACAGTACCACTTGTATCTATAAAAAGGTATAGAGCAGGGGTCCCCAATTTTTTTGAGCCTGTGGGCAACTTTGGAATTCTGACACGTTGTGTTGGTCACAGCTATGAAGTGGCTGCTACAGCTTACCTTCAGTAACACAGTGAAGATCCTTGTGCTAGGGTAGCCCAGTGGGTACCCAAAGCAGCTTGCATCGTTCTCCTCTCCTCCATTTTATCCTCACAACAACCCTGTGAGATAGGCTAGGCTGAGAGGATTCCCAGGAGGTTTCCTATGCATGCACTGAACAGACTCAATATTTACTTTGGTTTGGCAAGATTACTGTATCAGATGCTTTTCAGCTGTATCCTGGGATCAATTAACTGTCTCTGTGACAAAATTAGATATCGCAAGTGGGAACTCTCAAGGAATTGCGGGAGGTATCTCATTTCTCCCTCCCCCACTATGTCCTCTTTCCCTTTCCTGAAAGCCCAATAGCCTCTCCCCTTTTCCTCTTTCTGTCTCTCCTTCTAGGGTTGCTAACCTCCAGGTGGGGCCTGGAGATCTCCTGGAATCACAACAGATCTCCAGAGATCTGCCCCCCTGGAGAAAATGACTGCTTTGGAAGGCGGACTCTATGGCATTATATCTGGCGGAGGCCCCTCCCTACCCCCAACCCTGCCATCCCTAGACTGCACCCCAAAACGTCCAGGAATTTTCCAACCTTGAGCTGGCAACCTTAGGCCCAGGCCTGGCCCCAATGATTCCTCTCCCAAAGACCTAAACAGCCCTGGAAATGGCCCAGCCCCCTCCCCTTGTGTTTTACTGACAGAACCAAGTCTTGGAATGCTGTGGTTGTCTGACAGTAACCACTTAGGGAATCCATTTGTTAAAGCTACAGGAACTCTTTTTATCATTTTGGGTTTTTTAAAAAAACCCAATGTATTTTTTTTTTTTAAGATTTCAGATTTTTCTGCAAACCTGGGATGTTTTTCAGGTTTGTAAAAAGATCTGTCTTGACTGCTCACTGCTCCTCTCTGGATTTAAGTATCCTCAGATTCGACTTACTTCGTTATTATTATTTTGCAAGAATTAATTGGGAAATGTAATTGTAAATCTGCAATTAGATGATTAGATTATTGTACTACCTTTTATTCAAGAAAATAACTAAGGACATGCAGGCAAAATTCTTACAATATGTGATTTGTGATAATAAACTATTTGCTTACTAAATTACATTGTAAATAAATTATGAGAGATCTTTAATCAGTTTACCCTTTCTTTGTCCTTTTCCTAAGTGCCACTCAGCTAGAATATAGTGTCTAACCAAATTTTGAAATGTGTTTTCCCCTCACAAGATAATCACAGGGTAAGTAAGAGTCCTTGGTTCTTCCAAGAAAATAAGCGTATATACTAGTTAAATCACTTCCTGGGTTAGTCCATGTACTATGATACAACACAGATCGAGACCTTATCCTAAAATTGACTTTGGTGATTTGTGAGTTTACTGTTAGTATAAATTAAAGGAAAATAATGAGCCATTTTAAATGAAGTAAAATTACATGCTTATACCCTGTATTATTTCATGACCTAATTAAAGACTTTAACCTGACACAGACTCAACAGGGATCAAGATTTAGTCTGGATGCGAGACTGTTTTGTTTGGACAATTATTTATTCCTCTGGATATGATGTCTACACGATGCTGTACTCTGTATGTATACCTATTTCAACACATTTCTGTGATCGAGCAGCTGGGCCCCTTGCTCTATAAAATTGCAGGCATTCTTTTCGCAGCATTCTGCTCCCTTGAATTCCCACTCCTTGGCTGTGGTCCCTTGATGAAAACTTCTGTTTCAGGGACAGAGACTGCCAAGACAGAGACTGGCAAGAGAAGCGAGTTTTCGCCCTTTCCTTTGAAGAACCAACGTCTTTCATTAGCATTTGAGAAGAATAGTTGTAAATAGTCAAGAAATGATGTGGAGTGCTGCATAGTTTTAATATTAATAGTCTCCTCCTAGGACTCTAGCTGAGTAAGTGCTACACAATTGTTATTGTAGAAGTGTTACTCGGGATCTTCTGAGTAGAAAGTTACTCCCAATAAAATGTTTCTAGTTTTATCCAGTAACTTTTCACTAAGATATCTTGACAGCAGGATCTGGTTCAGATCTAAAACTGGGGTTTTATGTATCAAGATCTTGCGTACTGTTCCCCCACCCCTCCTGATTCTTTTGCATGAATTTACCCTGTCCTGTCTACCTGGTTTAGGCATTAAAGTGAAAGTGAGTTTAGGAGTGTACCTGGTTTCATTTGTACCCGGGTTGTTTGACAATAAACACATAAAGCCACAAAGAGATGGAAGAAGCAGAAGAAATTTGTAGACAAGAGGGATGTCTAGCCTAATTGTAATCTCTGAACTCTAGCTTCAACTGTAAGCCTGAACTGGGCAGGTCTGTATTATTGGTATCTTCCGAGTCCTTTGGCTTCAAGTGTTGGAAGACTTCTGGTTGTCAAAGGATATGCTTGCCTAGAGAAGTTCTTAATATCTTTGGTTGGTAGGTAGGATTATCTTATTATTATTCATGCTGCCATGGAGACTATAACACTATAAGGATTACATTTAAATCTGAAATAGATAAGTGCCAATGCAGTAGGTCATTACAGTGCTATTGCCACTTCAGCTGAATCTTGTTTATAGAAAAATTTGAACAAGAATTTCTGTATCAACATTCACACATGCATGTACAAATGCATTTTCATCTCTTCATGTACATGTGGAGCTGCCTTTTTCAACATGAAGCACAGTATTCTCTTCCTCCTTACTGGTCAGGGTATTGGTATTCCAAATGTTAACAATCAAAGAGCATAGTAACTGCTCTTCACTTTTTTGATTAGAGTAGTCTCTGTTTTCTGGGCTGAGCTGAAAGGATCCCAATATTAGGAGCAGGATAACCACACTCTATACTAGGGAAACTCTCAGATGAATGTACAACACTAAAGCTCTGACTTATTTTGGAGCCTTACACCCCTGATTTTAATTTGTCTTAGATCAAAATGACTAAATATTTCTACTGCAGCCTGGCTTCCCTGGAGACAGTTATGAGGACCTCTTGGGTCAACGAAGACTGTCATTCCAATACGCTTTGTAGATTCCCTGCTGGTAACTCAGTTGCCAGTCATGCACACAGTCAATACAAATCAGGACCACGGCAGCAGGGAGAAGGTGCTTAACCATTCCTCGCCACACCATTTTTGCAACCTGAAATATCCTAGCCTATCTGCTTCATTAGAGAAACCTACATGTTCCCCATCGGTATATGTAGAGGTCCCCCCCCCCATTGGGGCAAATAGCATACCCCCCATCTTTCAGAAGTGGCTTTCCTGGATGTACAGGGTACAGCAGTAGGAGGAACACAGATTAGTCAAGTTCCATTCTACTTTTCGTGAATTCAAGCAGATAAATTGAAATGTAGATGTAGAACCCTCTTTCTAAAGTACTTTGAGGAGTTGTGTTTCTGTACCAGTGATAAATATGCCTAATGTGTGTCTCTGTATTAGGAAGACATCTGGCTCCTAATTATATTATCACTTAATTGTTTTTATGTAAAGTAGTATCAGATACTTTAAAAAAGTAATCTAAGTGAAAATAAACAAGTAATGCCAGTTTAAATGTCTAGCAAGATACCATAATGAAAAAACATGCATTTGTCTCTGTACTATTTAATGCGTCAATGAATGGCAAGGTTTAAAGGTTACTTTGACCAATCAAGACATTTTATTCCATTTTATTCGATGGGGCTTATGTCCAGGAAAGTGTCCTTAGGATTGTAGTCTAAATAGCGGTACAACAGGATCGTTCCAAATAATAATGATACAAATGATAAGATACAAATTATTATACTGCAAATTACTGTCCAAAGATAAGCATGACCTTAAAGTTTTAGGAGGAAAAATATATGTGGAAATTATGTGATTTTGCTATTAGGGAAGATATTGTAATGTTTGTGTGCATAAGGGGAGACAGTTATATAATTACAGCACTGGCTTGGATATCCTGTGGAAGATACATGTAAGGATGCTCATGGAGAAGGTTCTTTATTGCCCACCTCCTTTTCCAGCATCCCTCTGGGACCTCGCAAGTACTGATGCTGGAGTTTGTGAGACTTGCATGATTAAAAAGAATCACGGTGTGGGTGTGTGCTACACTGAGTAGGGTGAGCCAGGTTAGTGCGGCTCCTGCACCCATGGAAGGTGCCCTGATTTTGTCAGTTCCTCAATTTTGTGGGTTCCCCCTCCTCTCGGAAGCCCCCCACCAGTCACGATAATCCTGTGAGCTCCAGAATCAGTGGTGTAGTGTAGCATGGTGTAGTGCAGGGGTGTCGGACTCAATTGTTATGAGGGCCAGAGATGACATAAATCTCACTTGGTTGGGCTGAGTCATACCTTGCCAGCCCACATTGAGAATGGAGGTGATGGCTGCCTCAGCTGGCTCGCAGGCCGGATAAGAGCTCTCAAGGGGCCTGATCTGGCCCCCGGGCCTTATGTTTGACACCCCTGGTATAGTGGTTAAGAGCGGTGGTTTGGAACGGTGGACTCTGATCTGGAGAACCGGGTTTGATTCCCTATTCCTCCACATCAGCAGTGGACGCTAATCTGGTGAACTGGATTTGTTTCCCCTCTGAAGCCAGATGGGTGACCTTGGGCTAGTCACAGTTCTCTGAGAGATCTCTCAGCCCCACCTACCTCACATTGTGTCTGTTGTGGGGAGGGGAAGGGAAGGCGATGGTAAGCCGGTTTGATTCTTCCTTAAGTGGTAGAGAAATTTGGAATATAAAAACCAACTCTTTTTCTCCCTCTCTCTCTCCCTCGCCTTCTCGTCTCAGGAGGATACCAGGGGAAGGGAGAGGGCAGGCAAGAATGGTGTTTTTACGTGTGCATGGCGTTGGGAGGGATGTTTTTTGATATAAAAAGTAAATCCATACCGAGTAGGAATGTCTCTGTTAAATGCTGGCCTCTAAATGTTGTTCCAGCAATCAGTTAATACTAATAATGTTTGTATCATGCATAATTAATAATTAGTTAAATCTCTTGATAGCCTGTTTTTATTTCAAACCCCATAATAGTGGTACATATTTTTCTAAAAATTATCATTAGAAATGTAAAAAATATATGCACCAGCTCGCACTTTTAACTCAGATTGTAAGTCAAGCGTGGCACTTTTAAAGGAGATGCACCACTCCAACTTGTGCTCCAGAAAAAAAATTGGGTGGGACTGACAGCAGAAGTTGTTTCCCCCCTCCCCCAAGGCAAGAGATGTTCTGTCTTATTTAATAAACACTTTAAAATTAAATATGTAGAAAAAACAGTTTGATGAAAATTGCACAGAATGAGTCATACCTAACAATTACCTTATTTTTTTAAATAAAGGAGACAGGAAAAATTCAACACTTTATTTGTTTCATTAATTTTCATTTTACTGTTTTGTGGACATTAAAAGAAATCATTACACCTCAAACTCTTTTGCAGCAGTAGGGCACTATGTCAGCAGCCTGTTAAAATGGCACCAAAATGCCTCTGAATGAGGGATTTCCACTCATTTCTGAAGTCTCATTTGGCTGTTATTTAGGATAGTATATAAGTAAAATTAGTGGTTAAAAATTATAACACATGTGCATTACCTCTGAAAATTCTTCTTCATTGTAGCAGCCAGTTCTGAAGTAGTAGAATACTAGTTGATGCACCAGTTGAGTTGGACCAGATGGGTCGGATCCAGGCAATTTTTTCACTCAGTCTCATCTAATTCCTCTCCTTACTATAGTCCTTGTCCCATATGATGTTTATACATGCTGGCCCCCTATCCCCAGTGTAGCCTTTTTGGTGGTGAAGTGGGACTCCTGCTTCCATTTCTCACTACCTGAAAAAAGGGTTGGATTCAAGCCAGTGCATCGACACATGCACAACTGTAAATGCCTAACACTCATAAGAACTCAGTGGTATTTCTTTAAGTTCTTTAAGTTCCTTTAAGAGCTGGTGCATTTATTTACTATTTCTATTCTATAAATGTATTTATATTTGCAATTCCCCTATGTTAATCTAATTTTATTAACAGGGCCATAGCTTACTCAACAGGGAAAACTCAAGAGTATTATTTAGGGAGAAAAAGTTATTTAGAAAAACTCCATGTCAGATCTGAAAATAAAAGAATGTCTTGTATCCAACCATGCAGTTAAGACAACTAAAAGTTTCCAAGACAGAGGGTGGGTGTGATTTTTTAGAAGTGTGCATTTGGATATACTTTGTATAATGCGTAACATATTTTTAATGGTTTGTGTATATTATTCTGTTTTGACGGTCATAGGGAGAGGCAGTGAACATTGCAGAGCATGGACTTTTTACTTCTCCTTCACTTGGGTCTATAGGGTTTCAGCAGACATTGTCTACATACTTCTTAGCATATATTTCCATGATTTCTTGAAACTTTTTTTTTATTCAGGTTTTTAAGAAGCTCAGTTCTGTGACCAATGCCATATTCTGTGCTCTGAAGAATCATGTCATACAACCAGACTAGGGTGCTCTGAGTGAAAGGACATGATACTGTTACATTGTTAAAACTATGTCTTAAGAGGGCAGAAAAGTAAGGTGTAAGTTTTGTCAAATAAAATAAATAAAAATAAAACTAAGCAGGTCTTAAGATATATGTCTGGGACATCATGATATTAAGCCAGGCTCAGGTGAGAAATACTGCTAAGGTGTTGTGAGCTTCCTAACAACAGAGTAAGATATAAATATAATAAACTTGCAGCCTGATCTTAGGCATGTTTGTTCAGAAATAAGTCCCATGATGTTCAATAGCGTTTACTTTCAGTAAAGTGTTCATAAGCTTGCAATCTTAGTGGCTCCCTAATTGTTTAAAATCATGTTGAAATTTTGACAGTCACCTGTCTAGCGTTCACATGGGGTGGGGGTGGAGATTCAGAGTTGATGCCTTGCTTTGCTTGTACCCAGTTTCCTGAGACGTAGATACACGCAACCTCCAAATAATTGATACAGACCGGGTGTTGTTCTCAAGGTGTGCGCAAATATTTTACCACAAGTAGTTTCCACTTGATAGTTCTTGTCTTGATAGTTCGGCTACCTTCACTTGCAATGCCACAGCAGCAAGCAGAATGCTCGTATTGCTGGAAAGCAAACGATATAATTCACTCACAGGCCTTTGCAGAGCCATCCAAGTCAAATAAATCCCTGAGAATGGGAGGCAAACAGAATTACCACTGCCTCCCTTAGTGCAGTGATGCTACACTGAGAACTGGCTAAGCTGATGATTCTCACTCGTTGGGTTGGATAGCATTGCACCTTTCATAATTGGCTTGAGTGTATCCGGTTATATCAAAGTGCTTTCATGTGAAAACACAAAAAAGCCCTGTTCAGACTACTTTGCACCCTCTGTTGTAACTGAGCAGCCATCATTAAAGCCATTTTTGTTTTATTTCCCTGTGAGTAATTCTGGGGGGGGGGGAGTAGCGACTTTGTATTTCAGTACATTTGGGTTAGCCAAGAGGTTTATTCACTGCTGCTTTGTACTTTGAGGCAAACTAGAAAACTCAGATTAATAGGTTGTTTATTCTTCACCATGTTCCTGGAATCAAAGACACTGGGTTGCATTATTAAAGAAGTTGTGTGTGGCAAGCCTGGAACTTTCCTCACTGAGCTCCACATGAAGAGAAAATATTGCTTTTCATCCTCTACTCATTACGCAGCCTGGAACAGAAGCACTTTAGATGCCGTATCATGTAGCATTGCTTTAAAGTCTCTCTCCCCCTCCCTGCTTTAGCAAATGCTAATTACGTATTCTGGTTTACGAAAAGGAAATCTTTGGAAGAAGGGCTGTGTGACCAATGTAAAGCCTGACACTGGAAGGGATATCTCAATCCACTTTTGAACCCTCTGTGGTGAATTTGTACGTAAGCCCTTGTTTAGCATGGGGAAGGCATGTGGACATGCACGTACAATCCACACACAGGAATTCTAGCCTCTGTAGCTTTTTCCCCTTCCCTTGATAAGACAGTAACAGGTTCTGCATATTTACCCGTAGAGTCTGCCATATAAATTCCCAGTTGTTAGATGACAGATAAATGAATGGGATCGATGGCAATGGGAATGTTTGCTAGTGCCCTTTAACTACCCGGCCTTATTTGATACCGTTACCGTAATGACCACTGGCCAAGGGACAGGAGTACATTAAGCTAGAGTCTATTGGTTTTACATAGCCCAATATTTAGATAAAAACTGACTTATCTTGCAGGAGCAATTGAGGAGAGTACAAAAAGGAAGGGGAAGTGAGCCAGAAAGGACTAGAAAAAGGGCAGAGAGCAGAGTGGCAGCCGAGGGAGAGACGATGGCAGTGATGAGGGAGGAAGGATAGTTAGAGATAGGGTGGAGAATGGAGAAGAAGAGGAAGACCAGCCAAAAAGAAGGAGGTAGAAAAATAAGTGGAAGAACTGTCCTCTGGCTGACCAGGAGAGACTCCAGATGTAAGGAGGAAGCCTGGATGAAGGTAACCACATGACCCCATCCCTGATGAAACATTCTCCAAGGCTGCAATAAAACAACAAAGGGACTGTAACTGCACTTGTGCTCATTCATGAACCAGAGTTGTGATGTGCCTCTCCCTCAGGGGGTATGTCAGACAAGTTCTGTAAGTAGTCTGGTGGAAGATAATCTTGGAAGCAGAGCTTTTTAATCACCTGCTACTATTCGCTGCCTCATTAGCTTCATTAGTATAAACAATGGTTGGATCCACACTAAATTTTCCATCCGTAGAGTGGAGCTTTCCTGGTGCCCTGCCCACTGTGGGGCTCTAATCTCCATGAATCAACATTGCCCTTGGGGGGCATTGCCCTTGGGAGGATGGGGGACTGTGAATGGTGTGAAGGGGGTCTGCAACAGGAAGGGGAAATCTATGGAAATTGCCAGTTTAGTCCGGATCCAACCCAGTGGGTTGCATTATCACATTTAAAGCAGTATTCTAGCCTGTCAACAGCTGTGAAACCAAAGAGCTTTCTCCTTATCCTCTTATTACCAGCATATATCTATGCCGTGGCTTTTGTTAGCTTTTATGTCCAAAGTGGCCTTTTAGCTCCTTGTTCTGGATATAGCAGGAGCTCCTTGTTCTGGATATAGCAGGACTAGTAATGTCCATAAGAACATAAGAAAGGCCATGCTGGATAAGACCAAGTTCCATCAAGTTCAGCAGTCTGTTCACACAGTGGCCAACCAGGTGCCTCTAGAAAGCCCACAAACAAGGCAACTGCAGCAGCACCATCCCACCTGTGTTCCAAACCACCTCATATAATAAGCATGCTCATCTGATCCTGGAGAGAATAGGTATGCATCATGACCAGTATCTAATGATATTGTTTTGATGGTCCCCTCCCCAGCTGGTCTGGTTTCCTGTGCTCTGTTAGAAGCATCCAGCAAACCAAGCTGTTATCTCCAGGAGTCCAGTGGCACCATTTTTCCTCCCTGTATTTTGTTCATATGGGACACTCCTCCCTCATTTTCAAAATCATAATTACCAATTTTGGTGTAAAGGACAACATTTTAAAGGGAAAGTATGAAAGCTAATATCCTGTTGCTGTAGTTGTTCTTCTTTCAGCTGGCGGAATACTTGTCTTTTCTGCACTGTCAACCCACCTCGTGTTTGCCACTTAAAAAAAAGTCTTTAAAATGTGAGCAGCAACTTACCTTTGGTTTATTTCATCATTTTGTAAACAGCACAATAATTCATGACTGGTTATATATCCCTCTACCTAGTTAATATCGTAAATGCTAATATTAGAGCATCTTTTACTTCATTGCGCTTCCAATCCATGCCAACGGCTTTACTGTCTGGTAGATATTCTTGACTGCCAAGGGAACAATGTGTCTGCATTTGTGGATCCTCAAAACTGGAAGACCTACCTCATTATATCCTATTTTGCCCCCTATATGATGGTTCTAGGGCCAAATTTTTAGCAGGAATATTATCTGTTATCATGGCATATTCAGATGAGGATAAAATCAAATTTCTGCTGTCTGACATTGATGCCAATGTAACACATAGGGTTTCTTTGTTTGCCTTAGCAGCAAAGAAAATAAGATCTAAGGTATCTGAAGAAGTTACTAACTAAGTTTAATACAGCGAGGGAGTACATTCTGGTATTTGTTATAATATTTTAATTGTTTATCTATTTTATTTATATTGCTGTTTTACCATGTTTTATCCGATTGTTTGTATGTTCTTACTATTGTTTGTTGTATTACTAAGTTTTAGTTATTTGTGATGGCCAACGGCCATATACAATAAATTCTCTTGGCATGGCATGACTGGTTATGGCTCTATTACACTTCGTAGAGTACAAAACAGGTACTCGTGGGGTACTTGCCAATTTCCTAATGTGTGAAGTAGCCCTTAGTACCTCTGAAGTGAACCTTCCTATGCTCTATGTTCCTAGAGCATAGTCAAAGCATCTGATGGCTTTGTATCCTATCACTTTGCTTGGCTAAGTGCCAGCGCAATGTGTCTTCCAGTGGCACAAGGTGGGAGAAGCATCTTTTGTCAGCCTCTTGCATTGGTGGGATGTGCCTTGAGCCAACAGAATGCACCACTCTTAGCTGAGCGGAGTGGGAAGCTACAACGCACTATTGACACTTCAGATTTTCTTGTGGGATCTGTGACTTAATAGTTCAACAAGAATAGCTGCACATTAAACTTTTAAAAGTCATACTTATTCCTCAATGAGTAGCCAAGTTAGTCTGTCTGTAGCAGTAGAAAAGAGCAAGAGTCCAGTAGCACCTTAAAGACTATCAAAATTTCTGGCAGGGTATGAGCTTTCATGAGGCACAGCTCACTTTGAAGACGTGAACTGTGATTCACGAAAGCCCATACCCTGTCAGAAATTTTGTTAAGTCTTTAAGGTGCTACTGGACTCTTGCTCTTTCTACTTGTATACTCAAAACTGTCTTTGTTTAAAGCTCCATTTGCAGACTTTGTTTCATTATCTGAAAAGTTCTTACTGAGTTGTATTTGCAATGTAGCTTCTCAACTAGTCAGTCACTAAACCATGCAATTAGTGTTTTTTAAAAAATCAAAGAACAAAAGTGCTTAAAAGTTCAGTTCTATTCAATAATAAATAAAGCTGTATTAGACTGTCTTTTTGAGTATTTGGTAATGGGCCATCCAAGGCATGCATACGTACGGTATTATTACAATGATTAAATGGTTGGGTTATATTTAGTTCCAATCTCAGAACATAGCAACCCGATATTAGGACGGTATAAAAAGAGGTGTTTAATGTATCTCCTATCATGTGTGTACAATGCACCTTTCTTTAACATCTGGTTATTATTTATTAGATTCAAGAGAATCATAGACATGATACAGATACTTTATCTCTTTTTGAAGGGGAAGGATTGTACTAATCATGCCAGTGTATTTACAGACCTCTGTGTAGTGTGTTTATGTCAAACATTATGTTGGCAGCAATGGTTAGATGGTAAGTGTCTAACCTGGGCCACAATTAACAAAAATCATATGCCAGTAGTCAGAGAAATATTTCTTTGTTATTATTCAAATTAGATATTCACTTTACAACAAATGTTTCATAAAGGGAATCCAACTTTCTGCTTTCCTCCACTTCACTGATGCCAAAGGAACATTTCTGCCTTTATGTGGGTATGTAAGAAAATATACATGCCTGCATGCCTCTTATTCTTCAGACTAAAAATGAGGAACTGTTGATCGCTAAGGCAGAATTTCTCCAACTGGGCTTCAGGAACACCTGAAGGTTTTGTGAGGGTACTCCAAGGAATTGCAAGCCTTGCAAAAGAATGAGTCCCTCTTGAACCCCTCCAGCTAATTAAAAAATGGAACTTTCTCAGTTTTCTTGGAATGGGGTCAGGGATTCTCAGAGGAAAGGGTGGAATCAGCTCCCCCCTTTTTCAAAGGGTGGGGGAGCTAATAGAGCTGCTGCCCCCTGTGATCATCTAACTTCTAGATGTCTCTAGAGCACTAACCAGAAAATTTACAGATAAGTTGCCAGGAACCAATAGCTCAGCTCTAGAAACTCTAATTTGTTCAGGGCCACCAAGGAGGTATAGTCCTAGTGCAGTGACCCTAGTAATTTCAGGAGGTAAAACTTAACTGGTTATCACTTTATTTTCTATTGCAAAGGAATTCATCACAAAGGGAGATACTGTTCTTCATCCATAACAACCAGTGCTTGTGTTCAGTGCAACATTGGAAGTTCAGATTTTGTTTTTTTACAGGCTCCTTTCTTTCCTCCATTGTTCACTTGGCTTCTTCTACAAGCAATTAACCAATGAGGAAGTGTCTTACTGTCCCCAGCACAAAGTCCCTTCCAATCAAAGGGTGAAATTTATTGGAATTTGTATCAGGATCTTTTGAGTTGCAGCCATATAGCATCATCTACCTTCTTAGACCTGACTTTGTACACTGTGTACAAAAAATAAAAATATTTTATTTAAACTTGCTTTTAAAGTGTAGCCGATGTGGTTCTCACCATGTTGTTTTAAGGATGTAAAAGGATGGAGGCCTCTATGGGGCATGTGTGGCTTTTTACAGATTTTGAAAGGCTGTCCAGCGTATGGTGGGTGCCAGTGAGGGTGGAGGGGAGGGCTTGGAGGATCCATGAACATTCTGAAATACAAATGGGGTTCCCTGTAGCTTGAGAACTGCCTTAAGTGTGAGGATGTACAATGTATGCCATAAAGTGTGTGAGAGGGATTTTTTGCACCACACACACACTAGCACACATTGGTTCGTTTTTACACCCTGCCACATATATGAGGTTGGATCCTATAAAATTTCAAACAGAGCAAGTTTGCAGAAGGGATTTTTGTTGTCTTGGCCTTCCCGCTTTAGCACCTTGCAAAACTCACACAAGGTTTGGTGGTGGGGCAATTATGGCTGATTCCTTCTGGCTTCACTCCTCTGTGCTGTATCCCACATTGTCCCGAAGATCCCCCAGACCTTGGGAGTGATTTTTCAGGATTGTAGGAGGCTGCCATTAAAGGGGGGGGGGAGGAAGTGAAAATCTCTTCTATATTTTTAAATTTTTTATTATAAAGCGAAAATCTCTTCTATCAGCTTGCCCTGTTCATGATTCTATGGGATCCGATCCATGGTGAAGAAAATACGGCTTTCTTTGTATGTAATCATTACCATTGGTAGTACTTGTTATCCTTGAGGCTTGGAGGTACCCTCACAATCTTTGAGGCAACTGCCCAAGAAAAAGCAGGCATATGGGAAAAAACCTTATAGAGCTGTAGAACTGGTTAGAGTTAAAAAGGTAGTTGCACCAGAAGGAAGTGAATTCATAGTTCTGAGTCTCGCCTTTTGTGTGGACTAAGCTGCTGTTGTGTCCTCTACTAGCTCCCCCTGTTGGATCTTAATAAGGAAATCAGCTGTACAAAGGAAGATAACTTCTCTGTTAATAATGGTGCGTCCCAAGTTATCTAAATAAGTAAGTAAATCTTAATAGAGGGGTTGCTGTTGAAGTTGATGCCTGGCCAGAATTCTTCTATTATATGTCTTCTAGGAGTAGTGTTTCTGTAGTATCAGTTCAAAATCTGCTCAGAGCATAGTAAGGGCACATTGTTCCTGTCTTGTAAAATCCTGTCTTTATTATTGCATCTCAGGATGTAGATTTCCTAAAACAGCAACTAAGTATAGTGTTGAGAAAAAAAGATTTGAGGGGAGTTTGAGGAAAATTTGTTTTCTTGACTATTTTAGGTTTAGGAATTTGTTTGCTTGACTATTTTAGATTTTAAAGCGGCTGAATCCAAATCCTGTCTTATCTAAATGATACTAGGGATGCCAGCTTCCAGGTGGCACCTGGGGATCCACCAGATTTACAGCTCATCTCCAGGCTATAGAGATCAGTTCCCCTGGAGAAAATGATGCTTTGGACGGTGGACTCTATGGCATTTTACCCCACTGAGATCCCTGCCCCCCAGTCTCCACCCCCAAATTTCCAGGAGTTTTCCAACCTGGATCTAGCAACCCTACCCCCTCATCCCCTGCCAGTGATCAAGGGGCACCTGGCAACCCTAAGTGATACATTTTTACTTTAAAACCAAGAAGGTGACCCTAATTCAAAGAATATGGCCAAGATGACTGCTGCTAGCTCCTTGCAAACATGAATATAGCTATTTGACTCACTTGGGCCCAGCAGCAGTGTCCAGACAACTTTTGTAACTTGGCTGGGCTCACATGAGTGAGTTGGTACTGCACAACATTTGCAACTGGTCCCAGGGAGAGGCATCCAGGGGAAGGAAGAAGGGAAAGCTCAGAGCCAGTGTGGTGTACTGGGTGTAGTGTCAAACTAGGATCTTGGAGACCCAAGGAAATGAAGTGATCTCTGCAAGTCTTTGTGGGTATAATTTATGAAACTCTTGACCAGATGGAATGGCCACTGTGGAAGACAGATCTGGGCACGGAGAGCCAAATGGCAGTTGGTCCCAGGCACACCAGTGGTCCTTGCAGTCTCCCTCTGATGCAGCTACATGGAGTGGCTGCAGATGCCATTTCTTTGGTTCTAAATAATTGTTCTGATAACAAAATAATGCTTGTATTTTTTTTAATTGAGATGTAGTATTTTTGGGTCTCATATTGAATTTTAACTCTCCATTTTCTCAGCATTACATTGGTTTTGAATACCAATTTATAAACAACTACATGTCATTTACAGTCCAGTCCATTGCAGAGTGTCTCCATTCTAACCCCATTTTTAATGTTCCACAATTAAATCTGTTTTTGTAATGTACTGTACAGCTTTTGTGCAGTTGCCCAAGATAAATGCCTATTTGCTGACATTCTATAATTTTTGAGCTTAGACCTCTAAAGTGTTTTGAGAGAAACGTTAGGACTAATCCTAGCTTGGGTGTAAAATTTCATTATAGTTTATTAAATGGTGTTTCTACAAGACCTGAACTGGTAAGAAGTTGGCATCAATTATCTTGGTTTTAGGATTGTAGTACATCACTTAAATGCAGTTGGATTTGGATTTACCAGACTGAATTCTTTTTAATTAGGTGAACAAATTCTCCTGAAAACAAGGAAAATTTCCTCAGGTGACATGCTCTTGAAGAGGAAGTTATAAAAGGCACTGTTAATTTCCTTCAAATACGCAGTCCTTCTAGGCTGCATTTGAGCACCCTTCCAGAAAATCTGGCCCATCAACGAATAATGTGCTGAGTTAGGTTGAAAATCAGACTATGAGACAGTTTGCGCCTGTCAGAGAAGGTGCAATAGTTGCCCTCACTGACTTCTATTGCTTTCAGTAATATCACTTTAATTATTTCATGAAATTGCTCAGAGATCCAGAGGGAAGCTCACTAACAGAGCATTCCTGACCTTTAAGAGTGAAAGCCCTTAGGAGGCCAGGAAGGTACTGCACCGGCATTGGGGCCCTCCACGCCGGTGTCTGGGCTACTTACGCTGGCGTTAGTGGCCCCAGTGCTGGCGTGGGGCCCCGGACACTGATCTCTGGATGCCGCCCTGGCAGCACTGCCCTAGAACGCCAACGGAGCCTTCCTCTGGCATCCCACCAGCCTAAAGGCCCATACTTGTGTTCCGGTATCCTGGGAGGAATTCCCGGAGCGTTCCGGGGGGAGGAGCTGCCATTAGGAAGCCTCCTGTCCTCTTTCAGCCCTGGATGCCGGCGCCAAGAATGGCATTGCTGCGCATGCTTTTTTGCAGGCGTAGCTTCACTATTCTCTATGGGGCTTTTTGCCCCGTTTTACACGAAAAAGCCGGTTAAAGACTTTTTCCTTGCTTTCAACATGCCGCCTCCTTCCCGCCGACCCCGCACCCTGAAAGTTCAGGAATGGGCTGTTAATTTCTTGTCATATTATAGCAATAGTTTCATTTATAGTATTTTTAAAAGAGAAAGTAATCATAAGACTCCAGGCAAAAAAAATTCCTCATAAAAGGTAGTTTCCATGGATCTTTGGGGAGGGGTTCCCCTTCAGGGCACACAGTGCAATCATACCACTGTGCACTTCAGCTAATTTTGCAGCGTGTAGCCATTTATCACTGTTGCCTCGGCTTATGAATATTGTAATTGGTTTCACGTATTTTCTGTGGGGCTCACTAGCTCTACCAACTTCCCTAACTCCATACATGAAAATCAGTTTCCTAACTTGGCCATCCAGCCCTTTGTTAGTAGTGTGGTGGTACAGCAGATCAGAATCCATGGCATGACTGGGCAGATGAAATACTGTGTTGTGTCAGCTCCGGTTTCTTTTAATTGGATTGTGTGTTTTCTTTTCTTTTTTTCCCTTTATGGATGTTGACTCAAAATGTATCCTTGATGTTATGAAGGGGTATCTGGGAGGTTTAATTGCCTTGTCTTCCTAGGAAAATATTGTACTGTCTAGTAGCCACTTATAAGACCTCATAATTACATGTAAGGACAGTGGCACTTTTCCAGGCTAGTGGGGTCAAGTCTCAAGGATTGGAAGACGCTTTATGACACTGTTATAGTGTGTAATGATTGTTAAGCTCTTGCCCAGAGCAAGAAGTATTGCTGGACAAGAAGTATTATTGAAGATTCTTGCCAAACCTTAGTATTCCAAAGGCTGATTCAGATGTAATATTTTTCTTCATAGGAATAGCTGCAGAGGAATCCAGTGAAGGAAAACATGTTGTGCTATGTGAGCCAGATTCTTCTATAGTATAAGATATCTTTATTCTTAAAATTGAGCTAGGATATTTTAATTAATATAGGGGAACATATACTGAACTTGACCAAAAAGATAACAGAAGATGTTTCTGCACACAAAAACAGAGCTAGGCTAGCCTGTCAGCAAAAGATGCCTGAAAGAGAGTTTAGAGACCCAGAATAGAATAGTTTAGGAAAAGCGCAAGAAACAAAGAAGTAAAACAATGATATGGCCTTGTGTAGATTAGAAGCCACCTAACCCATATCAATAGATATTATGTGTTGAGGCCCAGGTGCAAAAATGTCTGAGAATGGCAAGAATATCCAACTTCACAGAAGAGAAGATATAGCTCAAAGATGGGATGTATTGGTTGTGGGCCAAGAGATATTCAAATGTATGAGAAACTTGTAATCACTATTTTTAAATAGACTCATTATGAGAAGATGTAGCAAAAATGAACAGTTTCTATTTATTTTAAGAAGATAAGGTATTTTAAATAATAAAATAATTAGCCAAGAATATGCATCCCTATCAAGTGGGACTGCTAGCTATTGTTAGGAGATGATTTTAAAAATCTATAAATATGGGCAGCTGAACTGAATATAGTTGTGTTGTAATAAAGAATAAAATGGAAGCAGAGATTCTCTGAAAGTCTCACTTGTGTACTGTATCCACAACGAACCTAAAACATTATTGAGATGTACCTCCTGCCAAGAATTAAATGATCTGATACAGGAAACCTATGGAGAGATGGGTTGAAGAGACAAAGGCAGAGAGGCATGGGATGAAGATAATTTTCTTCCTTATGCACTCTTCCGTCTCCCTGTTTCTTTTTCCTAGGTGGAAGTGCCATGAAAAGAATAAAGGGGAGAAAGATGGAACCATGAGGAGTGCATAAGGAAGAGCATACCCTCTTGAACAGTTTCTCTGTCTCATATTGATTAGAGAAGGGGTCCCCAGTGGGCTGTCCATGGATGCCATGGTGCCCACCAACATCTTTCCTGGCACCTTTCAAGTGTTTTTAGAAAGTGGATGGGGCCAGGTGAGGCTTTTCCCCAGCAAGACCTCTGATTGGCCATTGGAGATTTGATTGGCTGTACATATTTTTTTAATGTTGCTTTGGCAGCAGCTGGCACCACAACACAAGGATCTTCACTTTATGACTGAATGTAAGCTGCAGTAGCCATTTTGTGGCTGGCTCCATTTCCTACAGCAGCCATTTTGTGTCAGCCGTTTTGTGCATGTGCCCACCATGCTGTGTAAGAATTCTAAAGGTGCCTATAGGCTTAAAAAGGTTGGGGACTCCTGCCTTAGGAGCAGCTTGCCATTTGCTGTGATTGCTGTTTTCCAGTTCACCATGTGGAAGTCACTGAGGGCCATGTGGGAAAATGGCTGTGGCCCATTGACTTATCCCATCTGCCAAGAGCTGCTCAGAATAAACAAAGGCAGTCTGGGCGCATGACCACAATGCTCCTTCCTGTCTCTACAGCGTGGAAGCCGCAGCCCAGGCCACAGTCACTTCAACAGGGTTCATGGCTATTCTACCAGGAAACAAACAGTACGATGAGGAAAGAAACTCTCACAACAAGTAAAAACTGAAGTGCCACAAATTATCATTTAAAAAATATTGGCCACCAACAACTATATTAAAGACACCAGATCTTTGACCTGTGCAGTTGGCATGTCAAACCATAAGCATTTGTTGTCCAGTCCTCTGATATCTCCCATGAACTCCAAGAGACATGGGGTCAGGTTGACATATTGAAGACTGCGAGACATCCAGATTACTTTTCAACATATCATGATTCTTTGCCATTCTGTTGTGCAGTGCTTTGTCTATCTAGATATCTGTGTCATTTTTTATCTCACACTTTCCCCAAGAAGCTCAGGATGGAATACATGGGTCTTCCTTTCTTATTTTAACTTCAGACAACTCTGTGAGGGAGGGTAGCCTGAGATACAGAGCTAGTGAGTGACCCAATGAGTCTCACAGTTGTGTGGGAATGTGAACCTGGGTCTCTTCGGTTCCAATTCAATATCCTACCCACTGCATCACATAGGCTCTGAGAGTTTGATCTTAAAAGCCATCTTTCAAATCTTTCCATTGTCTGTTACCCTACAGAGACATCATTTGAACTACAAGTGGCGATAGGAAAAAAGTGGATGCCTAATTTGCAGGTGTATCCTAGATTATGTTGCTTTTTCATACTGACCTTTGGATGTCTTTCTGAACATCTGCCATGACTTTGCTGTATGTGAAATATATTTTTGTCCCTTCGGTCTAACAACAATTACAAATAAATGTGTGTAACAGAGCTCGAGCACCTTCTTTAGTTGGGGGGGAAGGAATCAGAATGGAGAAGCGGTGGTGGTGGTGGGGACTTAACTCCTCTGCTGCCTGCTGCTTCTCCCCTCCAAATCACTTCTTGGAGCTGATTTTCCACCCAGGGGATTCCAAACATGTGTTTATGAAGAGTACGTAGCATTTAATCTTCTAGAATAAAGAACCTTTCTTTCTCAAAAACTAATACTGATACATCAGTTTATTTCTTCAAAGGTAAAAGAGTACCTTCTTTCTGGAGGGGGAAAAACCCTCCCTATGAATTGTGTGTGTGTAAAGTGCCGTCAAGTCGCAGACGTCTTATGGCGACCCCTTTTGGGGTTTTCATGGCAAGAGACTAACAGGTGCCAATGCCTTCCTCTGCACAGCAACCCTTGTATTCCTTGGTGGTCTCCCATCCAAATACTAACCAGGGCTGACCCTGCTTAGCTTCTGAGATCTGACGAGATCAGGCTAGCCTGGGCCATCTAGGTCAGGGCCCCTATGAATTAAGATAGTTTAAAACAGCCACAGTGTCATCAAAAAGTACATTTAAATAGTTTGTTGTCTAGAACTGGTTCATGTAATTTATGGAACTGATTAATCTGCTTCATGAGGCTGATTTGCCTGCCTTATGGAATCTTCAGCTCCTTGAATAAGGCAAATACCCAATCCTGAGAGTGACATAGTTTCAAAACTGGAAGTTTTGTATAATATCACTCAGTAGGCCTTTGCCAGTTCCTCTTTACATTGTTTTTTCTACTTTACTATCAAGTTTTAATTGCTCATAAATATAATAGACTTTTCTCATGTTCAGGGTCCTTGTTTTGTGGTTTCTTGGTCATTGTTGAACTAGGTTGCTGGACAAGATGGACCATTGGGAGGATCTCTTTACATTTATAATCTCAAGGTGGCTGTAAACATCTGGCTCAGAAAATTGAGCATTGCACATTGGGGCCCAGCACTACCCTTACATATTAAGAGATATGAAGAATTTCCATTTGCCACATTTGACCTATGTAACGGCACAGCAAAACTACATGATTTTAAAAGTAATGAAAACTGTGGAAATCATACTAAAGGAAAAGAAAATATCCCTCTAGCTCAAAGAAACTAACAGAGGGATGAAGATGATTAATTTAAACACAATGCTAGAGATTAGATTGAGCCACAGTTTATTATTTATAAACCTTGCTGTGGAGTGACTTTATGAGAAACCAGCAGATATATCTTCTTTGGAGTTTGCTTAAATGAAAGCACTGGATACAATATGACTCTTTGTTCTTTTGATTGTCAAAATCAAAAAATATATAACAACTAGGGGCAATTAGTACATTTGTGGTACCTTAAGAAATAATGTTCTCATTTTACAAATAAACAGAAACAAAACCATAAATTAACAATTCCTGCAACTGACACTAAGATTAAACAGAGACAACCTTTAAGAAACATAATAGATACAGGTTTCCTTGAAAGACGCACACACTATTGTAGTTTATCTATATATTTATATATAGGCTGGAAAGCGTGACTACAGACAGGGTCACCCAATGAACTTCATGGGCTGAGTGGGAATGTGAGCCCAAGTATTCCAATGTCTGGTCTAACCACTGTACCACATTGGCTCTCTAGGTAAGCAGGTTTCAGCTTTCAGCTACTCTGTTCTCCATGACTAGGATGCAGGTCATCTCTAAAATCTGTTCTGCGTGATTGTATTTACTTGAATGAAACTATGTGTAATAATGCTCATTCCTAAGGACATTGGTTTGGATCCAACCCTACTCAAATATGGACATGCTCATGAAAGAGAACTTTCTGCCTCCCTGCTCCACCTCACCATGTCCGTCCCCCCAGAATCTGGCCCCCAGGTGTAAGTGAACCTCTGGGAATAATGAAGTGGGAGGAGGAAATCAGCAAAAATTGCTTTCCCCCTGCTTTTGTGGGCAGTGGTATCTTCCATACATGGAAAATATAGCTAGGATTCAAGCCGTTATATTTTAGGTCTGATACAACTGATAAAAAAGAGGATTATTGTTCACATTTTTTGCTTCTGTTTGGTCATTCATGCAGAATGATCACCTGTAGCCATTTTTGTCAAGTAATTCATATCTTTTCTGCTGCATTTAAAAGGTATGGAACATAGTTAAGTTGTAAATAACCTCCAAAGAATCTCCCCTGACTTATTCTTATTTTCTGACTTATTCTTGTCAATTGAGCTTCTAGAATCATAGAGTTGGAAGGGGCCATACAGGCCATCTAGTCCAACCCACTGCTCAATGCAGGATCAGCCTATAACATCCCCAAGAAATGTATGTCCAGCCGCTACTTAAAGACTGCCTGTGAGGGGGAGCTGACCACTTCCCCAGGTAGCTGTTTTCACTGTTGAACAACTCTTACCGTAAACCTCCCCCCAATATCCAGCCAGTACCTTTCTGCTCATAATTTAAGCCTATTATTGCGGGTCCTATCCTCTGCTGCCAACAGGAACAGCTCCCTGCCCTCCTCTAAGTGACAGCCTTCAAATACTTAAAGAGAGCAATCATGTCCCCCCCTCAACCTCCTCTTTTCCAGACTAAACATTCCCAAGTCCCTCAGCCTTTCCTCACAGGGCTCAGTCTCCAGGCCCCTGATCATCCTAGTCTAAAGCCTAAACAATTTGGTCAGCTATTTCATTTAATTTAACCACAGTACTCTGATGTTGTGATGGACCTTTGCTATCTTCTGAGTCAGCTGCCTAAACTCAGTTCAGATTTCACAAACAAATCAGAGTGTGTCCTTGGTAGGCACAAACTGCTTGAACTGTCAGGCTTGTGCAGTCCCCCCCCCTTGTGTTGTGTACCAAGGCTGACGAAAGAAGTCTACAACCAACTCTAATTTTCATGCTGTCAGTGCAGGCGTCTTCACAAATTGAAGTTAGTTTCTTTTCCAACAAAGGAAAGGGGGTAGGGCATACCAAACATGGAGAACAAAACAAAGGCAAAGCCAAAAATATGATAGAAAAATTAATAATTCCTCCTTTTTATTTAAAAAATATGATACACGTCCCCAATGTGTTTATGTAATTTTCCTCAGGGGAATTTTAAAGATCTCACTTATATAGCTTAAGTGATATGTTTTTGATACAAATGGATTTTATTTTTATTAAAATTATTTTTTCTTTCACATGGTTTTTGGCTTGGTCTCTAGTTTCTTTCACAGTAACTAAGACTCTTAACCACAGTTTAATCCTGGTTAAGTGTCATGCCCTCTGGCTGCAATTGGTTCATCTGCTCTGATGTCACTGGCCAGTGATAGGACTGAGAATCTTGGAGGCCTTAGGCTATACAGCTGGTTTCCTTGTAGAGCCAAAAGGCATATATGCATGATTAGTAAATCAAAGGAGAATACAGAATTTGTGAGTGAATGGGAGGCATGGACAATATATTGTCAAAATGAATTTAAATTGCGAAGTATTGAAGGTTATGTTTTGTTCTAATTCAATTGATTAAGGTAGAAATATTATTAAGATTAATGATTTAGATTTTAAGAATTGTAACCCGATTTATATATGAAGTATTGTATTGAATTAGAAATTAAATGCAAAGGTGACAATAAAGTTATCAAAAAGATAGAGGAGGAGAGAGGGGAAGTCAACTTAAATATATGAATTAATTAGTTATATAGAATAGAGAAATATTGTTTATATCATATAATTATCTTAATGAATGATGGAAATTACTGTAATATAAAAAACAATTAAAAATGTTATTAAAAAAGCATACATGCATGCAATACATGAGTTTTCTAATTTTCTAACTGTCTTAAAAGACTGATTGTTTGCAGCTTTGGTTGCCCTTCATTAAGGGGCTACCTGTCATTTAACAGCTCACAAAACATTGACACATGGATCTATATTATCACATCCGCAATGAGAATTTGCATGCCAGAACTCAAAAACAACAGTGTTGAATCCAGCAGTCTCCTGTGTACTTATTGGGGTTTAATATGTTAAGAGCCCTGACCTGGATGACCCTAGCTAGCCTAATCTCATTAGCTCGCAGAAGCTAAGCAGGGTCGGCCCTGGTTAGTACTTGGATGGGAGACCACCAAAGAATACCAGGGTCGCCATGCAGAGGAAGGCAATAGCAAACTACCTCTCTTAGCTATTGCCTTGCAAACTTTATGGGGTCGCCATAAGTCGTCTGCGACTTGACGGCACTTTACACGGACAGTGTATTATGTAGGCAGTCACTGTTCTGTCCGTGGACAATGCTGAGAGCCAGCGTGGTGAGGTACCTAAGAGTGGCAGGACTCTAATCAGGAGAACTGGGTTTGATTCCCCACTCCTCCACAAGAAGCCTGCTGGGTGACCTTGGGCCAGTCACAGCTCTCTCAGAACTCTCTCAGCCCATGTGGAGGCAGGCAATGGCAAACCACCTGTGAACATCTCTTGCCTTGGAAACCCTACAGGGTTGCCATAAGTTATCTGTGACTTGACAGCAAAAACAACAATGAAATATGTCAAGATACATCAACATACAACAGACGACAGACGAATGGGAACAGATCTTTCAGAAAAATTCCAAGTTCACTCTATCCCAAAATATTCAGGAAAACTGCTTAAAGATGTTACATAGATGGTATATAACGCCTAGTGACATCCAGAATATGAACAGTAAAGGTTCGGGACTCTGCTGGAAATGCCACAAAATCAGAGGCACCTTTTTCCACTGCTGGTGGACATGTGAGAGCGTGCAAAAATATTGGAAAAAGATTCATAAAAACCTCGAAGGCATTGTAGGGCAGAGCATAAAATATGATCCAAAACTTTTTCTCCTGAATAAAACCCCAAATACCATGAACGAGGACCAACAGATTATGCTAAAATATCTAACAACGGCGGCAAGAGTAGTTCTGGCATCACTTTGGAGAACGAATAAGATTCCAACATTTCAAGCATGGTTGGATAAATCTCTGGAATACATCACGATGGCTCATTTGACAGACTATCTGAAAGATATCACACGAGAACAGAATTATGAGAGGTGGAAACCTTTTTATGACTTTATGAAACACACTAGACAAAAGAAACCTTCGAACTAATACATTACCAGATAAAAAATATGGAAGACTTTGCAAACAGGGGTAGTGAATGTGAGATATTATCATAATAATATGTAAACAACATAATTTTTCCTTTCCCTATTTTTTTTCTCATTCTACAAGGTGATAGTGCCAAATATGTTAAAACGACATACTATTTTTGTATATAATATATTTTTTATGTATCCCCCACCCCTCTTTCCTTCTGTATCCCACTTATAATTTAAAATCAATAAAAAATATTTAAAAAAAATACATCAACATAGCACTCCACTAAGGTTTACAAAATAGCCAGAATAGCAGAAGTATACAGCTGGATGTTACAAATCTTGTTCAGATGAAATGTGTGAAGATGGTGGCAAATAATGCTTTCTAAATCAAAGAGAAAGAAAATCCCTACAGAGGACAGTGTGTACCTGGTAATGTAGGCAATCAGAATTCAAGACACTTAAATTTCTTGAGAAGCAATTAAAGTATTTAATCGTAGAATCATGTTTATCCATGTTTGGTGGAGTTCTGCTATTCACATCATTAGAGATTCCTGCAAAGATAGCCCCATCCCTTTTGTTTATTAAGGCAATCATTTATACTTAACCTGAAAATATAAGAAAAACATCTGGCCATCTTTCCGTTTTGCAACAACTGGGACTTTTTAAAATATCCATTAATGGTGATGCCAAATTCCTATGAAAGTTCTCCACGTGGAATTCACCTGCAGCTGTATAGCTTCCTTTGCAGTCATAAATCGAGCCAGGCACTTAGCCCATACTCACAAAATAATTAAAAAGTGAGTGATGGCTTTATCCTGGAATTTTCACATGTTAAAAAACAATGTCTCACAAATGTATTTATTGATAGTAAAATGCCTATTGTGGTTGGGCTTGATTTCCATGATGGCACCCATTAAACTACTACTTAGGATATGGTACATCTTTATAATGGCAGGCAGGCTAAATGGCAGATAACATCACATGTGAGTGTTCCACATATATGCACAAAACTAAAATTTATGCCCCTCAAATAAAGGACCATCACATGTAACATTACCTGTGTAATGAAACGGGGAGGGGTGTCCATGCCTGCACCACATTAAAACTTCTGCCCCACTATAATATTTGAATCTTGACCCAGAAACTTGCTGGCAACTGGGTGGGAATTTCATGTGTTCAGAGAGTGGAGTGTCAGTGCTGTGAACCAGCCCCATCTCTCGACCATGACTATAGATTACTTCTCGTCACCCACTTCCAAATGCTATTAGCCTCCCTTGTCATACTGTGTCACCTGAGGCCTTTTCTAAACTATTAAATTCTTTGGAAATTTCATTCTGTTGCTCCCTAGAATACATTAGACAAAGCAAATATGTGCCAATTTGCCTCATTTGCATAATCCCATTGCCACACGCCCACACATCCCCTTGCATAACAAATGTTTCTGGAACTGGTGACCCCTTAGAAAGTACTTTTCAATAAAAGGGCAGGGCAGCCAGCAAACCGTTCTTGCAGGTTCTCCCACCCTCTTGAAAGAAGGGAACGGTCTGGCATTTCATTGGCTTGTTCTCTTTAGTAGATGAACAGATTATTTTCCCAATGAAAGAAAATGATTTCTTTGCTTCTGGAGGACAAAAAAATGAAACACAAAAACTGGAACTACTCGTTCAGATAATGGAGCTAAAGGAAAATGCTTTGATATCATTTTACTGAGGATCAGTTGCCAGGAGTTAGTGTTCAACATAGGATAATACATAAACACACACAGCTGCTTGGTAGAAGTCACTGCTGCAGAACCACACCTGCTTCTATAAACTGCTAGAGCAATAGCATTATTTTTTCTTTGCCTCTCTGGAGATGGTGTCATATTTTCAAGGCTCCTTACTTGCGGCTGCATTGAAGCAGTCATTGGAACCAAGAAAGTGTCTGTCTATTAACATGCACCGCAGAAGGTTTGGATGAAACTGGAACAGACGGCTGACCCCTTCCCTTTGTCTCTCCCAACAGGGGAAGACAGGACCTGGAGAAGGTAAAGTCAAGTTTGCTGCAGGATAGAGCTCAGGCCGCCTTCCTTCCCAGCCATGAGAAAAGAATAGCTGAGTAGAGGAAGAGCAGAATGCTGTCTCGGTGCCTGAAAAGATGGTGGGCTGGCTCTTGCCCATTCTCTGCAAGCACCATCCATGTAAGGGTGCTTCATGAAGGCAAGGAGTATTCAAATTAAAAAAAAAAAGGACAATTGCAAGAGCTGTGATAGAGTACGCAGTCTGCTAAAATTTCATCGAATTGAGGTAGTTCCCGGTGGGTAGCTACATTAGTCTGTAGACTTGAACAAAATTCCAGTAGTGCTTTAAAGACTAACACAGTTTCCCAGGGTATAAGCTTTTATGCGTCGAACCTCACTTTGTCAGTCTTTTACACTGTTGGGTTAGAAAAATATCCTAAGGACATAAGAAAAGCCATGCTGGATCAGACCAAGGCCCATCAAGTCCAGCAGTCTGTTCACACAGTGGCCAACCAGGTGCCTCTAGGAAGCCCCCAAACTAGAATCTAAACAGTTCATGTGCACAGGATTTTCAGATGCCCTCCCCCACTGCAGCCCCTTGTGTCCCCTGAAAAACTACTTGAGAGCCAGTGTGGTATAGTTGTTGGACTAGGATCTGGGAGATCAAGATTTGAATCCCCACTGTGCTGTGGAAGCTTGCTGGGTGACCTTGAGCCTGACACACAAACACTCAGACTGACCTCCTTCACAAGACTGTTGTGAGGATAAAATGGAGGAGAGGGGAACACACTTAGCTGCTTTGGGTGCCCCTTTGCTTAGCGAGGTGGGGTATAAATGAAGTAAGTAAATAAATACTTGTGAAGGAGGCATTTGACCAATACGGTACAAGGGGTTTCAGATAGATGGGGAACCTGGCTGTGCATGGGTGTCCACAAAAATGCTTTGCTTGTATGCATGAGCTTCTTTGGAGCCTAGCCATATGATTTAAATATCTGGAGCAAAACAAGGCCAACAACTACCGTGAGCAAAAGTGCCGTATCCTCCTGTTCTGTGCCCTTTGGACTCCCTCTCTGACTGCTGTCTGGCTGTTGTTCTAGCGCTGGCTTTTCTTCCATACTTTACATTCTTTGGTATATAGAAATACAGCAAAATTATTGCTATTCAGCCAGTCCTCTCCTTAGCGTTAGTCCACAGGCTTTTGGACAGAGAACATGCAATCATGAACAGCTTTCTGACATCAATATGTTTCCATTCTCTTTAGATCCCCTAAACCTCCCTGAGCTTTACCTCTTTGGTCTCTCCTTCCCTCCTCCTTCTGAACCACAAAGGCAGTTCTTTGCCAGTCTCTCAAAGCCGCTCTCCAAGAGATGAATCTTTTGGTCGGCTGTCTTGTGTATTTTGGATCTTTTCTCTCTGCCTTCCTTTAATATAGTGACCATATTTGCACACAGGATTCCAAGAGAGACCATCCAGCCGCCTTGCTGGACGCCAAAGTAATAATGCCTGTGGGTTTATGCTCCATACTTCTTCATACTTCTTCATGTCCTTAGAACTTGCTTGCCTTTCCCTTTGCTGCCAGATGTTGCTTGGATGGTTTTCCAGGCATGTGGTACGAGTGAATGTTACCATGCCACAGAATTCTCAAAAATGTAAGCAGCTTTCATTTAGGAGACTTTTCAAGGCTAAATTAGATGTTACAACCAGAAGCGTGTAACATTATCTCGGTGACTCCATTTACACAGGAAGAGCAACTTCCATAGTAACAACCATGAGTAGAAAAGCATGGGAAAGGGGGCTTAGCCATTTCTTTGCTTTACCATTTCTCCCCCCCTTGCAAGTAAGAGCATTAACAGCACCTCCCTTTGACACTTCCCTGACTGTGATTGCCCCTTCCCCAGTTACTACTACTACTACTACTACAGTAGCATTGGACCTGAATTCCCGCCTATACCAGATTTCCATTGCAGTTAGGTTCTATGCTTGAACGGTTTATACTCTCTTTAAAAAAACAACACAGAAATTTGCACAGAGAAAAGTAACATTGTGTTCAAATCAAACTATCCAAAACAGTGCAACATATATATACAGATGTGCTTACTTGGCTCAGTGAATATATGCATTTTTAGAGAATTTGGAGTGTATTCTGGCAAAGAACAGTATGATGGCAGGATGGGAAGTGTGAGTAAATAAGGCATGTTTATAACAATGTAGTGTGCAGATGTTCCACCTCCAGAACACAAAGACTTATTGTAAATTTTAGGCATGACCCTAAGCACTATGTACACAGGGGCTTCCAAAACATTGTATATGAACATGAAATTAATAATGTTAGCTATTGCCTGGGTGTTCTTTATAATATGCTTTTCTTGAAAGGCTATCTAAAAGACACACTGTCTCAGTAAACCTTACCACAAGATGTCTGTAAGTTGGGTTGGGATGATTCTGCAGATGTTACCGAGAAAGCGCTGATTCCGAGGGCTGGTGGCGTGCTTATCCATCTAGTGAGCTTTGAGCCAGGTCATTGTTCAGGCTTTTAGCCACTGTGTTACAATAGTTTTCATTTATTATATTTCATTTATTGTAAATGTTCTCTGTAGGGTGTCCAGCGTAGAAGTTTCCCCCCCCCCCTGAAAATGTGGAGGCACGTTCTATGCAACATCCTAAGAATTGTTTCTACTCTATTTCCGGGGTTTGTTGATTTGTTTTTGTGGGGTAGGTCTCATGCTGCCTCACTTGCTGACCCTTGTCGTATCCATCTATCGTGCTCATGCAGTCCTTCATCTAGGTAGCACCTTGATAACAGGTAGGACAATCCCGGGGTCCTAGGATGGGGGATGTCCAAGGCTGGTGTAGCAGAGTTTGCAATCCAGTGCTCTTCCAGCAACAAATTAGAAGGCAAAACAATACTGTGAGAAACAAAAAAAAATGTAGCAACAATGATAGCTACTCCCACAATGTAGCTTGCAGTTCTACCACCGCTCATCCATCATGATCTACTTTCCACCAGTGCCTGCACAGGTACCCCTGCAAGGAAGGTTCCAGTCATTGTACAGCTGCAACTAGGATACTGGGTTTGTGCAAGAGAACCTATCCCATACACAATACTCATGTAAGCAACAAACAGCATCTCCCCATGAAAACCTTCTTATACACCCAGAAAAAGTGGCAGAAGACAGACACGTGATGAGGACCTGTTAGTTTTCTGGGAGCCGGACTCCCAACACTCCATCTTCCTTTGCCAGCTCCCTGACAGAATTCAGGGATCCCAGCTATATAAGTAAATATTGAAAAGGTTGTATCTGGTGCCACAGCTCAGAAGAGGCTTAGCACACAAGGGATCCCAGGTTCGATCACCAACTGGAGGCTCCCTGGAAAAGGGCTGGAAAGACACACATACAGCTGAGACACTGTACTGCAGATAAAAAGGAAATCAAGTGTTAACTACGGTGCTTCCTGAATGTTCACTGAGAGTAAATGAATGTTATGCTTGGGCCAAATGGTAGGGGAACGATCATCCTCTTCAGCCTTTTCGTCCTCTTTCTGATGCAGGATTGCTGACTGCCAAGGAATATCACTGCCTGTTGCAGCTGCTTTGCCCTGACTTTCCGATGGAGCTTACTCAGAAGGCAGCAAGGTGAGTCTCCCCCTGTGATCAGAATTTTGACCATATGTTATAGTCGGAGCCAACTGATACTTGTGCAATGGGTACTAAAGGTACCTGAATTTAAAGGGCAGAACACACATGCAGAACTGCCAATGGTGAATAGTGCGTGTGCCTTTCAATAGACTGGTTTTCCAGCAATAAACACAGAAGTGAAGAGCTCATTCTGTCTTGATTACTGCACCAGCATGGTGCAGTGGTTAAGAGCGGTGGTTTGAAGCAGTGGAGTCTGATCTGGAGAACTGGGTTTGATTCCCCACTTCTCCACATGAGTGGTGGACTCTAATCTGGTGAACCGGGTTGGTTTCTCCACTCCTCCACATGAAGCCTGCTGGGTGACCTTGGGCTAGTCACAGCTCTCTTAGAGCTCTCTCAACCCCACCTACCTCACAGGGTGTCTGTTGTGGGGAGGGGAATGGAAGTTGATTGTAAGCTAGTTTGATTCTTCCTTAAGTGGTAGAGAAAGTAAGCATATAAAAAACAACTCTTCTGCTGCTGCTTCTGCATTTAATTCAGGCAAACCCATCCCAGACCATGTAAATATGAATACCCTGCAATTGACTGCATGACAGTTATTTAAACATTGTATCTGGTTTTAAAAAGTAAAATTAAATACTGAATTGATTATTATACATACAGTGTTTGTGGTAATTGATGTGATTGTACCACAGGATTTCATACTACTGGGGAGGGGGTTATTTTAATAGAAGTAATTGAATCAATTTATGTGTGCCTTGCGTTCCTGCCAAATCCTACAAGTAATTTACCATTGCTGTTGTATCCACTATATCAAAGCTTAATTCTGGGAAGATGAGGATAATGTATTAATCTCTACACATCATTTTCAGACAAAGAATCATCTGCAGGACAAATAAGGCAGTCTTGGTTCTAAGGCCATGCAGAACCCAGACTGATATTAATTTATAAGATTTTTATACCACCATCCTGTTTGAAAAGCATTTACAGTAGCTTATAGAGAGTATCAAGCATCAAATAAAAACAATTAATTTATCTAAAATAAGTTTGAAAAAATAAAGTAAATATTTTAAATAAAATAAAATAAAATAACTGTCTCAACCAATCTCCAGAGGACCATCAACTGGTTCTGTTCAGCTTCATGTATTCTTGGATAACTTGGATGGGCTATGGCACAGAGACACGTCTAGCAGCTTTAGTTGATGGCCTCCATCTGAATGTAGACAAAGGCCATGCTTCTTTGCTGCTCCTGCTGGATCTATCAGATAGTTTTTCAGATAGTTTCCCATTGATAACTAGTCTTGCAGATTGTCTCTGATATATGCTCTGAATCCATTTAACATACTTGTTACCACAGTTCAGGTTTTGGATCGTCTTTAATAAGAAGTCCCATTGAATATTATCAAAAGCTTTTTCCACGTCCAAAAAGGTAAAAGCTGCTTTACTTTTCTTCTGTTTTACATGTTCTATGGCATTGATTACAGAACGTACATTGTCCCGCATAAGTCTTTTTGGAATAAAACCTATTTGGTCAGGATGTATTACTTGTTCGATTTTCTTTTTAATCTATCAGCCAAAATAGAAACAAAAATTTTGTAATCCACATTTAACAGAAATCGGTCTGTACGAAGCTGGAATTTGAGGGTTGTTTCCTTCTTTATGAATTAAAGTGATATGTGCTTCTTGCCACGTTTCTGGGCATCTACCACTTTCTGGAATGTTATTCATCAGTTTTTGCAGGTGCAAAGCTAATTCTTCCTCGAAGAATCTATAGTATCTCGCTGTTAGGCCATCTGGTCCAGGTGCTTTGTCCGTTTTCTGCTTAGCAATAGCAGTAGTTATCTCTTGCATAGTGATATTCTGGTCCCACAATTGGTCATCTTTTTCAAATACATTTAGCTTGGAATCCTTGATAAATCTATCTCTTCTTGATTGTGTCGATTTTTATGAGTTTTGTATAGGTTTTCAAAGTATTTTACAAATTGATCTTTTACATCTCTTTCCTTATAGCTGACTTTATGCATTATTTTGACTCCTGTTATTGTCTTCTTATCCATTTGTCTCCTAAGAGAATATGCTAAGTATTTTCCAGATTTATTCGCATGTTCAAAAAACTTTTGTTTTGCAAATAAAATTTTCTTTTGCATCTCTTCTGTATCAATCAAATCAATTTCTGCTTTTTTCCTCTTGATCTCTTTCGGGATACTCCTTTTTCTTAATTTAACATGCTGCTCCTCTAACTTCTGAAGTTGTTCTGTAAGTTGTTGCCTCCGCTGTCTTTTTTGTTTTTTAAGTTTAGAGTTAATGGCAATCTTCCTCTCATAAAAGGTAATTTAATTTTGTTTTTTAAGTTTAGAGTTAATGGTAAATCTTCCTCTCATAAAAGTTTTACTTGTATCCTATACTGTTGCAAGTGAAATCTCAGGTGATAGATTTAGCTCAAAAAATTCTTTCAGTTCTTTTTTGCATTGAAGTATAACTTCTTTTTTCAGTAAAAGGTTATTATCCAGTCTCCATCTTCTGGCCCCTGGTGTACCATATTTCCATATGAATTCAATTGGGTTATGATCTGACAGTATCTTCAGCAATATTTCTACAGTTTCTAAATTGATTAACAATGTCTTTGAAAGCCAACACATATCAATTCTCGAATACAAATCATGCCTTTGAGAATAATGCGTGTAACCTCTTTTTCCATTATTTTTACTTCTCCAAGCATCTTGAATCTGCAGTAAGTCCATATATTGTTTTACTGATTTTGGAAGGTGACCTCCTTTGTGATTCTTAGACCTGTCAATTTTAGGATCTATGACACCGTTCATATCTCCAAACATCATTATTTCTCCTTCCTGCTCTTCTGACATTATTTGAAATATTTTTTTCAAAAAATTGTTGTCTACCATTGCTCGGTGCATAAATACACATCAAAGTCCAAATTTTCTCCTCCATCTATCTTAATTTAATCAGAAGGTATCTTCCTTTGGGATCCTTGATCTCTGTTATTATTTGAAGCTGTAAGTTCCTTATATAAATCACCACTCCTTGTTTTTCCTTTTGCTGATGCAATGACTGCATGACCTAATCTTTTATTCTTTAGTAAATGTTCATGGGCATGTTTGATATGTGTTTCTTGGATACATATTATATTCGCTTTTTGTTTAATCAGTTGGTGAAATACTCTGTTTCTTTTGGATGGTGAATTCAGTCCATTTATATTCAGTGAGACTATCTGTAGTTTCTCCATGTTGGAAAACTTTCTAATACGCCACCACTTCACTCAATTTGGATGACTCTCTGCTCTCTGTCTTCTTCTTCTGTTGCTGCTCGTCACCGTTTTCCTCTTAGGGCTGGTTTTTGGCGAGTCTTTCTTCTTCCCTGGGGATCTCTCTCTGCCGTTTCTGTCTTCAGTTTGCAACTCTCTTAGAAGTCTGTCTGCTTGTTGTTGATTTACGATCTTCTTCCTTCCTGTCGGTAAAGATATATCCTGTCCTGCAGGAACAATCCAACGATATCTGATACCTCTGCTTAGTAAGAATTGTCTTAATTGATTAAATTCCTTTCTTTTTTCCACGACAGAACTCGGTAAATCTTGGGATATCTGAATTCTCTTGCCTTTATATTCCAATGGCTTGTCTCTTTGCAATCTTAGTATCAAGTCTTTCGTTATTTTTTGTGTGAATCTTACCAAGGAATTCAAGGGTTTCCCACAATATAGTTTGAAAACCAGTATTCTAGATCTCCAGTAAGCACATGAATATGCCAGCAAGGATTATCTCCCTTTTGGTTCCCAGTGGAGTTATTAAGGGCTGGAGGAATACTCCCAAGTAAAATGTTTGTAGTGCTGTAGGAATGATGTTTTCTGCACAGGGTTGCCAGGTCCCTCTTTGCCACCGGCGGGAGGTTTTTGGGGTGGAGCCTGAGGAGGGCACGGTTTGGGGAGGGGAGGGAATTCAGTGCCATAGAGTCCAATTGCCAAAGCGGCTGGAGATCAGTTGTAATAGCAGGAGATCTCCAGCTAGTACCTGGAGGTTGGCAGCCCTATTTCTGCACCAGTCTAGCCCCTTGTTCCCACAAGAGGAAAAATTGCCTATCTATGCCACCTTTATTGGCATGTGGTTTAATTAAGGGTAGAATATTATACAGGCTGTGAAATATAGGTTCAAATCCTATGAACTCAATAGTTAATTTAGCTCTCTGATGTTTCGGCCTTCGTTCTGCAAAAGTGAGAGTAATAGCCTGCTTCACAAACCTAACTCATAGATGAATTAGGAAGCCTGTAGCGAACAAGATATTGGTCCGCTGTCTTCACAGAGTGGGCTATAAATCTAAACAAATATACAAGATAAGTTTGAAGCCAGATGTGATGATGATGATGATTGTGTCAAGGAATTTAATCTACAAAGCCATTGTAAACCAGAGGCTCTGCTGTGGGGGGTGGCCTTTGCACAACTCCTCTGTTGTGAGCATGTGCCTTGGAGACAGACAAACTTGGGGGCTTTGGGACAGCAGGTGTGAGAGAAAAATGAGAACTGTGTCTGAGGCTCAGGTGGGGATGATCTCACTGGCTTCTGAGCGCTTCCTTCTGTTGAGTCTAGTCAAGTGAGGTTGCTTGATACTGCTTTAAATCTAAATCTGTCTTCCTGTGTCCTTCCTCATCGATGCTTTCCAACCGTCTTACCTGCCTTCCTCCCCCCCCCCCCCTCTGCTCTTCTGTCCGATGCCTCTTAGCCTCACCAGCTGGGAAAGGATAGTTTAGGGAAGACCACTTCTCCATTCAACTGTCCCTGTGTGTATGGTTTCCTGAAGCTGGCCATGCCTGTCACACAACCTTCTGAGGGGGCCCTGACAGCTGTGTAGTTGCTTTCAGCGTGGGTTGTAATTTATGGCTACCACCGATGAACCTCAGAGACTGTGAAATCATAGACTGGCATCCTTCTTAAACTGCCAGGCCTTTTGGTATCCCTGAAGCTATGTGGCTGGGATGATTCCACAACACAACTAGGTTTTTGCTGTGTGGCGATAGCAACAACTATTGAAAGAGATTGTGCACCATTAGGGCAGAGACAAGAGGCAACGGCATTGGGGAGGGAGCCGAAATAATGCCAGGCAATAGTTTTTAAATTTGGGTTTGCCCTGTTTTCATGTAAAATGAGAAGACGGGGACAATGTTAGGGAGGTGTGAAACCTTCACCCACTGCTCTATTCCCTGCTGTTTCTCTCCAGGCAGTTTTCTCTTAGCCGGAATTCTATATCAGGAATGAGCCTGGCTGAGAAAAAAAGCTGAAATGAAGGAGTGTGGGGAGAGTTCAGGCCCACATGCCCCTTTGGCACTTCAGCCAAATTCATGAATGGGCAGACCTGTGTGTAAATACTTGGATGCCCCACTGTCATGAGCCTCATTCCCTTGCGAAAACACTGTTAGAAATGTTTTTGGATTGCGCCTTCAGAGAGAATCGGGCCAGTTGCCACAAGTGTCGGCATGTTCTCTGCAAGGCATCGGCCACAGGCGGTTGGAAGCTTTGATCCTTCGCTGTATTGTGTGTCTTACACAGGCTTTGATTTGTGGAGTGGGAAAGATGTTTTTGCTAGCGGCAGAATGCTAGGGTCTGTAGTAGAACTACATGCAGTCTTCATCCTGCATGTAATTTTGAAACAAAGGCTTGTGACTGCTTGTTATTGTTAGTCTCTGTTAATATTAAACCCTCCGTGAAGTATGTTACAAAGCTCCCAAACCCAAAGCACAGGTGATCTTCAGAAAGAATAGAAAATGTGGACCCAGATGTCACACACAACCCCAGCTGATTGGCAGAATTGAGCTTTGCTGGAAGAGAAGTGGATCATGCTTCCTCCCACTACTGAAAAGGAAAGTGCTGTGCCCTGTCTATCGGTTGGGATCCCTCTGCGCTATTAAAGAAGCCAGGCCATCCCAAGGCATGTGAAAGAGACAGTCACTTAGCGTCAGGCGGTTTCCTAAATTCTCATGTTGGCTCAGCAGCTTTAGCGGTATACCCCTTCCCTAACTATTAAAAGGAGCTGAGCAGATGCTAGCCATTGTAGTAAGAGCCATGGGACCTTGCAGATTAGCAACGCCACCTTCCCCCATCATCTCCCAAGGCATACACTAGGGAGTTTCCATATCTCATCCCTGAAATGCCGATTGTCGTGCAGTAAGCCACATTTGCCTCTTGTGCTCCTGGAGCTATTGAGTTAGGTTGAAAGGTGAAGGCAGAGAAGACAGGAATTCACACAAGAGTGGAAGGGGTGAACCGTGTTAGTGGGTTGATTGACAGCAGAACAGGCGACATTCCTACATTTCAACCCCACCATGTGATGTATTTCCAGCTTATAGCACTGCTTTTCTACTCGTGTTTCCTTAGTTTTCCTCATTAATTTTTTTTTATTATTAAATGAGTGCCCAGAATACACTAAGCATCATGACATGTAACAGGGGCCGTGTAATATGTATTTGTGGTGCAATTTGAAAAGCAGAATGGAAAGGAAGAGCTGTTGTGCCTCCCTCACGCTGCTTTCTGAAGACTTTGTGCTTGTCATAAGAGCATAAGAAAGGCCCTGCTGGATCAGTCCAAGGTCCATCAAGTCCAGCAGTCTGTTCACACAGTGGCCAACCAGGTGCCTCTAGGAAGCCCCCAAACAAGACGACTGCAGCAGCATTGTCCTGCCTGTGTCCCAAAGCACTTAATATAATAGGCATGCTCCTCTGATCCAGGAGAGAATAGGTATGCAGCATGACTAGTATCCATTTTTACTAGTAGCCATGAATAGCCCTCTCCTCTATGAACATGTCCACTCCCCTCTTAAATCCTTCCAAGTTGGCATCCTGGCTATTTTCCAGCTTTAATACATGGCCCTTGCTGGGTCCCTTGGTTGCAGACCCTTCTGCAGACCTATCTTGCTCAGATTGGCCTCTTATCCAGCGCTTCAGGAGAGGCACGCAGTCCTTTTCCAGAAGCTCCAGCTCTGCACTTAGTAGGTTGCTGCCCAATTGAGTAACTGCTTCTGAGTTACCCGTTCTCTGCTTCTCTGCTGCACAGGAGCTTTGGCTGACTCAAGTCAGTAACCCAGCACTAGAGTGCACCTGCTTCTAGCTAGGTAATTCCCCAAAAGAGAAAAAAAAACTTCTTCCATAGCTTTGTTGTCTTCACTTAATTTAGCATCTAAAAATATCTCAGAATATCTTCAAGCTACTTTCACTCCCTCACAGTTCTTTTAGAATTTGGGGGAGGGGGATCGCAGGCTGTCCCACCAAGCGTCAGGGCTCTGACATTGCAGATTAAGAGCTCCTTGGCCAAATGAGCATGATTGCGCAGAGATGTCACCCTCTGCAGAAGAAGCCCCTTTGCACCCTACTTTCTTGACTATCCCCTTCTCCAGAGAGCAGCACTGCAACGGTAGCAGCTTTCATACCTCTCCTTGATGCTTTCTGGAGGCTGCCAGGGGCACAGAAAGGGATGGTGCTTTCAGCCAGCGATGTGTCCTGTAATATTTCCAAGGCCTGAAGGGGGATGCCACGGGCTGTGCTCTATTGCCTGGGAGATAAAGATGCTCTGCCTGCCAGCTTCAAAGCCATCTCCTAGCTGTGACCGCTGACAATCCCCCATAACGTGCTTATTAGTGGGAATTAAGAACTGGAGCTACTGCTGGTCTAGACGGCAGCAGGAGGAGGAGGAGGTTTTTGGGACACAATAAATAAAGCACAAGCACTTTGAGATCTTCAAAGGCTTTTGTTTTAAATAGTGGCTTTTCTCCTGGGGACCCTCTTAGCTTTCGTCTTTCTTCTTTGCAATAATTAATTCAGGCTGCTCTGCATGCTTGAATTTGCCTCAGTGAACTGAGCTTGTCAGAGTGGCAGGGAAAGAGGCATCTCCCCGAGACTGGTCCTGCATCTCTTCCGCCTTGGTCTTCTCCTAGAGCCCCTTCTGTGAGCAGCAGTAACCCCCAGCCAACAAACCCTGTGGTGATGACTATGAAGGAATCATTGCCCTCCCCTTTAAAGTGAAGTCGTGCCAAGGAGGCATAGAGCTTGCTGCTCACTCCCTGCATAACCCTCCCAAACACACTGATAAATATTGGGAAGCATTTACCGTAGTTATTAGTGCCAGGGTTTGCTGCTTCTTTTATCTGCTCGCTACAGTAGACAAAATGAGTATGTGCCTGTTGTGGTTTAGGCTGGGTGAAGGGAACATAAATATGTAAGCTGTAAGAGAACTTCAGGTACCCTAATAGGGTTTCTTTCTATCCAAGCACAACCCTGAGGGGAATATTTTTATGTGGATGAAATGGATGATGCGAGTCACCAGAATTAATGCTAGTGACCCAAATAATAGACATTGCCTTAATCAAAGCATATATTTTGAAGTGAAAAATGGAATACAAATCCAGGAGCAATTAGGAACCAGCAAAAAAAAAGGGGGGGGGAACAAAAGAAAAAGAAAGAGAAAAAAGGAGAAAAACTTATTTGACTCTGCAATACTTAGCCCAAGGCCCATCTGGATTATATCTGACACTGACATTAGTGTTATAATGCAAGTCTAAAATGCCAAAATATGTGGGTTTCAGGGCAGGACCAATTAGAATGACCCAGGCAGAACACTTTGACCCCAAACCAAGTCATGTCTTTATTCATAGGGATTTAAAGGTAAAAATATGTGATTAGAAATCGAAGCAGAACAAATAAACAGCTTGCTAGATATTCTGCCATTTCTATATGGATGTTAAGCTGGTAAACTTCTTTAAATATAGAGCCCATCTTGAGAGGTAACAAGACAAAAGGCTTCTTTCCTGGATCCTTTGCAAGGACAGGACAGGTTTAAATTTAACCTTGCTCTGTTAGTTCAGTTCAGGTACCTTCATTGGCATAACAAACATTTCGCTGCTCTGTTAGTTTAATAAATATCAAAGCCGGTTGGAATAGCAGCATAAATTGACACAGTACAACCCTTGCCCAGCTTGCCAGTATTAGCTGTGTTTGTTCAGGGTCAAAACATCAAATAGGAGGAACAAGCCCCCCCACCCCGCCGTGAAACTCACAGGGGGAAATCCCGTCTTCCCCCCTCACCTTCCAGCCTGGCTGCAGCAGGGCTCCACCGCCTTAAGCAGCTCGCCCAGCACAGTTCTAGGTAGGCCCGCTGAACCGACTGTAAGTGGCTCGCCCAGCGCAACTCTGAGCATGAGCTAACGCCTTGTTTAATTTCAGGGGAATTTAAACCCCCAGTATATATAAAGTTGCCAAGTGCCAGGTGGTGGCGGGCAAACCCCCGCCAATCCACCTGGCTGCCCGCCAACCAGCTGAAGGTCAGCGGGGAGTGCGTGCATGCTCGCCTACCCACAGCACCACGTCACTTCCAGTTTACACCTGGAAGCGCTGCATCACAAGGGTCTGTTTACCACTCAAACTCCAGTTTGAGTGGTAAAGGCCCCTTGTGATGCGGCACTTCCGAGTGTAAACCGAAAATGATGCAATTGCATTGGCGCACGCGCATGATCATACCTCACCACCGCCCAAAAAAACTCCTGCCAGAGCAGAGGAGGAACCTGGTAAGCCTAAGTATATATTTTTAGACATTATGATTTTTCTGCAGACTTAAGGGTCTTCTGCCAGGACCGGCCTGGGAGGGCCTCCTGCGGCCGCTGCAGGGCCGTGCCGCCGCCCCCGCCGGGCGCGCACGGTTCCCCCCTGGCCAGGACCAGCCTGGGAGGGCCTCCTGCGGCCGCTGCAGGGCCGCACCGCAGCCCCTGCCGGGCGCGCGTGGTTCCCCCCGGCCTGGGAGGGCCTCCTGTGGTTGCTGCAGGGCCGCGCCGCCGCCCCTGCCAAGCACGTGCGGTTCCCTACAGCCAGGACCGGCCTGGGAGGGCCTCCTGCAGCCGTTGCAGGGCCGCGCGGCTGCCCCTGCCGGGCACGCGAGGCTCCCCCCAGCCAGGAGTGCCCTGGGGGGGCCTCCTGGGCCGCGGGGGGGGGCGCCGCCGCCTTCACCGTGCCTGGAGCGGCCTGCGGGGCCTCCTGGGCCGCGGGGGGGGGGCCGCCGCCCCCGCCTGCCTGCGCACCAGGTAAGCCTGCTGGGGGGAAGGGGTTATAAGCTGACCCTCGGCTTATACGCGGGTATTTTTGGGGAGAAATTAGGCACCTCGCCTTATACGCGGGTGGGCTTATACATGGGTATATACGGTATATAGATTTATTGCTGTAATCTTGTTCTTCATTTTTATCTTTTATGTAATTCTTCAGTGTGTAGAATACTTTGTCATTTCCCCCCCCCCCAACTAAGAGTAGAAATTGTTAAATCATTTGTGCTCTTAGTGTTCCCACACCCCTCTTAAATAATGGGTCTACTTAAGTTGGTGAGTCTCGATGTGTGGATGAGACAGTGGTGCAGGGAAGAGGGCTTTAAATGTGTAAGGAACTGGGCAACATTTTGGGACAAGCTGGGCCTATACAAAAGGGATTGGCTCCACTTGAACCAGGATGGAACCAGACTGCTGGCGCGTAATATAAAAAAGGTGGCAGAGCAGCTTATAAACTGAACCTGGGGGGAAAGCCAACAGGAGCTGAGAAGCATCCGATTTTGGCAAACTCAGTGCACATGGACAAAGGGAAAATTGCTTCAGATTGCCCACATGGGAATTACTTGGACATGAAAGGGAATGGGGAAAAAATGATGGATAGCCACTTAAAGATGCCCAAAGGCACATGCTAGGCAAGTCGACAGAGAGAAACAGTGTGGAAGTGTTTCTAATGCTAGAAGCCTCCAAGCAAAAATGGGGGAATTAGAGTGCATGGTTTTAAGGGAAAACATAGATATAGTGAGCATTACAGAAACCTGGTGGAGGGGAGAGAACCAGTGGGATACAGTCATCCCTAGTTACAAACTGTATAGAAATGACAGGGAAGGGCGTATTGGAGGGGGTGTTGCTATGTATATCAAGGAAGGCATGGTGTCTAATAAGCTAGAGACCATAAAAAGGGCAGACTTGTCCACAGAATCCTTATGGGTGACGATTCCGGGCCCCAAAGGAGATTCAGTACTGGGGACGTTCTATTGGCCCCCTGACCAAATGGCTCAGGGTGATCTTGAGATGGAGAATGAAATTAGGGAAGCATGTAAAGGTAATGAAGTAGTAATAATGAGAGACTTCAACTTCCCTCATATTGATTGGATAAATGTATGCTCCAGTCAAGCCAAAGAGATAAATTTTTTAGACATCCTAAATGACTGTGCCCTCGAACAGTTGGTCATAGACCCAACCAGAGGGGAGGCGATCCTGGATTTAATACTCTGTGGTGCTGCCAGTGATTTAGTGCGGGATGTGGATGTAGTTGAGCCAGTTGGCAATAGTGATCACAATGGCATCAAATTTAATTTATATGTAAGTGGGAAAGTGACTCACACAATTACCTTTGACTTTAAAAGAGGGAACTTCTCTAAAATGAGAAAACTGGTAAAGAGGAAGTTGAAAGGAACAGTTAGGAGGGTTAAATCTCTTGAAAAGGCTTGGGGGTTACTCAAGTCCACATTACTAGAGGCTCAGCTAGCTTGTATACCGCAGGTCAGGAAAGGTAGTAATAAGTCCAAGAGGTCACCACCATGGCTAACGGGTAAGGTAAAGGAAGCAATTAGAGAAAAAAAGTCTTCCTTCAGAGACTGGAAGGTTTGCCCAAACGAGGCGAACAGAAGCAAACACAAACTTGCACAAAGGAAATGCAAGCAGATTAGAGATGCAAAAAAAGATTTTGAGGGGAATATTGCTAAACACATCAAAACAAACAATAAGAAATTCTTTAAGTATATTAGGAGTAGGAAACCAGCTTAAGGGAGGATAAAGCGGTTGCTGAAAAACTAAATGAATTCTTCTCATCTGTCTTCACTGTTGAAGATACAGGGCAGATTCCTTCTCCTGAACAGAGATTTTGGAGATGAGGAACTGAGGCAAATAGTGGTAACAAGGCAGGAAGTCCTAGAACGTCTAGACAAACTGCAAACTAACAAGTCATGGACCAGACGGTATTCATCCTAGAGTTCTTCAAGAACTCAAATGGGAAATTGCTGAACTTCTAACAAAGATATGTAATATGTCCCTTCGATCAGCCTCTGTACCAGAGGACTGGAGAATGGCCAATGTAACACCCATTTATAAAAAAGGTTCCAGGGGGGACCCAGGAAATTACAGGCCAGTTAGCTTAACGTCTGTTCCGGGTAAATTAGTGGAAAGCATTATTAAAGATAGAATTGTCAAGCATATAGAAGGCAAGGTCTGCTCGGCAAAACCCAACATGGCTTCTGTAAGGGTAGGTCCTGTCTCACTAACCTATTAGAGTTTTTTTAAAGCGTCAGTAAGTATGTGGACAGGAATGAGCCTGTGGATATTGTGTATTTGGATTTCCAAAAAGCTTTTGACAAAGTTCCCCACCAAAGACTGCTAAGCAAACTTCATAGTCACGGGATAAGAGGACAAGTCCTCTTATGGATTGAGAGCTGGCTGAAAAATAGGAAGCAGAGAGTAGGAATCAATGGTCAGTTCTCACAATGGCGGGATGTGAGCAGTGGGATGCCTCAGGGATCTGTGTTGGGACCGGTGCTTTTCAACCTGTTCATCAATGACAATGGGGTTAAACAGTGAAGTAGCCAAGTTTGCAGATGACACCAAATTATTTAAGGTGGTTAAAACAAAATCAGACTGTGAAGAGCTCCAGAAGGATCTCTGCATACTGGAAGAATGAGTATTAAAATGGCAAATGAGATTAAATGTGAGTAAGTATAAAGTGATGCATATTGGGACAAAAAATCCCAACTACACATATACACTGATGGGATCTGTGCTGGCAGCGACAGACCAAGAAAGGGATCTTGGGGTGGTAGTGGATAGCTCAATGAAGATGTCAACCCAGTGTGCGGCTGCTGTAAAAAAGGCAAATTCCATGCTGTCTATAATTAGACGAGGAATAGAGAATAAAACTGCTGATATCATACTGCCCTTGTACAAATCTATGGTGAGACCACACTTGGAATACTGCGTACAGTCTGGTCACCACACCTAAAAAAGGATATTACAGAGCTTGAGAAGGTGCAGAAAAGAGCAACCAAAATGATTAGGGGACTAGAGCAACTGTCCTATGGGGAGCGGTTAAGACGCTTAGGGCTGTTTAGCTTGGAAAGAAGGCGGCTGAGGGGAGACATGATAGAGGTCTATAAAATTATGCATGGTTTGGAGAGAGTGGACAGGGAGAAGTTTTTCTCCCTCTCCCATAATATTAGAACACGGGGTCATATGCTAAAGCAGGAGAGAGAGAGATTCAAAACAGGTAAAAGGAAGTATTTTTTCACACAACGCATAGTTAAATTGTGGAACTCCCTGCCCCAGGATGTGGTGATGGCTGCCAACTTGGAGGGCTTTAAGAGGGGAGTGGACATATTCATGGAGGAGAGGGGTATTCATGGCTGTTAGTTAGAATGGATATTAGTCATGCTGCATACCTATTCTCTCTAGTATCAGAGGAGCATGCCTATTATTTTGGGTGCGGTGGAACACAGGCAGGATGGTGCTGCTGCATTCGTCTTGTTAGTGGCTTCCTAGAGGCACCTGGTTGGCCACTGTGTGAACAGTCTGCTGGACTTGATGGGCCTTGGTCTGATCCAGCAGCGCCTTTCTTATGTTATGTTCTTATGTACTTTGTTAGATGTCCTAGTGTAGGGGTGTCAAACATAAGGCCTGCGGGCCAGATCCTGCCCCTTGAGAGCTCTTATGTGGACCGCTAGCCAGCCACCACCACCACCCCACTTTTGATCTGGGCTGGCAAGGCCCAGCCTGACCAAGTGACATTTATGTCATATCTGGCCCTTGTAACAATAGAGTTCGACACCCCTGTCCTAGTGTATCTTGAGCCCTGCTCTGGGTGGCTCAGGCTGGCCTGATCTCATCAGATCTTGGAAGCTAAGCAGAGTCAGCCTTAGTTAATACTTGGATGTAAGACCACCAAGGAAGTCCAGGATTGCGATGCAGAGGCAGGCAATGGCAAACCACCTCATTAATCTCTTGCCTTGAAAATCCTACAGGGTCACCATAAGTCAGCTGTGACTTGATGGGACTTTCCTCCACCACTAGTAGACCTTGAAAAGAGTGCGGATTGCTTTTTCTCACCCGTCACTATATAACCACAGACTTTTCTGAACTTGGGATTCAAACAATTTCTGGATACCCAAGGTTGGGTGAAAGGAAAATATATATAAGTCTATGTATAAATAGTAAAAGTATAATTTATTAGAAGCGCTATATAAAAGTTAAAATTATTTAAAAGCATTAAAATAGCACAATGTCATTTCCTGAGGTTGATAACTATAACCAGATACCAAACGCATTTCGGCCTATGGGGCCTTCATCAGTGGTTAATTAAAACCCTTTGTAAACCTGCACACATTTACAGAAATACAGTAATGAGTACAAATACAAACAGTTCAAACCCAACCAGGCATGTGTATATGTTGCCTGAAAAGATAGAACAATAATGGGTTAGTTACCATCTATTTGAGAGCCCTTTATATAATTCTTGAAAGAGATGTTTGAAAAAATACTTTTAAATAATTTTAACTTTTATATAGCACTTCTAATAAATTATACTTTCAGTATTTATACATAGACTTATATATATTTTCCTTTCACCCAACCTTGGGTACCCAGCTTTTGTTTTTAGGTTTCCCTCCTTTTTTCTTCCACTTTCAAACAATTTCTTCATGAATGAGGTGATGTTATTTAAATAACTAGATCGTTTTGGAGGCTGTTGTTATGTGTGAAGTGCACTGGGGGAAAGTTAGAGGGTGTTTTCCTTGTGCTTTCCTGGTTATTGCTCACACCTTGTGGGATTCCAAAAGTCATGGTGGAGGAGCACTTTCCTATTGCTACCTTTGGGTGCTACCTCAGAAGAAGGAGGAAATTTTAGTGAATTCTTCCCTGAAATCACTCTGTCTCTTGGAGACAATCCAGCTTTCCCTTTGATTTTCACAGAGTTCTTAGGATACTTCCACAATCCATAAAATCAGATAGGCCCAATACATATCAGGGACCCTGGGTCTCTGATTTTGAAGATATAAATTAGCTGTGAGAGAGCGAGTTGTGAGTCCATTTGGGGAGTCTCTTTTGTAACTGTGAGTATCCTTTGTTCACCTTCAACATACTTCTACTCTATAGCAAGTGCTTGTGACTGTCCCTTCTTCTTGGTTCTAGGATTGTGCTAATGGATGATGCCATGGACTGCTTGATGTCTTTTTCAGACTTCCTGTTTGCTTTCCAGGTCCAGTTTTACTACGCTGGTGAGCCCACCTCACATTTACTTGTGTGCTACTACTCAACTACAACAGAAGCATAAGGATTGGGTGCAACCTAGGCCAGAAAGCCTTGATACGCAATATGGATCCTCTTAGTAGTGTAAAAGAGCAAATCCTATTATATACAGCTGAGTCTGAGGGCCACTTTAAAATGAAAATTGCACATGGCCTAGCATGAATGAATATCACACATACATCTGCTTCACAACGTGCACTAAGGTGTGGACACTAAGTATCACAAAGGTGTTGGCAGCTGCAACTTCCCAGCATATCAGAAAGAAGTTAAAGAAATGAGTATATGATCAACCCACTTGGTTTTGACATATTTTTCTTCACAGTGGAGGTTTTGGTGTAGGAAGTGCATGGTGCTTGAAGCAGCCCAGATTCTTTATTTTTGGCAAGCAGGGAGTAATTGTTTTCTGGAAAGCAGAGAATAATTTTTTTCCTGCAAGTCTTTGAGAAAGCGAGGAGCTAAGTGGGGATTCTAGTATTATTTGGGAAAGTTCGATAAAGACTGAAAGAGAGGCTTTATCACTGATAGTAGTGTGGGAAAGGCCTCCCTTCTGAGAGACAGAACCATCAGCCAAGTAGCTTGTTCTGGTTAATTCCCAGAATGGCTGTCTCTGTTGTTGTCATTTTCTGGACAGGGATGGAGCCCAACAGCGTTAACAGATAACAGACTCCTTTGCAGGTCTCATCTTCCTTCACAATCTTGCCATGTTCCTGAGGGCAAGCAGACAGACAGACAATCAGGTCCCTATGGAAATATTCACTGAACCACGGAGCCTCAGAATAACTTTAAATGATCACCAACCCCTTACATGCATATAGCCCCTCAGTTTATTCCTGCGTGCTTAGAGTTCGGCAGGCACATAACTACAGTACATCTTGTCCATTCTCATCCACACCAAGCATGTTTTCTCGGCTAGCCCACCAGCCCACATGCACACAAACCACGCAGAGTGAAATCTGCCTGCATCTGTAAATGGCTGACCAGGTCCATAAACAAACTGGTTTAAATTTAGGCTCTTAAGAGTAAACAGCAGGGAAGGTCTAGAGCCTGGGGGAAGAGTGCTGTTGGCCAATTTCTCCCTCAGTTTTCCCTTCAGGCCCCATGTTGTGTTTACTTTGGAGTCATACTGAGGCATGCTGGACTGTAAACTGGAGCCTGCTTAACCCACCTCCCTTGGCTCCTCCAGCAGTTTCAAACAGTCTGCCTGTAACTTGGGTGGTGTTTATTTCTTTGAATGGGGAGGCTTTCAAAGAAACTAGTCTGATTGGGTGGCCTTCTCTTTCACTCTACTGTGTAGAATCAAAGTTGGAAGGGACCAAGAGCCATCTAATTAACCCCCTGCCCAAAGAGCAAGGCCACCTCCCCAACCACTAGATCAGAGGTCTCCAGCTGATAGCTCACCAGCGACTAGTAATTTGTTGGCTGCTACAGAACTGCAAAAATATCTGCCTTAAGCTTTTTTATTTTTTTTAAGGAAGTTTTTATTTCATGGGATTTTATTCTGTGCTGCTTAGTTGATAGCTTCATTTCCGGTGCTCTTTCTAGTCTGTGTTCTGCTTCCTGGACATAATAAAACTTGGTAACATCCTGGGGATGGGGAGTAGCTGGTGATATTTTTCATTACTCAGAAGTAGCTCTCGTTAAAGCACCCCCTGCAGAAGATACTCAGAAGCCAGTCTGTGTGATCCTGCCATGGCTTTCCTTTTCCCTCTTGAAGAAGTTAATTAGTAGATCATGGGAACACTGAAGAATCAGGGGGCACTTCCTCACAAAGCAGTGCAAGTAAAACCAGGTCCCTTACAGATGTTGTGAGCAGTCAGGGAGTTGCTGAGCTGTTGCCATCCATCCTCCTGAACATATTGCAGTCATGGCATCAGTTCCCAATGCTGTCTTCTGCCTGATAGGCTGACTAGTGTTGAACTACAATTTCTAAGCCCTCACACCATTTTTTACAGAGTTCCTTGAAAGTGTGGCCGCCATCTATCAAGAGCTCCTGACTGGCAAAAATCCAAACACTGTCATTGTGCCTACGTCATCTTCTGGGCAGCATCGTCCACGCCAGACTCTAAGTGACTGCAACCCACTCGATGGGGTGGATGCATCTGTATTTTATCAGTGCCTTGAGTCTCTGTGTGACAGGTCGAAGTACAGGTAACACCTGGGATTGGTAGGTTTGTTCTGATTAAAGCATGGTTCATCAGCTGCTGCCTTGAGAAGATGGTAGGACAAAACCAACACCTTGAATTGGGCTTAGGAGTGGATCTGTAGCCAGTATAATTGCTGCACTGTCAGAGGCACACGCTCCCACTGTTTGGTCCCAACCAGTAGACTAGCTGCAGCATTCGGCTCTAGCTGCAGGTTCCAAACCCTCTTCAAGGGTAGCCCAAATTTGGGTGCATTCCAATAGTCCAGTCTATATGTAACTAAGGCTTGAATCACTATGGCTAGATCTGACTGAACCAGGAATGTACACAACTGAAGCACCAGCCAAATCTGGGTGAAAGCACTCCAGACCACTGCAGCCACCTGGTTTTCAAAGATGGATTCACTATAAGGTGGGCTGTAGTGTCCAGGCTTAGGCTCTGAGCCCGGTTTTGGCTGGGGAGAGCGGGGTAATAAGTGGAAATAATAAATAATCTTAAGCAGTAATTTTCAATGATGGGAAAAAAATCTGTCAGCTGAGTGGAATCCCTTCTCTTATGCTGCAGTCCAAATTGCCGCCTTCTGGGGGGACCCACAGGAACAGCATAAGGGTACGAGCAAAAGAGAGGCTCAATGGCTTAGTTCCTGTTGCGTAATTTTGGAAGACAAGGGCAGGTTACAAAGCTGGACCTGATTCTGGCAGGACCTTCCATATGGGGCTTAACGGAAGATTATGGGCTGACATTCATGCTGCATTGTTTTTCCTGTGTTCCTCTTGTTTCCCTAGCTGCCCCCCATCTGCTGTTGTCAAAGAAGTTCTGAGCAGTGTGCAGAGACTGACCTTCTATGGATTCCTGATGGCTCTTACGAAGCATCATGGGATCAACAGAGCCCTTGGTAAAGAAATCCATCCTGTGGTTTGACATAAATCAGGGAAGCTGTAACTTTTAAGATACATGCCTTTGTCCAGGCCACAAAGCCCCACAAGAGGACCTTTCTACGCAGGCAATAGGGCCTCACCATACTAAATTTTTCACAAAGTTACTTGGATAAATTATTAGGCACTATGGTCTATACTACTGTGCATAATTTGCTGAAACTAGGATCCTACTATGTAATTTTTCATAATTTAATGTGTTGTGTTAATACTTACGCTTTTTGACTCACTCTGTGTAACTGCCTTGAGGTCAAGTGAAAAAGGTGGACTATAAATAATGTAATTAAAATAAAAATAAAAATAAAAGTAGAAGTTACAGCAGAGGTAGAAAGGTACCTTCAGAGCAAAGAACTTCAGATAACTCAATCAGGAGCGACCTCATGCTGCAGGACAAAAAATCAATTGAAAATGCCAAACATCGGCTTGGATCCAGTAGATTGTTTGGGCATGTGAAAGGATTTCTGCTGATGGAGTGCAGCTTTCTAGCCTCTGCTCTGCTACAGCCCCAAACACCCTCTGAAATGCTGTACATGGGGGGCATTTTGGCAGGGGTTTTGAGCTGCAGTAGGGAGGGGAGAGGCAAGAAAGTTGCTCTCTGTGGTTGGAAATCCTTCTGTCGAAACTCTTCAGTGGATTAAAGCTCTTGCCTTACTTCCTTCTAGGTTTCTAAAGACTACATCACATATTATGGCCAGAATTCCTTTCAGAGGCTGGCAGAACTGGGTTCCCCCTTCCCTGCAGTGACAAAAAGTCAGTGCTGAAGGTTGGAGGACCTCTTTTTGGCTGTGTAAGACTCCCAATCCTCAAGATTGCCTTTTCGAGGCTTACAAGTGGCTCTTGGAGAAAGGGGTAGGTGGGAAAAGTCCACTTCTGCCAGCTGCTTATACTAGCACTGTGTAGGAATCCGCCCTGTATTTTTAGATGTAGGCCGTAGATATTTGAAGAGTAAATATAAAGCGCACAAACTTGGCGAAGCGGAGCTGGGAAACACCCTCTCATCTCAGTGTGCTCATCAGGGAGCAGTGACTGGCTGCAGAGCTCTTTTGAGTGGATAACTCTGCAAAATGGCTCTTAAATCTCTAGACTTTCCTGCCCAGTTCTTCCGCATTACATTGTTGACCTAGAATCATAGAGTTGGAAAGTACCACCAGGGTCATCTAGTCCAACCCCCTGCCCAATGCAGGAAATTAACAACTACCTCCCCCCCACATCCCCAGTGACCCCAACCCTCCCCCCACCATGTAGGATCCCACAATCAAAGCACTCCCGACAGATGGTCATCCAGCCTCTGCTTAAAGACCTAACAAATTGTAGCTCACTGGTGAGTGATAATGATAACCATCTTCAAGGACTTGAAGGGCTGCCATATAGAGGATGGTGCAGAGTTGTTTTCTGTCGTCCCAGAAGGTCGGACCAGAACCAGCGGGTTGAAATTAAATCAAGAGTTTTCGGCCAAACATTAGGAAGGACTTTCTGGCAGTTAGAGCGGTTCCTCACTGGAACAGGCTTCTTTGGAGGTATTTGAGCAGAGGCTAGATGACCATCTGACAGCAATGCTGATTTTGTGACCCTAGGGAGGGCTTTTTGCCATTTTCTGGGCATGGAGGGTGTGTGTGTGTGTGGGGGGGAGGTAGTTGTGAATTTCTTGCATTGTGCAGGGGGTTGCACTAGATAACCCTGGTAGTCCCTTCCAACTCTGTGGTTCTATGAGTGATGATGAAATGAGAGGAATTCATCTGCTTACATTCTTCTGTGCATGGTACTAATTGGCCAGCTCCAAAGATGTCTTCAAACCTCCTACCCACCCCAATCCTTGTAGAGGTTTTGCACTTTTTAAAAGTTTCCCTTAAAAAACAAAAGCAAACTCATAAGCCCAAGCCAGCATTCAATTTGTTGCTGCATATCTGCATTTCAGTTGTGCCACTGGGCTGATGGTATGCCTGAGGAACATGCCTCTCGCTCTGTACCTAGAGTACCTAAGTGCTGAAGATTTGAACTGCCTTTTCTCTTTCCTCTTGGGTGCTGAGGCATAACCAGTACTGTGTTTGTTCTGTGATTCCATGATCACACAGCACAAATGCAGAGTTTGATAAGGAGCACTTAATAAAGCAACCTGGCTTTCTTTCTCTCTCCCCCCCCCCAAGAGATTCTAAATTGCAAAGATAGGCTTGAAAGTCTAGATAGATCTAGACAAGATATCCATTGGGGTGTGGCTTTTGTATACTGTCATGTTGTTATTCTCTGAACTACTAGAAACAGAATTCAATTGTGCAAAATAAGTAAACAAATACTTTTTACTGGTTTCTCTTCAGATCATATTACTTAATTTGCATAGGTCACAAAATCCATCTCTGCTTGGCAGTGCACCTTAATTTGTAGTTTTTAAAGGATATAACAGAATGCCATGGAAAGCAATTCTCTTTCTAGAAGACTCTCCATCTCTTGTTTCAAGAAGGCTTCAAACACGCACTTAGTGTGCATTTTTCCTGAAACCATGATACATACAAAGATATGTTTGAAAGGAACTCTTCCAGCTGTTTCTAGCACCACTCCAAACCGTTATGCACCACTGAATGTAGTGTGTGGAATTATTCTTCGAGTGGCACCTGACTGGAAAGTGCTGCACGTGCCATATTTCGATGTGGACTCGAATGTGTAGCCCTGACATAGTCCTTAGACATCGCAGGCTCAAGTCCCTGCTTGTTCCCTGGCTGGAAGGTCATCTGTCCCTGCTCGAGCTTACTGCCGCTGCTACACAGAAGGCTATGCCATAGCGCAGCCCGGCATTCCTCTCTCCCTTGCTGTGCCCCAGTCCCTGCTGACTACTTGAGCTGCTAATGCTCTCCTGGTGCAGGGCTGTTTACCCAGCAGCGCAGGGATTAGATATCAAAGGGACACGAATACAAGCTTGCAAGCCCCTCTGCAAACAGGCTTAGAGAGCAGGGCATTCACCGGGGAAGAAGATGCCTGGACTGCACCCAGCCAGGCTTTCTTCCTGGCTCTAGACATACCCCTTCCAGCAAGGTGCAAAGAAGACAGATGGGCTGAGAGAGCCCTGCCCACTGTCTCCATTGTGCCATGTAAAAAGTCTATGGGTTTCCCCTTCCATTAAGGAAGGCCTGTCCCTTGGCCTCCTGCCAGCCTCCTGCTGAGGCCTCTTACAGGGAGGGGCGGCAGCCGCAAGTCTAACAGGTGCTATCATCTTGGCAAGGAAAGCAGGATTCTTATCCTGGCAGCTTTTAATCTTTCCCTGTGCACAGGAGGATTTGAATAGGCTTTGGTCTGCAGCGGATCACAGGCTCCCCGAAGCCCTGCAGCGAGGGCAGTCCCGGGCAAGAGCTTCAGAGAAGGAAAGAGCTTTCCTTCAGGGGCCCGCGCTCCCTCGAGTCTTGCAGGGGCCTTGAAAAGGCGGCGGCAGCAGCAGCCCTGCTTAGAAGAGAACACAGCTGATGAGTTTGTCAGGCGGATTGCAACGCCCAGCCTAACTCCTGTGTCAATATTGATTCGCCAATCCTCTAAGTGTTGTTTACCAACTCTCCCAAGAGATTGGAGCGCCCCGGAGACCTTTCTGTAAATGCAGGAACAAGCCTAGTCTTTGGCTGAGTTCATCTAATTGAGGCCACGGAAGGTTGGCAGCAGATAAAAGCGTTTTTCAGTGCTCCAGGCTTCCGTGGCATCATGCTGGGAGCACTGGAATACCTGGCTTCTTTGGGGGTGGGGGAGAAAAGAACAGACTCTGGGCTGCTGTCTGGTAGTGGAATGCCTGGGCTGTGAACCATGTGTGTCTCAGCCAGCACATGAGTTCAGAACATTTGCTCAAGCCCCCCTCTCTTAGCTACTAGGGTAGGGAAAATACACAGATTCTGTCCCTAGGGGGCAGCAGTTGCCAGAACAGACCAGCTATTTAACTTGTTTCTGTTGTTCAGGGCCTAATGTCACATGATATTGCAAGGATAAACATAGCTGCAACATTGTGTTCACATACAATAAAATCACAGCAGCTCACTTCTTTATTGCACTGCCATATAGGGAGATAGTAGTATGGAGGATTGCTGTGGGGAGGAGGGGTGCTTGATACTTTTCTCCCAAGCTGCTTACTCCTGCCTAGTAGAGGCCAGACTGCGTAGCTACCCTGAACTTCCTTGATGGCCTCCCATCCTAGCACTAACCAAGGCTGACGACACTGCTTAGCTTCCAAGTTCTAACGAGATTGGGCTAGCCGAGGCCATCCAGGTCTACATGCTTGTAAATCTGCTAGTGAACATGCAGTGATTTATCCACACGTTTTGAGTATCACATGTGGGATCTGGGCTAACCTGAACAGGAATCTGGTAATACAAAAAGCAGCACGCAGGTGACAGCAGCTACAGGTACCCCTTTGCCGCAACTGACAAACAGCAGGCATCACCTAAGCAGGAAAACCAATCGACGCGATTTAATACACAGCTTGGGATGGGAGATACAAGAATCTTTTCCATTAAGGATCTTTTTCCTGTTGTAGGAAAAAATGCTGTCAGAGCAGAGCAGCTGTTGCTCCCTGGCTCAGATAGCCCCGATGCTGGCCATCTGTTTGATGCAGCTCCTAATGGGAAAAGAACAAGGAAAGCCCGTCGCTCGATGCGGATTTCCAGGCAGATTTCTACAGAGATCCACGTTGCATACGCATCCCATTCTAGAAAGCAGGTTTGCACACAGGAGCCAGACTCTGCAATAGTTGCCTATTCCTTTTGGCTGCCATTCAATCTACGCACTTTGCCTTACCTAACATGTACGACAGAGTACGTACCTAACATCCTGGTTTTGAGTGCAGTCAAGGAGGCCCCCTCTAGCCAGAACTATTTGCAGGCAGCCTCTCTTGCCATGACTGCTGAGTTTGGCTCCAGGAGAAACATCCCACAATGACTAAGCTTGTGAGAAGAAAAGGTCCTCGGTCGGCTTGGGTTAATGAGTATCTGCAAATTTTGTTTTCAGAAGATGTGGCCAGGCATCGCTTAGCCACAATACTGTCAAAGGCATACACTGTGTAGAGACAGCTGTATTTTCAACATGAGCTCGACTGCTGCAGAGTAAAGTTCTGCACTGTCATTTGTACATTTTCTCGTAGAGGTAAACGAACAGGAGTCCAGTGACACTTTAAAGACTAACAATTTATTCCCTCATAGGCTTTCATAAATTGGAGCTCATTTCTGATGCACAAAAGCTTGTGCTGGAACCAGCTCTTTGAAGTGCCACTATACACCTGCTCTGTTTTGCTGCAGCATAGCTGCCCCTCTGAACGTGTGCCGATCAGCTTCTTCTGGCACAAAGTCTTCAAATTATTACTGCATATAGATGACCTTCTCGCACAAACATCAATCCAACTTCCTGTCGGTGCCGTCCATTGCAGGTGCTCTTCCAGATAAAGCAGAACTCCTACTTGACCCACTTATGGACCAAGAACTAGAGAAACTGTAAGTTTAATCTATGCCAGCGAGCGATCTAAATTAGGGCAGAAATACTTCCTCTGGCATGTGCCCTCCAAACAGTAGCGCAGGTGAAGCGGCTGACATTATCCCTTTACGATTACTGCGGGTGTGGCAACTGGGTGATAAAAGCAGCAAAGGGGAGATACCTACACTAGGATATGGGCAATAAGGTAAAAAAAAACCCCGCAAAAATAAAAGAGTAGAGGAAGGGTACAACTTTATGACCAAGGAAGGAAGTTCAACTTCCTGATCCCTACTCATTTACATGGAACAGGGTTTTCTGGGAGACGCCTCACTGAAATGAGGAGCTGGGAAAGAGTGCAAATTGCAGCCCCCGGGACAGCCATAGCCAGTCTCTGTTGGTGGTGGTAAGCATTCCCTACTTACACCGCAGCTATGTGGGAAGCAGCTGTCAAAGAAAGCTCTTTGATTACTGCTTTTGCTAGATAAGCTCAAAGGAATACAGCCAAGGACTATCTGCCCTTTCCAGAAATAGAGCTAGAAGGGAGAATTTGGTCACATTGCTTTCGCTTACTTGTTCGTGGGAAAGAGGGGCTTCCTGCCATTAAGCTAGGTCACCTACACTCTTTCCTCTTTTTCAGCACAGCCCAAGTCTCTGGGCTGTCCATTTCCGGTTCTACCATCTCCAGTGGGGATACTGCAAATCTGCCTTCCCGCCAGTCGCCGAGGATCAGTTTCCCTTGGAGGCCCCTCTACCACCGCCGGAAGATGGACACTGAAAGCGATGGCTCCACAGAAGAGACAGATTCTTCTGAGAATTAATGGAAGGCAGCAGCACCAATTCATGGCTGGAGTCTTAAGAGGCTGTGGGAAACAGGAGAACTGGCATTTTTGCACCTCTGGGCCGTCTTTGTACCCAATTGCCTCCTTACCGCATCAACAGTACAGTGCATGCATATTCATGTACTTTCCTGTTAGCAAGTGTGAACAACCCTGTTCTAACCAGAACAGCACCATTCTGCTCCCATTCTGGAGGGGCATCAGATAGAGGTGGGATTCATTTGCAAGGCTATACTGCCCTCTAATGGCACACAAGGCAAATAAGCAGAACAGAGATATCCTTTTGAAGGAATTAATGCTAAACCCTATGCTTCATGGAACATTATTTTTATCCTCCGCAAGTGGTAAAAACCTATAGAATATGAAACTTGCAAACTGATGGCACTTTGACCCCCCACCCCCCAAGGCCTGTTTTAATTTGGTATTGGAAAGTTTCCTAGATGGAGATCTTCATTTCCTTCAAGACTTAAATGTAAGTTAGAAGTTGTGTCATGGCATTAGTAAACTGCCCAGTTAAGAAATTCTATACACTTCATGGAAAGACTATTTTTCAGCTTTCTTACTGGCCCCAGGTTAGAAGAAAACAGGAAAACGTTATCCACTGTAACTCTGAAACTTAACGTATCCCATGATCATAATGTAGCAAATACAGCATGTAAAACAAGACTAGTAGTATTTGCGACATCTCACCTTCCACAATGCAAATTTGAAGGGACAAAATACTAAAGGCAGCATTCATACATGACAAACAAACCATTATTTGTGGTTGAAGCGAGTAAGCCTCAACTTCAGAGGCTCAGCCGTTCCTTTCCCATCTCCCTTCACATGCAGAACTATAGCCCGGGCCCAAATTTGGATGCTTTACCAAACTGGGTTTCTTTCTTTCCCAGTAACCAGTATTCTAAATCAAATTTAAACTGTCATTTACAGTGCATTTGTAAGTAGGTTATATTCTTGTAAATCCATTTAAGTCACGGGTTAAAAGGGTGTAAACTGTGTAAAGGCTTGCAGCGCTGGAATCCCAGGTACTAGACGCCCCAATTTGTTAAGGTGCCCCAAACTCAAATGTCATAGTTAGGGCAAAGGCTTCCTATAGAGCAGGAAACCTTTGATCATTGCACCCTGTGGGGGTGGGGGGAAAGATGGGAATGAGCACATGAGGAGAATTTGAGGCTCATTCATGACACGAATAAACTGCAATTTGTTGTGACTGAACAGAACCTAATAAAGACTCTGCTGCACCTGCTCTTCTGTTCTGTATGCGGGTTTTGGAGATCAGTAACAAAGATACTTGAGATAGATCTGGCTCTCCAGGAGAAGGGAAAATCAGCAAGAGCCAAAGTTGTATCCAGACAGGGGAAATCACAATCCCAAATGTGCATCAGTAAAACAAAAACAAAAAGGGGGGGGTCTATTTCCTCCCCACATAAAATTGTAATTATGGAAGTAGAGCTCAAAATTAAGTCTATTAGAGGGACTAATATGTACTCAGTCACCTCCGTGAGCTTCAAATTCTCATGAGGAAAAGTCAACATATCAGAGTTTATTCACAGCAGGCCCTGGAAGCGGTATCTTTTTCACTATACTTGTTCACCCAACCACCCCTCTTCCCCAAGTCTGTAAATTCCCCCCACACAAACACACACACAGGCCTCGATACACAAGAGGGAATACCTCCTGCCTGCATACACCTACCCAAAACTCCAGGGCTACCTTTGAAATAACAGATACCCATAAGATGGAGGACACACAGGTATTTGATTTTATTCATTTGAGGGGGTGGGTGGGAAAAATCCACATGACTCTTTTGGACCCCCCCTCCCCCAACAGCAGAGACCCAGTCCTGGCCACACAGCTCATCAATACTACCATTAACTCAAAGTGTACAGACAGTTCGTGAAGAGAACCCTCTTCCAATCTTAAGAGCAGAGGGCGCACTGAGCCAGCCCTTGTCCATGAAAGGAGCAAGCGCTCTAGAGGTAACCCCCTTTTATTTCATGACAAAATTTGCAACAGTCAAAGGTAAACATCAGTGCACTTTCAGAACCCAGGGAGGAAATGATGCGAAGGGGAGCAGAGCAAAGTGCTAAGGGGGAAAGACAACTCCAGTGAGTCCATGCAGCCACTGTATCTTCTTAAGTGTGCAAGGAGAAAGCAGGTCAACCACACTCACAAATAAGCAACTACAGAAGTGAGCAAGACGTTGCCCTATTTAGGAGTTGAGTCCTTCCCTCTAGCAAGGGTGCCTTACTAGCACTCAAGGCGTCACCACAACATCCTATTAGCAGTTGCTCTTCCATTACAGGAACGAGCCCTGCCACAGCCCAGACTTAGTCCCACTGCCCTAGGGAATATGGCCGAGTTGAGAAGAGCTTCCAGGAGAACCCGGCCTAGATAGACGGCTGCAACCACTGAACAATGGAACTGCAGAAAGGTCTCGGCAGCAAGTTCCCCCTTCACTCCCACTGTGCGGAGGAGACTCCACTGTCAGCCAAAGAGCATAACCCGCTCTGAAATGGGGGGTAAGGCATGCAGATTCAGCAGGGAGCTTTGTGGCAGGATATTGTTGAATGCCCTGGGCATCAGAGGAGCACGGTAGGAGATTAAGGGTGTGTTTACCTTCCCTGGTTTCTTCTTCGATAAATACAAAGAGCTGTGACTAAATTATGTAGGAGGAAACCCTCCACAATGCTAGGCTTGCAAGAGCAAATGGAACAGCAATGAAGCTTGGGCAGGAGGAAGAGGCATTGCTTTTATTTACTTTCCCCACATACAGCAGGGCATTGACATTCAGGCAGATCTACCAGTGCAAATGAGTGGGAAGGGAGAGTGGCAACAGCAGTGGCTGCATTATCCCAGGAGTGGAGGCAGGGAGCAAGTCACCACTGCCTCATTCTGTCCCCCAGTTTTCTCCAAGGAAGGACTGAATGGAAATCAGAGACCACCAATGAGGCAAGGCAGCAAGTTACTATGGAAGTGCAGGCCAGACAACAATTCCATACTCTCCCAGAAACTGCTCCTGTAAATTATGGTGGGGAGGAAAGGTGGGGATTAATGTTCCAACTATCCACCATACTTGCAGTGTAAAACCATACAGAGATCTTTTCCAAGCATGCTTTGAACTTTTGCAGCCTGCTGTAGATTTAGGCTTTTAAGCCACCGTCCTTGAAAGGATTGGCTTTATACAATGTTGATTTAAAGAAGCAGTAGGAATTACTTTGTTCAGAAGTGGGGACTGCCCTGTGTGCTAGAAAACAGCCCAAGAACTCCCCACCGCTGCAGTATCCCCACGGGTGCAGAAGGGTGAAGAGCATTCAGTACTGCTTCCTGCCTCCACAATATTTGTTCTGCCAAGAGCAGCCCAGCCGTTGTGGAATAAAAGCAGGAACAGCAGCACCACAATGTGATCATTAATCTGCACCCTGTCTCTGCGCACAGCAGCAAGGGGACGTTCTTTGGACGAGCTCATGCTCTGTTTGCAGGACGTTTGGGGGGGGGGGAAACAACCATACTTGTTTCTAACACAACTGATGTGCAGAGAGGTTTTGAGCAAATGCCAGGCATGTCCATTTCTCCACCCAACCCTATTTCTCAAGCAGCCCTCCAGCCATGCTCGGTTGAAAAAATAATCCTGCAGAATTCTACCAGGTGACCCAAGGTGCGAGTGGTTTTTCACTGACGGCCATGAGCAGCAAATTCCCCAGAAACTTCAATATGAGCCATACCGATCCTAGGGGATGGGAAAGAGAGACACAGTGACAGTTCAACAGACGGATTCCCAAGCATCTGGATACAGAAGTCAGCACAAAGTAAATCACCTAAACATCATGATAAAGAAGCAAGCCTTTTCTTCTAGACTCTCTGTGAGGGTCCTATGAACCACAGAGAAGGACATCCCCATTGGTAGAGAACCCCATGGTGCTGTCTCAGAGTACACAAAGATAAGATTTAAAAACAAGAAACAGCAAAAAAAAACATTACAGGGAAGACCATTATGGGAATTGGCTCCCTACTCTCACTGTAGAGCAGCATGTACGTTTATGACTGGCTGACATAAAACCCCAATAATGTGTAGGCATGCAGCCATAGGGATGTGCCTCGATCCACACACAGAGCCATGAATAGATCATGACGGGTAGCCGTGTGAGTCCGTTTGTAGCAGGAGAAAAGAGCAAGAGTCCAGAAGCACCTTAAAGACTAACCAGATTTCTGGTAGGGTATGAGCTTTTGTGAGTCACCGCTCACTTCTTCACAACGCTCATACCCTACCAGAAATGTTGTTAGTCTTTAAGGTGCTACTGGACTTTCACTCTTTTATAGAGCCATGAATGTCACTGAGTCCTGGAAGAAAGGTCCAAATTCACATTCAAGGTACAAAAGGGAGAGAAGTATGAGCCCACAGCTCCCTTTTGTGCCCTACCGTAAGCATGACCTACATGTCACAACCGTGTGTGGACTGACCTCAAGAGTTCTGAGAAGGTTGATTAGCATGAGAACAGTTTTGAACTCTGTCAAGAAGCGGTAACACTGAATTCTCTGAAGGGCTTCTAATGGTTTGAGAATTTTGCTGCATGCTCTCACAGTGGCAAATGGAGAAAGGAGGCCTCCGGGCAGGACCTCATATAAGCCCAACGGCTGGTTCCCAGTGGCTCCCATGCCAGCCAGGCTTCTGCTTCTGTCCATTACTGAGGAACAGGGCGAGAAGCTCAAGCCAAACTAATCTAGAGCAGATGATTCAATGGCCAACAGCAGCTCTTAGCCAATCAATTTATCCCAATAGTATCCAACAGTTGCCTAAGGCATTGTATTGGCTCGCTACATCACCCCCCAGAAAATGGGCAGAATTAATCTCTTGCTAGCAGCAATGCTGCGGTTTCTTTTGGGCTTGCATCTAAGGAATTCCAGTTCTCTTTGGAGAGGATTCCATCTGAAGTATATACTTGCTGCTGCCTTCCTGTATCCCCTGCCTTCAGAGTAAACCAGTTTCACAGTATCTGTAAGGCTTACTGACATCGCTGGGGTTAGATAGGAAAGTGTGCCTCAGACTGCAATCTTTTCTTCTGCTCTACAATTGTGATGGTGAAATACACAATTTAGCATGATCTAGGAGTTCTACGTAACTTAAACAATTTGCAAAATTACTGCATGTGGGAAAGTAACATTTATTTATTTTAAAATAAATAAATGTTACTTTCCCATATGCAGGGTTGTTTTTTTTTGCAAATTACATGTTAGTGGATGACTATCTAGCTGTTTTTAAAATCTGGTAACGTTCTGAACTTCACCAGTTTCAACAAAAAACTGATCCACAAACCATTTCTCACTACTGCTTCCAACATGTTTGCAGAAAAATCTGTTCAGTGTTGGTGTGGTCCCAATTTGCAGATTTAGGTATCCATAGAAAGGGGACCACGTGTCACTATTAGATATATAGATATTTAGGGGGAACTTAAGCCCCCTTCCAAGAAAAATCTACTCAGCAAGCATACAGTTTTCTCACCTGGAGGGAGTTCATTACACCATTGGCCAAAACAGCCATCTTGCCAGCAACAGATTTCACCCCTTGCTTGAATTGGGCAATATCAGCAGCAGGCAGAACATTTCCAATTGATACACCACCTACAAGGAAGTAAGGATAGAGGCATGAGAGGCAGAGTACTACTACTGATCTGGCAACGTAAGTGTAGCAGCTCCTCATCTTTTATAAAAGGCTGGGGTTGACTGAAGTGCTCAGGCCACGGGGCTCAGTTGAACTGCTCCGCACTTTGTACCGAGTTGTCCCCAACACATAGCTGGGCCACCCATCCACAACCCATTCCCTCTACAGTCCCCTGGCAGTATCCCACTAGAATACTGCTCCATCTTGCAAGCTGTTTGCCAACGTACTTGAGTTCACAGACTCAGACTCTCCAAACAGATCAGCAGAACTGATGGCGCTGCTGCCAGAGAGTTGCTGTAGTCGAGATCTGGCTTCATACTGGAAAACAAAGATACAGAAAATTAGGGAGTGGTGGCCAGACTCATCGTTGTTGACAAAGGTTGCAGAAAAGGCAAATTAAGGACTGAAGAGTCAGTATTGCACTTGCCTCAGCATCGGCTTCCCGCCCGAAGAACATGTCAGAGGAGATGGCTTTGGCCCCTGCAAATTTCTGTCGAGCTTCATTGGACTCCACTATGGCTATCTTGCCCTCGGTTTCTCTTCTGTTGGTAGGTCTGAGCGGCAGAAAAAGTAAAACATTCAAACCTTTGCACTCACCGCAACAGTAAGGACTGTGGCTAAGCTCCTCACTCACATACCAGAGCGCTTCACCAAAATCAACCACAGCTTAGACCCGTCAGCTCAGCTCCAAATTGGCTTACAGCATGACTCCACCCCCCTTAGCTAAAAAGTGACAGGGACTCCCTTTAATTTAGAAAGAAGCCTCAGAGCCTTCCATCCACAAGTCAGTCAGCAACACAGCAATAATGCAAGCTGTTTACACTCTTTAAGATCCCTAACTTAGCCCATGGCTTCCACAAATGTGTTTCCTGGTGCCCACTTTCTTCTTCCCCAAATAATCTCTTCCCCAAAGCAAAGAGCCAATCTTGGCTTTCCTCCATATCTTTGGAGCAGGAGGTGCTTCAGAAGAGCCTCGGAGGCTTGGTGTCAGCAGGGAGCACCCCTTTCAAAACAGCTGCCTCTATTACAGGAGGATGTTTCGCTTGGGAAATCCCAATGTTTTGTGATTTAGACACCCCACCTCCAATGGAAACTATTGTGTTAGAATCATAGAGTTGGAAGGGTCATCTAGTCCAACCCTCTGTACAATGCAGGAAATTCACAACTACCTCCCTCCCACACCCTCAGTGACCCCTACCCCATGCCCAGAAAATGGCCGAGATGCCCTCCCTCTCATGATTATCCTACTTTCTATTCTCAAAATCCCCAAAATGCCCAGAGACCAACAAATTCAGGCACCCTGGCTTAGTTCAAACATTGCCAATAAGACACAGCCAAGAGCTTGACTGCCATTTGATCAAAGTGTTTACAATAACTCAACATTAGACCACACTAAGTGAGACCATTCTGGTGTTAATTTTTTTAAGATTGTGCTCCAGGCAAAAGGCTCTGGTAAGGCCTAAGAGGCCGTTACCTGCTGAATGCAGAACAATACTGAACAACCCAACATTTTTTCCCCAGGAAGCGACTTTCCAAGTTTAACTCATTGCTACCTGTCGCCGATGGGCCGGATGCTGGAGATGGTGATGTCTGTCTCCTCCTCCCCTTTGTCGATGCCCCAAGAGGAGTTGTCCGTTTCCCACTGTGAGCCAAAGGCATCTCCTAGTGAGAAGGGATTATCTTTATACCTAGGGAGCAAACAGAATTGATGGTATTTATCCAAACCAAACTAAAAGGAATTAGGAAAGACTGAAGACTACAACGCAGTCATACTTAGGGGGTCCAGATGTGAAGCTTCCAGCATCTTCAAACAGATCCAGCTGAGAACGAGAAGACTTCGCAGTCACTGGTGTTTCTTGTTCTATCACTTGCATTTCAGAAAGGACAGAGTGCGAGATGGAACTGGTAAGAAGAAATTACAAGATTAAATAGTCTTGGCAGAATTCACATTTCCCAACAACCACTCATCAACACTATATATACCATCACATATACATATATCTATATCTATCTATCTCCCCTTTAGGGAGCTCAAGGTTGCATACACAGGATTCCCAGGCAGTCGCCCATCTTGCCAACCATCTGCTCCGTTTCAGTACAGCTGCTGTCTCGTGCCTTCAGATTATGCCATTAGCTAATCAGCTTGGAGAGGCCAGGGCATGAGAAAATGTGGGCGCCAGGACACTGTGTGGCATATTCAAAGGATCTTAATCCTCTTTATACATCTGGACTTAGATTCTACCAGAAAAGATGCTGCCCGAAAGAGCTTCAATTCACCCATCTCACAAATGTACTAAACAGCACTAAGACAGACGGCGTGAAGGGGCTGAACACCCGCAGGATGTAAACAGTCATCTGACTGGGGCCCAGGCAGAACACGTTCTTCACAAAGGACTCGGAATCTGTGAGGCATGCCAAACAGAGCACACTCTAGGGGACAGCTCACCGTGGATTGTCTCTTTAACTGCAATACTCAAGCCTACTTAAACAACAGTAGCACAACAGCCAAGCAACCTACGTAGGGCAGGTATTACACAAGAGACATCTACCCACCCAGCACACTCTCCTTGATCTTCAAGCACAGCAAGTACCTTCTGGACACCAAGCCCATGCCCAGTCTTTCAGCCTGTTCACGCTTCTTTCCTTCTAATTTCTGAAGTGTCTTCTCCTCCTTCTTCCGATCAATCTGCAACTCCTGGTAGGCCAGTCTCATTGAGGTCACCCTGAGTGAAAACAGCAATAACAGCTCACTGCAGAGTCCAAGACATGATACATTTGCTTGTCCCAGTATCTCATAATTTTGAATGTCAATTTACTTGGCCACTGTAGATCTGAGAAGAGCTACGCCCATCTGATCCTGCCTTAGTGTGCTATGGAAAGGAAGTTGCTATCGCCATACCTTTGTGAGCAGGGCCGGATCTTGTGGGGGTTGGGGGTGTCTGGCAGGGGCACTTGCCCCGGGTGCAAGGAGAGGGAAGGCACCAGCACAGGCATGTGAAGCATGGGCATGGGGAGAAGGAGCGCCGACGCATGAACACAGCTGCCCGCCCGTGGCCCAGCTGGTGCCCACCCCGCCTGCTCGCAGCTTGTACCAGCTGCTGCTCTCCCTCTTTCTTTCAGCGGGGGCTGCCACTGTGTGCCCCACCCAGCACACTTCTCTCTGCCCCTGGGGCCACCAGCGCCTGGCTCCAGCACATGGCACCCCCCCAAGCACTCCTTCCCCCAGCTCCATGCCTGTTTGTGAATAAACAGATCTGCATCCTATGTAAGGCTGCTGCATGTCTACCACACTTACAGAGATTCCTCTGCTTGCTTCCTGTACTCTGCAGCCTGCTGCTCCCTCAGCTTTTCTGCCACCTGGGCCTGCCGTTCAACTTCTGTGAAGCTCTGGCTGCTCACTTTCTGAGCTCCAAGACCCTTTTTGGCTCCCAACTGAAAGAAAAAGCAGCAAAGTAAGAAGTCCCAGAAAAGCCAACATGACCATAAATAGCAAACTGTGAAAACTGTCATTGCTAAAGTGTTAATGGCAGCAGACTATGTGGGAGGAGAGGGCAGGAAGACAATCAAATGAAATAATCTGAGCCTTTGTTTACCCTGCTGTTTTAGAACTGATTTGAGGAGTGCTGCCAATTCCTGGAAAGGGAGAAACACACACGTATCACTTTGCATACTCTGTTCATTCAAGGTTCATTCACCTGATGAACATGTGTATTAAGGTCCTGGGAGAAGGGACATGGAGTTTCAGAAATGCTATGCATTTGCAGAAGACACACAGCCTTGTCCCCACCCTTACAGGTTTCCAACCTAATTCTGCACTTCTTACTCTATGAGAATGCCAACTAAAACAGAATCTGTACAAGAACAAGGAAGTGTACACCAGAAGAGCCTGGGGAGACCATTACTGGGATCTGGCTGATGCCAGAGGTTTTGAGATTTGTGGTACCTCCTGAACTCACCGAGCCTGAATAGGTTAAATCACAGCAGTGGTTTCTTGCCAATGCTATCCAGTGAGATTTGTCTTTTTTATTTTTCAGCTAAGACTTTGCTGTTATAACACCTCTACACTTCAAGTTATTCTACTCTGGTATTGACGAGGGTTCAAGTGTTGCAGCTGTTGTGAAAATGCATACTGCGCTTCCTAACAGAGGAAGGTCACCAGGATCACGGTATACTAGTATTTTCACCCTTACTTTTGGGCAGTTTTTTTAAAATCTGAGAGCCCCAAACCTGGTTTATTTATTCATTAAAACATTTATAATCCGCCTTTCCTCTTGATTCAAGGTTGCTTACAATGATAGTTAAAACGTCCCCAGCTAAAACCAAAACTGAGCCCTATGTGTGCCAGACACATCAAAAAGGCCCTCTTACTAAAACCACCCAGTGCATCACAACTGAACAACAAGAACAGAGAGAGATCTCAGTAGTTACCTCAAATGTACACAGCTCTATACTGCCACTAGAGATTCATTAAAGCCCAAGCAGTTTTGGGAAAGCTGTTTCTTTGGGCTAACATTTTGTGGACAGCGGCTCAGTAAAACAAACCCAGACGTTAGTGTGTGTGGGGGGGTCATCTTTTCTATGTGCCAAAGCCACAGGACAAAGCAAAATACAAGTTTACACAAACAGAACTACCAGCTCCAGTACTCAACCTGAGACTTTGCTGCATCTGACAGCAACAGTTATATACAACTGAAGTTATGTTCAGTGCTGCGACAACCGCTTAAGAAGTGAAGGCTCTGTAGCATGGGCTGCATAGATGCCTTTGGAACCAGCATTCAAATGCAGGCAGTGGTTCTACCCACAAATATCATAAAGAAATGGAAACAGTGCAAACTGCAAGGGATCATTCAGGTGAAGAAGCCACAGAGCCAAGGAGGAAAGCTTCACCAAGCTGGATGTGGGTGTGGTGGGTGTGCCTAAAAATGCATACATGCAGGTCCTTCTCAGTGAACATACCCCTTTCTTGGTAGCACCTGGCTTCTTCTTTCCAATAAGGGAAAGCTTTACTTCTGTAATACAAAAGGAAGACTGAATGAACGGGAACAAAGATGACAGCAGTAAGTTACTGTTAATCAGCGGTACTTCAAAGGCATCGGAGCACAGGGCAGCTAAGCCAAATGCCCCATGTGCACGGTTAACACACCCAACAGTCTTGGCAGCAGTGAACAGAGATCCAAAGCCAATAATAATAGGCCACACGCCATGCAGTTTCAGATCAACAGTTCTTTGGGCCTCCTCACCCAGGTGCGAAAAAACAGTGTAAAATCACACCAAGAAGTGATGCTTCAGAGGATATAGGTCAGAAAACAAAACTAATTCTGCTGCCTGACAAGCAGCATTCCACACAGTAGCACCAGCAGAGTAGAAATGCAAAGTTTGGCCTGCAAACAAATATTCTGCTTGTGAGAAGACCTCCAGCACCAAGACAGCAACACTGCAGGGAGCACCTAAAGGCTTGGAGGTTGCCCAACTATTCTGAAAGAGCCCAAGCAGCTGATGTCTCAAGCGTCTTTCTGCAACTGGAGCCCTGTGTGCCCAGCTGACTAACTGCAGAGTTGCCAAAGCACAGGGTTTATTTTTGGATCCAGTGCAGAGACCATCAAGAGCTCCCTGCTCACTTGGAATGAGCATGAGACAGACAAGCATTAGGCTGAAGAAACCCACAGAAACAGAAGGCAGAGGCACCACAAGTAGCCAGTTACCTCTGGCAGGAGTAGCCCCTTGCGAAGACAGACACATGGATGCGTCTGAGGAAGAAAAATACATGCACATATTGGTGGGGAAAAGATGACCGGGATGCCAGAGCTCTAGGTACTATCTGGATCTGGCACAGACCAAAAAACAGATATCAACAGATGGTCCAAATTAAGACTGGAGATGATACTGAGATCAGAAGTGGGAGGGGGGACAACCCATAACACTGAGCGAGGATAAATGGAACACTTTTTAAGGATGAATTAAGAGGATGTTCAATTCCCTTCTATAATATCAGGACAGAAATACTGACTTCACTAACTGATCCAACAGCTGCCATAGAAGCCATTGGTAATTCAAGCCACCTACCAGCATTATTTGGTAAATAGCAGGGTCCTTATGTGAAAGCAGAAACAAAAGACCTTATACTTACCAAGAGACCCTTTGGGAGAAGTGCTCAGCAAGTCAGTTGAAGGACCCTGGTCAGGATCTATGGACAGAAGGGGGATATAAACTATAGCGAGGACAATACATTTCTACTTCCTCTGCTATGAACATTTTACATTACTTTTTGGACTCAATAAGAGAGACACTCATTTCTTCTAGTTTCACAAAACTCTGACATTCTAGGAATACTGCGCTGGATTCTACCAGCTCTGATTCCAGAAGCCAGCAGTCTCCACCTTCCCCTACCTCAGCAGCACCCAGTAAACCTTGAAACACTGATGCCATGGGACTCTCATATATGAAAAGTCATGAGGGCCACGAGGCTGCAAGGAGGAGGGGAATCCAGCAAGACCACCCTGCCCCTCTCCTCCATAAGGAAAATGCTGGCTCAGTATAACCCATCCCTCATCCCTGGCAGTAGCACAATCCAGAAACCCTCAGCCCTCTTACCCTTTCCACTTACTCAAAGCAAACAAACCTTCTCAAACAGGGAAAAAGCAATACATTATGAGAATGGGAACAACGTTGGTTTGTTTTATGAAGGGTATTTACAACCTGCCTTTCTGATATATTTTTATATGTGTGAGTGTGTGTATACACATCTACACACACATAGCTAGCATCCAAGACAAGAGATTGTGGAGAGATGCCCCGCACACATCTCCTATGACCATGCATCACTGAAGTTATACCACTCAGATCCTATGGTCCATCATCCAGCCTAGGAACAGCATGATTCCTCCCCAGCTAGACCAGAGAGACTGAGTATGGGAAAAATTTCAATAAAGGTACTCACATGGAACCTCACTGTTTTCAGATGGCTTTGTAGCTCTCTCCAACTCCAGTGAAGATTCCACTGTGCTCTGACCTGTCTCAGCCACATCCCAAGAATCGCAAGTCTTAAAGAAAGCAAGTTAGGTTATCAGGGAGGTTCAATGGCTTGAATCGTCCAGGACAATGAGATCACAGCCTAAATGATCAGCCACTTACCAGTAATAATTAAGAACAATCTATAACAGCCAGTCAGAACTACCAGTGTTCTCAGTGTTATTCAAAAGTCACAGATTAATCTCAATTGGACTCCTCTGGAGGGAAAGTAGATTCAGACACATCTAGAATTCAAACTTTGAAGAAGAGCGCCCAGTCCCTTGGAATGAGCACTATAATCCTAACACGCATTTACGCATAAATTCTACTGAAATAATAGTATTTGCAGTTTAAGTGGAAGCCTTTCAATCATTCTTCAATATTGCCTCCAACCCAAAGTGGGGTAGACCAGTCAGAGATATTTTATTTGTTTTAGTGGATCAGATCCAGGTTCCACCTAGTTCAGCACACTGTTTCTAACAGAGGCTAGTCAGCTGCCTAATGGAAGCTGATGAACTGGATGCAAAGCAACATCTGTGGCCTGCTTCTCACGGTATCCCAGAGTATAATGGCAAACAACAACTAGAAATTTATAAGGTAAAAACCCCCTGTTTTCCTCACTGAGGAAGGCTATGAAATTTAAAGGCTATGAGGACAGTCATCAGTTCAGTGCTACACATGCTGTACACAGTGCCCAAAGGCCAGCATCTGCCCAGAGCCTCAATGAGGAAGGCAGACTATAAATGAAATCAATAAATTTCCAGTTGAAGGCTCTCGGGCAGTTGGATGGGGAATATCTCTGTCTGAGACTAATCTGCTGCATTTCAAACCAGATGATAATACTAGGCTAGACCAACCACTGTCCTGGCTCTGCATGAGGCATTCTCATTTATAAACATTACATACAGCCTCATGGGAACAAACCTAGTAGCAATGCCAGGACCAAACTACTGAGCCACAGCCATGAACGACTACTCTATGTTACGACAAAGTTTTGGTAGCATCCATTCAGTAATTTATAATGCCCATAAAGCCTTCCAGTGGAAAGGGACAATGCAATCCAAGCTGGCTCATCTTACCTGTGTATGTTCCAGGAAGAAGTCAGCATCACTCTTCTCTGGGGAATGGCCGGGTGTCCCGCTCAGCCCATCAATCAGGAGCTGCAGGAGAAGGTAATCCACTGAGCTCAACAACAAGCATCATGGTCCTGCATACTTCCCAAAAGAGAAAAGGGTCACTGCCACTTACATCATTCCCATATTTGGCCATGGCAGCACTTGCCAGCTGCCGTATCTTCTCCCGATACCCCTGGGCTGCACGGCTATTATACTTGGCACTGGCATCTGTGGTGGTGCAACCATGCTGGCGGAAAAAGGCAGTCTGGAAAGAAGAAATATAGTTGAGTTCCAAATCCAAAAAAAGGAAAAACACATTTTTAAAAAACCTCATGCAACCTCTTGCTGATTCCAAACACACATTTTGTGAACCCAAGGAAAGTTCACTGTGTGTTCCTGAATACAAGTACCTCTCCTCACAGCTTCATGAGAAGAATATAAAATATCCAGGCATGAAACCAAAGACCAAACTGCAAATGGATCCTTACCGCATTGGCATTGCTACCCACTTGCATACATCTCAGCTGAAACCAGCTCCAATTGGAGTCAAGCTCTGTAGACCTGGCAACAGAACAAAAAGTGAAGTCATTGTCTAAAGCAAACTAGTTCACCAGGTCAGACTCAGAATTCAAAACAGACAAAGGCAATGCAGCCAGACCTTGAGGAATATATGAACTATTTTCCAGTACCAGCACCATGTGGGAGGAAGTAAGTGTTCTAACCTGAGCCATTCCAACCTGAATACAAAGCAGTGGTCACCTTTTGACCCAGGCACCAAAATACTGGCCATGGAGAATACGTTTGGAGACTTAGAAGTGAAAATGCTATTCAGAGAGACTTGCTGTGAACAGAGCTGCTCCAAATGGACATAATGGAATCCCCAAAGGGAACACAGATTTTTTTGAGTGGAGAAAACACACGCAACACAGAAAGATCGTTTTTAAATATATGTGATCCTTCTCAACACATGTAGTCTAGTAAGAAAGGCTATACCAGGCCCTATACTAGAGCAATATACTCCTTCCCCAAAAGGGCTGTTTAGCGACACTAACCAACTGTTCTATGGCAATGGCCGATGCATGTTTCTTGAAGTCTTACTTAATTTGAATCAACAAAAAAAAAACCTTGTTACCATGTTTTACAGGTTTATAAGTACACACAGGGGGGAAATTCCATGGATCTCACCAGAGGCACATCACCATACACTCCACAAGTCATTGTAAAAAAACAAACAAACAAGACACAGGAAACGATGACTGAGCCCATGTTTTTTATTTAATGTAGGTACTCAGAAGCACAAGTGATATCGAATGGCCCTTCATCACCCTGAAATTTGCTCCCAGGTGTATCCATTTCATTCCTCCCAGGCACTACTGCAGGACATAAGATACCTGGCAAGTAGAATGTATCAAACAGCTCACATTTCTATCTCCTCACCCAGCAGCCAGAAGGGACTAACCCACTTCTGGCTTCACTTAAGCCACAGGAGAATAAAGACCTTTATGTGGTTCTGCTGAAACACAGACATCTCATCTACCTTTCCTCTGTATATCCACACATCCAGAAGGCAAACTGGGAGAACTTATAAATGTGCTCTAATAAAGAGCAAATAATCTACGGACTGAAGAATTTGTGCTATAAGATCCAGTATAGAGTCTTGGTAGACAGAACACCACGTAAAAAAAAAATCTTAACACCTTTCACACAATCTACTTATGTGAGAGCAACCAAAGCCTTCAACTCCACTAAAATATTGAAATGCAACAATTAAACAGCAGTACTAAAAAGGAACAAAATACACTTCTAAGGGGCAGTTCGCATACACAAGCTCATTGCTTTATTACTGTAATATACAGAGGTAACCTAGATAAAATGAAATAGCCAAAGAACAAACATTAGAGATGGAAAGCTTTGATATCCCTAAACATCCCATCAAAACCCAAGACAACAGAGGAAGCTCACACATTCAGAAAGCCATCAAGCAACAGAACATGAACATATAACATCAACATTTCAAAAAGGCTTGGAATTTTGATATACAACATGGATTTTATATCCTTTTATAACTGGTGATGTACTGTCCTATTCTATGTTTTGGCTTTAATAATTATTTTATCTTACAATAAATATTTTTAGATGTTTTGATTAAAAAATAATTTTTAGTGTTTTTGCCATTGTAAATCTCTTTGGAATCTTATACGAAAAGTAGGATAAAATGGTTAATCAGTAACAAATATGTTAGTCCTAAAGCACTGCCATGAACACCATCATTTTTACATATCACAGAGGAGGGGAAGTGTTGAGGATCTGTGGGGGAAAGAGTGAGGGCACACATTAAGATTCCATAGGTAGAATAGCAGCCATTTCCCCACCCCACCTCGGTAACCACTATTTTCCCCCCTTGAGTTTCTCTCCAAGTTATGTACAGGTACAAGTGTTTATTCACCACTGAAAACACAAAGGCTCAGCAACAGGTACTGTGTAGAAATCAGCAAAGAAAAACAAAAAATCTATATAAGACAGCCAGCATGGTGTAGTGGTTAAGAGCAGCGGATTCTAATCTGAAGAACAGGGTTTGATTCCCCACTCCTCCACATAAGCAGCGGACTCTAATTTGGTGGACCAGGTTGGTTTCCCTACTCCTACACATTAAGCTAGTTGGGTGAACTTGGTTGGGCTAGTCACTGAACTCTCTCAGCCTCACCTACCTCACAAGGTGTCTCTTGTGGGGAGAGGAAGGGAAGGAGATTGTAAACCAGTTTGATTCTCCTTAAAAGGATATAAACCATATAAAAATCAGCTATTCATCTTTGTCTTCTTCTTATTCAGTTAACCTTTAAAATTATCTTATGCATGTAAGTTTTAAAACATGTATTTATACACATGGTGTGTAACATGGTGAGGGGGTTTGTGTGTCAGCAAAGCTAACAGCAATACCATAAGGAGTTTAGACTCCTAATCATGGATTACAGCTGAATATTAAGTAGACAAAAGTAATGACTACTGTGGAATTACACAACTTTAAGGTGGACAATGAAGTAATTGAAATTATTATTTTCTATTCCTTGGCTCAATCCTCAACCAAAGGGGAGACTGCAACCAAGAAATCAGAAGGAGAGTGAGCCTAGGAAGGGCAGCCATAAAGGAGCTAGAAAAGATTCTTAAGTGTAAGGATGAGTTGTTGGCGATCAAGATAATATAGTATTACCCACTACTATGTATGGGTGTGAAAGTAGGACAAGAAAGCTGACAGGAAGAAAGTTGATTAATTTGAAACATGCTGTTGGAGGAGAGTTTTATGGATACTGCAGACTGCCAAAAAGACAAATAAGTGAGATCAATCAAGACACAACTCTCCTGAGAAGCTAAAATAATTAAACTAAGGCTATCATGCTTTGGTCACTGGAAAAGACAATAATGCTAGGAAATGTTGAAGGCTGCAGGAAAAGAGGAAGACCCAATATGAGATGGATTGACTCTATACAGGAAGCCATAGCTCTCAGTTAGCAAGATCTGAGTGAGGCTGTTTATGACAGGATGTTTTGGAGATCATTATTTCATAAGATCGCTATTAGTCCAAAGCGACTTGATGGCACTTAACACACACAAAGGCAATCAGAACAGAGGTTATTCCAGTCACCGACGGTACATAAGCAACATATTTAGAGGCATTATTTATACCCCACATTTCTCCCCAGTTGGGACCCTTTCTCAGTTTTACCATCACAAGGTTAAGCTAACAGTGATGTGACTGGCCTAAGGTCCTGCAGCAAGCTTCCATAGCAGAGTGGGGGTTCAAATCTGGATCCCCCAGTTTCTAGTCTAACACTCTAGCCAGTACATCACATTGGCTCTCACAGAACACTACATTTGCCATCACTCACAAAATACAGTGAAAACCATTCACCATATTCATTCCGGCACCAAAAGCCCTCTTGTAAAGGGTCACCACTGGGGAGAAGGTTCTTCCCCACCATTCTCGCCATGAACCTTCTCTCAATTCCCTGCTTGACTTCAAGCAAGGGTACTCCAGACTAACAAAAGAAAATGGGAAGAGAGACAAATTAGGCTACACTCAAACTGGTTCCGCAAGGAATAACTGATCAAACACCTTTGACATGTCCAAAGAACAAACCTTGGGGGCGGGGAGAGCAACCAAGCCTATCACAATTAGACAATGTGTATCAGATCCGCAAGATGAGGCAGGGTAATAACCGATCACATCCCCAACCTCGTTAACGTGCACTCACCGGATGAAGCTGAGGTGCACACCCAGTGACCGATGGACTCCGGAGCAGTCGATACAGAGAAAAACACCATAAGTGACGCTGGCCCAGCTCGGATTCTTTGCACCACAGTCAAAACAGGACTACGAGAAACAGAAAAGAAGCTAGAAAGATGACAACTGTAAAGCCCCCGCTGGCGGTTGGGAGGGGAGGGGAGGGGAAGCACAGGAAAGGAGGAGGGAAAAGAACGAACCAGCCATATGAAGCTGCTGTGTGCCAAGCCAGGCTACTGATCCGCCCAGCTCTGCGTTGCCCAGCCTGTCTAGCAGCGGCCGCTCTCCACTACTTCAGATCCCGAAGAGAAAGCTTGAACTTGCGGCCGTTCGTGTAGGCAAATCCCCAAAGGGCTCACTCGCACGCCCCCGGGTTCAAGCCTAGAAAACTGGCGCAGCCCCTTTATTGTTTTTTATTAGTAGAATTATTGGGGTTTTTTTTTAATATCACAATGATTTGCACCACTCCATAACATTGTTATAGGATATAAACATTATTTTTCTTAACCAAATCACCAATCAATGCTAACATTCCATTGACTTCCCCTCTCCCCTCCTCTATCTATTTGATAACTTAATTGTCCCCTTTGCGTTGAAATTCTAATTCATTACAATATCAGCCCCTTTATCGTTAACGGGCGGTGGGTCTAGACGCGACATCACTGTCCGGCGCGGTGGGTGGGCGGCTGCGACCGGCAAACGACCGTCCCACAAAGCCTCCGGCCGCTCTCACCGCCCTCGCCATCACAGCG